>NC_142792.1:11439444-11748055 GCF_988280905.1 Pimephales promelas | reverse complement strand
TTGGTAACCACTGGAAAAAAATATTTACTGAGACAACTTCTTTTATATTCCACAAAAGAAAGTCATAGGCATTCAGGTTTGGAGTGGAATGAGGTTGAGTAAATGATGACAAAAGATTCATTTTGGGTGAGCACTCTCATTAATAGCATAAAACTATCTATTGCCACAGGTTTACTTCCGAAACAAGCACTAGTTGAGCACTTGAGCATATGAAAAAGCAAAAAGAAAAGACTGTTCAACAAAAGCACATCTTATCAGGTTACACCACCACAAGTTACAGTTAAACGATAACAACATTAACATTTAATGGGAAAGCAATCTGGGAATTTTTGTCAAACAAAGCTGCACTTGAGGGAATGCGAGCAGGGAGAAAGTAGGCAAGCAGATTAAGTTAAAGTTTTAGTAAGAGGAGCCGCTCATCAAGATATCAACCGCCTGGAAACATGTTCGTCAGATTATTATAACTAAGGCAATGTACGCCGAAAGCTGATTTAATTAACAGATAAGGCAAGAGTGCTAAGGGTTAACAAACATATCTGCACGCTCCTGCGATAAAAGGCATCAATATTTATACAAACATGACCTTGTCTATGTGGCCACCCATATATCAAACATCACTAAAAGTCTAATTACACACATCAAGTCAAGATTAAAATGAAAAAGAGCTTTGCGCCTGTGAAATGATTTGGTCAAAAGAGCTCATCATCACCAAAGATAGAATATTCTAGTAAATCGTTCAGACCCAATTGACATGGCTTCCTCTGTCAATATATAAGTCTGTGGGATATTTTTCACCCATATTTATCAAGGGTCGCCATTGTAGCAGACTATCACCTGCTGTTAGCATTCCATTGACTCCCATTCATTTTGGCGTCACTTTGACAGCGAATAACATTACATCTGAAGCTAAAGAAACATAACAATGTATAAAAGGCTCCATTACCTTGTATCTTACGTTATGGCGCCGTAGTAGCAGTTTTTTAAAAATAGGCTAATGATTGCGTCATTACGAATTGACTCTCCATCGCACAGTAGAGAAATTACCATATAGACAGGAGGAGAAGCTTGCAGGCATTCAGGGGGGCATGGAGGCATAAAGTGAAGGGAGAAGCACATAGAGAGTCATAAAGGTGATCCTGTTGCTAGCTCATGGACAGTTAATACTCATTCTCTCCGTCTATGTGAGATTCGGAAGGGAATGATTCAGATTTCACTTGGCACAGCTACTAGAAGACATAAAGGTTGCTCACGTGACAGGCTCACTTTGAGTCTGCACAGTACGCCTGGCTATCAGCTTTTAACAGGCTTCAATTTTTATGGGGTTTAAATTAATGGGGTCACTCACTGTGTCCATTTCTTTTACTGTCTGTCTATTATTTTTTATAATCTGCCTGCCAAAATCAGTTAATCTAATTGCTTAGAAAAGTAATAATACACCTCAGCTCAACAAGTCACGTGATTTCCGGTCTCGGGTCCATCGCACCCCACGAGCAATACAAACAACACTTGAGACTTTAATACTTAGGGTTAGAGGTTTACCCAAATCCCTAACATTAAGAATGAGCAATAATATCCATACTTGCATTAGCAAACACCAATAATTAAGAAAACACATATACATATAATTCATTTGAATAGTTCTTTATGCTCTCCACAGGGAGGGGTGTTGTTTACCAGGACAACAAAATTAAATGCAACTCCAGCTCGCTTTGAGACATTCTTGTTTCCGCTTTGCCAACTCATGCAGAGCACATGCACAGACATGCTACGACAAAAGAAAATTAAGAGCAACTTCCAACATGCAGGTCAATGCTTAAACAGTAATTACGAGAGAGAGAGAGAGAGAGAGAGAGAGAGAGAGAGAGAGAGAGAGAGAGAGAGAGAGAGAGAGAGAGAGAGAGAGAGAGAGAGAGAGAGAGAGAGAGAGAGAGAGAGAGAAAGTAGACAGGAGAGAGAGGTGCGTCAACATAGATGGAGAGACATCAGAGGAGAGAGAAAGAGAGAGCGTGAGCAATAGAGACAGACACTGGGTGTGTAGGGTGTGATGGGAACTGAACTTTCCTCCAGGCATAAAGCAAACTCATTATTATCTGAAGAATTTTTACAAAATTTCCATAGCGCTGGCAACAAAGGCCATAGGTTCAGATTCTTCACAGTGATAGAGGATGCGTTTCTTTAGGTGACACGCATAATTCGCACAAAGTAAACAAAAAAACAAGTCTGTAAAGGACAGAAATTGAATATGCATATCATATCTAAAAGTCCTGTTTTGAGTCTACTGGACATTTTTAAAAATACATATATTTTAACTTTTTCCAAAATGAATAACCTACAACCATTATTGACATTTTCAAATTTTCATTAAGTCTGCCACACAATAGCATGTCAAATGTGTTTTTCAAAAATACGGTGGGTACTACGGTTGTGAAACGAATAATCACATCCAAAATAAAGGTTTGTGTTGTTTACATAATATATGTGTGTATACTGTGTATAATTATTTTGTTTAAATACACATACAAGCATGTATATATTTAAGAAAAATGTGTTATTTATATAAATAATATATATACAGTACATGCAAATATTTCTTAAATGTGTATATAAAAATATTATAAACCGTACACATACTGTATATTATGTAAACAAACTTTAATTTTGGAATCTGCAATTATTTGCAATTAATCGTTTCACAGCCCTACTTTGCACCATTTATGTATTTCAAACGAATGATTGACACCTAGGTACATAACACTACAGATGTATTATCAACAGAGCAATGGACTTTAAACATTTTGTCAAATAAACAAGCCACCAAGGAACACAAAAGTGAGACAACTTTTCAATGTTCTGTCAAATGAACCATAAACACTCAGTACAAACAGAGCACAACAGTACAAAGTATTTTTACAATTTGTTTGTCAACTTATCGCCTGCATGCTTCCATGCTAGTATACATGACAACGAGCAATGGGACATTTGAACATCAAACGCACATTACACAACTTCTTCAGCTAAACAATAGTAGTGTAACACTAATGATACACTCATGTCACAATTTGCTACAATATTAGTGTAACGCTAATGATACACTCATGTCACAATTTGCTACAATAGTAGTGTAACGGTAATGATACACTCATGTCACCATTTGCTATAATACAAAAGCTACATACGGGGGAAACAGGGCAATGAAAATATAAATATTCAAGATTCTTAAACTGAAAATAATACAGAATTATGTTAGACGCGTATGCTTTAAAATAATGATTGAATATATTGAATCATCATCATCATATATTTAAATTGAGAGGATGAACAAAAATGTTATAGGGTGGAAATGATGGTGAGTAAATGACAAAAATTACATTTCTGAGTGAATTATAACTTTAAAAAAAACAGTAAGCTGGGTCTTGGATAAAAGTAACTATATCGCAATTAATAACATCACATTTTATATTATATAACAAATTATCTACAGTATATTTATTGATATAAAAATACATCTTTACACCCCTAGTGAACAATGCAGAGGCCAACTGTAGTCTGATTTTTGTCAGAAGTCGTTTTTGCACGAAGTGTGGCTGCGGAGGGAAAATACTGATTTGTGCATTGGGATTGGGAGAAAGAAATTCTATTTTACTTCTGAAAATATAAATATCTCAACATAAAAGTTACTCAGGTTTTTACTTTTATGTCATTTATATTTGTATTAATCGTGTCACATCATGCCACAACAGCTTGAGGCTGTCTACACTGAATGTGTCAAAACAAAACTGCCTAAAACTCCTGTTGTCAAAATTAGCACACGCATGTGAAGTACGTCAGAAATAGAACAGTGCACTGCACCACTTCTAGTGTAGACAGTATCACTGATTATTACAATGGGCTCTATTTCCGCCATGTCACACTGCTCATGTCCAGTGTAAACACAGTGTTATTCATCTATAGAACAATCAAGAATAAAGGGTTTAAGGCGCAGAGTTGGATTGGATATTCTCAATGTTTTTCAATTGTAGGTGGAAACAACATCCTTCCTGCTGCGACAAATGCAACAAGGTGAGATCTGAAGCATCATATGTGTGTGGGGGATTGGAAAAAAGAGCCTATGGTTTCAATTAAAGCAAGACATAAACTTATGGGGGAGAGAGACTGAAAATCTGCATAAATCTGTGCATGCTTTTATAGATGGAATCTTTTGAGGATGGGACTAAAGGCCCTGATATACTAACGACAAAGTTCTTTTTCGTTCTTTGCTTAGGGGTAAAAATAAATTATAAATATGTGAGCAACAATATACTGTTAGCAAACATACAACACTGCCCACACTCCTGAGAGCGACAGTAAGATGAATATGTAAATATGTGCTGTGTGCTTTCTTCTCTCAATAAAAAAATAAACAAAACAAATTGAGAAAACAGCAAGTATTTTTCTTATTAAATCAGATCAAAGCAAAGTGCACATGCTTGCACAAGCTCTGCAATTCAGCACTCTAGTAAAGTCACATCATGTCACTTTTTTATAGCACTTTGTACAACAGATTGCTTAAAATCAAGCAGCTTTACCATATTAAACGATAAAAATGTCAGTGTCTCATTTAATCAGAAGCACAACTTCAGTCTAGTGTGTTTGTATTTTTCCCCGCGGATGTCAGACCTCGACGGACTCAACAGAAGAAATGACCATTTCTATTAAGAGATCCACGAGAAAAAAAGCGAAGCCTCAGCGCACACCTACCTATTTCGTAATCACCACGGACCAATGGGAGTTCAAAGGTGTTTACCCAGCCAGAGAAAAACTTTTCCGGAAAGTTCGCTTTGGCAAGCAAAGCCGTTATGAACTTCTGAAATGAACACAAAAGAACTTTGTTTTGACCTGATTTTGTTCTAAATGACATCATATCAGTTCATTCTACGATTTCGCTTGAAGTATATCAGGGCCTTTAATCATTTACATTTACATTTATGAATTTAGCTGACGCTTTTATCCAAAGCGACTTACAATTGCTATATATGTCAGAGGTTACACACCTCTGGAGCAACTAGGGCTTAAGTGTCTTGCTTAGGGACACAATGGTGTGTCTCACAGTGGATTCGAACCCGGGTCTCTCACACCAAAGGCATGTGTCTAATCCACTGGGCCATCACCACCACATCATCCATACCATGCAGACCTCTAGTGTATATTGCAGCGTGACACTGAGCTACAGTCAGAAAATGGGCAATTTCAGTCTGACTATATGTTTTGGTACAGTTGAACTAAGACTTTTACATTGCATGTAAACAGTATATTCTGTCTATTCTGACCTCACATTAGAAGGAATTTAGAAAAGTACACTTCGAGGGTTTGGAGCCAGAGGGGCATAAGTGGCATTTTGGGCGAATATGAGTTTTTTATATCAAAATAAAGGTCTATCGATGAGATCTATCCAATGGTGCAAAAATACCTATCGGAGATCAAACTGTATTGAATAAAGCAACAAAAAGGCGTATCTGACGTATTTTACATATTTGTTTTTATTTAAAAAAGGATTAGAACATGTTCATTGTGTTAATATGCCATACATTTTTTTACTTAAATACTCATTCATGTAAGTATGCCTGTGGTTGCAATGTTTTTGGTTCAAGGTTAATAAAACAGGTGATTGAAGTGTGGTCAAAATTTTGTTTTGTCTCTCCTGTAAAGTCTGTTAAAAGCCACTTACACCCCTCTGGCTCCAAGACCTCGACTTGTGTACTCTTCAAGAAAGTATTACAGCAGACAGGGGTTGAAGTCCTGTGGTCAACTAGTAAAGCCTGGTGTAGGATGATGGGCCATGCGTGTAAAGAGGACTCTGTAAAAGTTTTTTTTTCCTTTTCTAGCATGTGGCAAACAGGTTGTGCTACACTCAATGCTCTCATTTTAGAGATTCAAAATGAGGATAATGTACAACAAATCCTCTCCACGTCTGTCAGTAGAGCTACCATCAACGTACAGAGAGGAAAAAAAGTCGGACAATACACCTGCATACCAGGCAAGCCAAAGAGCATTCCACGTGCTTTCTCAGATTCAGCCCAGTGTTAATCAGCGGTTTGGGCTAGGACCGTTGGAGCATGCTTGGCCCTCCCCACCGAGGGCCTCTGTGTATGGAGCCCATTGTGTTCCAACATTAACAGACACAGAAGCATGAGTCACCTTCAAATCGTGTCTGGGTATTAGCAACCCCATCCAATCAGAACGCTGGGAGAGGTGAAGACCGAGCACCTCCACGGCAATGTGCGCAATGCAACTCCTCGTCGGCATGGTAATGTTCAGAGGGGCATACCTGAGGTGAAGCCTAACTGCGGTCACATGGGCGGGATTCTCTTAATGCGTGTCTAGAAAAAAATGCAGCTGGTCTACTTTTGGTTGCAGTGGGTAATTAACACCCACTGGTTACATTAACCTGCACAAATTTGTATTCTAGTTAAGCACACACTCCCAAGCTATCATTGGCCAACAACTTGATGAAGAAAAAAGATGACAGAAAACAGTCAAAACATAATTATGAATGAATCACACACAAGGTGCATAATTATTTTACAGTCAGATTGTTGGCAATAGCTAGAAGAGAGCTAAAACAAAGGTATTAGCAAATCTCTGTTGAGACACTAGTCATTGCTGTCACAATAAACTGAGACTGGTAATGTAAATAGGCCCAAGTCATCTCTCCAGTAATAAAACATCTAATTTTTCCATTAGCAGATATAAACTAAAGACAGCAACTTCATTAGAGGAAGTATATAAGGTCATCTGGCTAGCATCAACACAAAAGTAAATGGTGAGAGTGAATGTAATATTGCTGTTGTCTGTCGCATACCCTGAGTCTGTAAGCCAAGTTGTCATTGGCTCTTTCCCAGTTGAGGGGATAAATGTCTGGGTCTCTCATTCTCTGTCCTCCTCTCTCATTGAGACATAAACCACATAGCCAGTCTATGTTTACTAGACAGTTTCACTGTTCCAAAACATAGTGAATTTCCTCCTGCTTACATAGGCAGATACCTTCAAAAGGTACAAACCAACCTAACTATCATGAAACTTATAATTTACCATATTGCAACACTACATGAGTAACACAGAAATGGCTTAAAATTGATTTCTGACTTTAGCATGTTGCTAAGCTAAATCAGAAGTATTATATGTATAAAACTAATTAGCACATACACAAATATTTCAATGAACAAAACAGTTAAATTTACTTTCAATTACTATATTTTTGTTCATTGAGATTTTCAGTATTGAACTTGCATTTATTTTTTCACTGAGCTTGTTCAACGCATTCTCATCCTTTGGCGTCATATAGGTGACGCCATATGAAATTTCGTCGAAATACTACGCACATGGCACCCTTTAGCGTCAATATAACACACACTGTTATGGGTAGGTTTAGGTCTCATATTGACGCTAAAGAATGCCAGTCACCTGTATGATGCCTTGGGTTCTGCATGTTTTATTGACGCTAAAGGGTGCCATGTGCGTTGTATTTCGAAGAAATGTCATATGGCGTCACCTATATGACGCCAAAGGATGAGAACGGGCTGGTCACAGTGAAACATGAATTCTTCTTCATAGGATGATCACTAGGTTTTGGAAAAGGTGTTACATTTTTAGAAGGCACTGGAATGGAAGCACATCCAAGTGAAACGGATTATCAAAAAATAAAAATAAAAATTGTAGTGTGGTGGAGACTTGGTTCAAACCAGTCGCTGTTGACTGAATGGAGGCAGGTTTCTATTTCAAGCAGACTTTAAGCCGCAATGACAAACTAACTGGTCTAACAGATAACCAAATGTAGGCAGGTTAGTTTCTCATTGGGAGTGAAACAAGAACGGTGACAGAGAATTTGACTACAATTACAGAGAAAGACTACAATGAGGATAAGCAGACAAGAATAAACAGTTTGTCTGAAGGTTAAACGAGTCCAAACTCCAACAACGGAGTCAACAAAGGGAGGATGAGGAGAGGAGGATGGGGAGAAAAATGAAAAGCTGAAAGAAGAATGCAAAAGAAAGCCTTTAGGATCAATACGGACATAATGAAAATCCAAGATGAATATCCAGGGTTGTGTGATGGTTATGGATTAGTTTCTCTCTACAGAAAGGACAGATAGGGCCAGTGCACAGAATACACAAATAAATAAATGAGCTACTTGGAAAAAAAAGAAACAATCAACTGTGAATAAAAGCTGGAAATTCAAAAACACTGAAGGCCTATTGTCCAAGGTGGAAATATCAGGCAAAGATCAATAGACTCAAAGTTTAAAGAGAGATTGGAGTTACAGAGCAAAGAAAATGAAAAGGGATGGAAAGGGGTATTTCCCAACTTTAATCTTATTGTGAATTACTTCACAATAAATTACCAAGCAGGATACAAAACTCCCTCTCTCTGGGTAACAACAACAATCTGGAACACCAAACCTGTCAATCTCAGAGCAACATGACTATTAAATGTAGATCACTCGCTGCATATCTGACCCTGTGATCCCAATCAATGATAGTTCATTCGAATAAAAGGGCACTAAAAATTATAAGACAATCACCCACAAATTAGCCTTGCCTACAGTTGCCTACTTACTTTCAACAGACCAAACCTAGAGCCTGCAATGATTCTTTTACTTTGAACAGATTGCTGAACAATAACAGTTGTCATTTTGTTGGCATGATTTTTCAGGGACCATCATCAACATGTAGAATTCGTGGTGAATACTACCATGAAATGAAGCAAGTTCAACTGGGGTCCAGGCCCCAAGTCAGTTGAGTATGTATTTTTTAAGAGGGTCTAGAAAGAAACAACTTAGAATCAACTTGACAAGGCTTTCACAACCCATTGTACTTCCTATGAAGGAAGTACAATGGGTTGGGATCCTATGAAGGAAGTACAATGGGTTGGGATCCTATGAAGGAAGTACAATGCGGGGGGATCCTATGAAGAAGAGACATTATATAGCAGGACAGCACCAATTGGTTGAAATTTAAAGGCACTGGTGATGTACACCAATGGAGTACTACATTGTTTTTTTTTCTCAAAATGTATAAAGACAAACCTTTTCTTTGAAATAATAAGAACCATGGAATTGCATGCAGACAAGAACAGGAACACGTATACAAATATCTAAATGGGGTCTTTCTGATTTCATGAGGAGTTCATGAGAAGGCCTACCACAAACGTCAAAAAAAATTAGTTTTGATGATGCATTTTCTAGGTAAGGATTTCATCACACTGCCAACACAATCCTGCAGGCAAGAAGTTACCCGTCACTTGCGACCATAAACAGTGCTCAGCCCTGGGCGTGTGAACATTATCAACATTCCTGCACCTGATGCCACAGCTGTTTGGTTGACAACATGTCGTTTCTAAGACAGAATTTTTAATCTGCAGTATAAATCTAATCACTGATATTCCAGTCAATGACGTACATCTGCCACATCACTCTAAACGCATCCCCTGCTGCAAAGAAAAAGAATGGTTGGGAAGAAAGGCTCTGCTCCTGTTTGTTATCTTTGGAAACTCTTCTGACTCACTCTTCTGGAAGGCCTGAAGATTAGCAGGTGTTGACGAGGGATCCGACCCCCTAACCTCTCACGTCAACGTCTAGAGGTTAAAAGGCAAGGCCCGTACAAGGTCACAAAACAAGACCTTGTGGGCGTCAAGGTGAAAGGCATTTTCAAGCGGTTGCCCAATCACACAGTGAGATCTAATAAAGGTGAATGCCACAAGCACAGAAAAATACACATAATAGCTGAAGAACAATTCAAATGAGTGAGTTGAGAAATTCAAATGAGTGAGCCAAGCAAGCAGAACCAAGGCCAAGAGCAGGACATTAGGCGAACATTGATGCTGCCTTCACGTTCTGTCGATGGGTTTCCTGCATCTGACGCCATGCTATCTTTTGAATGGCTGTAGCCAAGTTAGAGGAGGTTGACCATGGACTCGCAGCACTTCAACAAGCATGTTTTTTACGCTTGGCAAGCCAAACGGACGTGATATGGGGGCGTGGCAGCATCAACGATTCATTTTTTAATTCAAAATTGTGAATTAACTTTGAAATCGAAATCGTGACACCCTTAATAACATCTTAATTGCTTTACATTACAGTTATTGAAAATTTATGAATACAGTATAACAACTTGATGCATATTGGCCCTCATTTATTAAAAGTGCGTACACCAAATTTCCAACGTACACCCAAAACCACGGTGACTTTGAGATTTATCAATATGGACGTTGGCGTACGACACGCTCAAATCCTACGCCAGCTCAGGAGGTGGTGTACACACGTTTCGAGTTAGTGCGGAAATGCGCAGAAAAATTCCTAACACCACAAAACGCACTGACAAACTAAAAGATATGATATATTATTATAAAAAAAACACAAACATAATAATTATTATTGTTCAACATGGACTTCAATGTTTAATTTGTGTGACTTTACAAAAACACTTGACTTGTATTTTGTAGGCATATGTATTCCTTCAGTTGCGAGCCTGTGTGCTTGCTTTACCTGACATTTCACGAAGGTGCGCGTGGACTGGGTTCGGTAATGAAAGGCTTTCAATGACCAAAAAATAATTCAGACTGACAAAATAATAAAAAATACATTCTTCTTCTTTTAAATAATAATAATAATAATAATAATAATAATAATAATTTTAATAATGACATTCTTCTTTTAAATAACAATAAGCATCATTAATAATGCAAATCATAATAATAAGAAGAAGAATATTACAAATTGTCATGCAATTATTAATGTGAATGAATGGTACTCCACATCACATCATCATCATCATCATCACTATTGTACAATAGTACAATAGTACTGTAGCCTGTATTGTACACCCCAATACATGTGAAGTGATTCGAAATTGAATGCTATTTCAAAAGACGTGCAGTAAAATAAAAGGAAAATATGCAAAATAAATGCGTGGGGGAAGCTGAGACTTGAATATATAGGGGCGTGTTATTCTAATGATGATCGTTTTCAGCTGTCGGATTTATCAAGGGCAGGTATGGGCTCTATGCATGGCGGTATTTCCGGTGAAGGTGTAAGGATGCTCGATAACTTGTGCCGATCGTAGAGTCCAATGCAATACCGAGAATTTATATTTAATTTTATACTCCATGGTTATACTAAAGAAACATTAATCACAAAAAAAAGACAAAACAGACACCCCTCGTTGTGTTTATGCTTCTTTTTAAAATTATATTAAATAAACATAACTATATAAAATTACATCTAAACGTATGAAAGTTTCGTTTCAAAGACAGGAGGACAGTAAATTTTGAAGACTATAATCCCGTTTTCCTCGGTTTTCCTCCGCTTTAATCTCCCCAACCAGAAACTGAAGAGCATCCTTGCGTCAAATGCGGAACTTGGGCATGCATATAGTCTATTGCATACGCCTGGATTTCAAAGGTACGCACAGCTTCATAAATCAGGCGGTGAGAGGAGTGTAAGCATAATCTTACGCCAACATACACCCGTTTCTACACAAGAATGATAAATGAGGGCTACTGTGTGTATTTTCCACAGTGAAAAAGAAATAGCATTTATTTGATTGAAAGTCCGGAATCATCAGCAAGCTGACAGACTCTATAGATGGTGAGGTGAATATATACAATGGCATGGTTAACTTTGTGTGGTTACTAATAAATAAGATACAACATTTTATTAAAAATCCACTGGACATTTTGGCTTTTATAACATCCCCCCCCCCCACCCCCACAAAAAATATGCAAAAATGAAGGCAACATGAGGATGGGGTATTCCAGGACTACTTTGATGGTCATGCAAAATTCATTCCAAGAAAAGTACAAGTTTATCCTTCAAAGGATATCCCTGTGGAAACTAAACATATTCTTGGTTTGATGATAAATCCATGGCCTTTTGGTGGCACGTTTTTATTTGATGTTCAGAGTTTTGCCGGTTACATTCCAAAGTGTTTTTGTGTTTTGATTCGTGTTTTGATATGTCCATGGATCCTCCTACTCTGAGCAGATCCCTAATTTGACTTCGAGGAACATTGAGGTACGAGGTATGGGAGAAGCTGTAGACCTTAGAAATTATTCACATTCTTTAAAGCCTTTGCTCAAACAAATCACAACAGTTTACAAACAGTCAATACACAAATGCGACTTTAATGAAGGAAAATCAACTTAAATCCTTAATCAACTTCAGGAATGCATACACTGATGAAAGGTCATGTTTCTTGATTGCTCGGCACATTTCTACGTTATTCAATGCTGTTACTCAGTAATGTGACTCAAAACAAGAACATGGATAAATGTTTAAGTTTAATTTTAATGCCCCACTAGCATTCAGTGTCATAGTTTGGCAACAATGCAAACATTTATTTGAGATCAAAGTCTGAGCTGAGGTGTAACCATAGAGATGTGGCATGAAACAGCATATTGGAGAGCCTTAGGTGTACTGACAAGAGGAATATGAAAGAAGCTTGGAATGGTGTCTTTGTACAACTCTGTGCACCGTGCTATGGTGTTTTGGGAACCCATTGAATTGCTATCCAATTGCTACAGTGTTTTAAGCAGATTTTAGTGTTTTGCTTGAGTGGTTTTGGGTGGTTTCTAGGGTGCTGCACTATCATTGCGCAAGTAATAAAACAATAATTAAAGATGTTCTGCATATGATTAATGAATGCTTGAACATGGTCGTAACAACACACACAAAAATCGCTCTAAACAGCACATCATTCCTCAAGAATCTTCATTTTGAAATATAATTTTTCTCCAATGCAGTGTGGGACGTGTTGAATTCCAAAGTTTACCAATTCGTTTTTGCCTTTAAGGATACTACACTTCTCAAAAGATAAGAAATCTAATTTAATAATAACTCCACTTTACATTGTTTTCTGTGTTTGTGCTATTTCCTTCTATAATAAACAAGTATCTTGCATCAGGTGAAACTGATTTGAGATCTTGAAATACCAACCTATCAGCATGCTTTACACCACATGACAGAAAGAAAAAACAGATACAGTGAGAGCTGAGAGATAGAGGGAAAGGATCAAAGGGTGAAAGTAAAAAAAAAGAAAGAAAGCAAAAAGCCAGCAGATTTGTCTTGTTGTGCAATGGTGAATGTAAGTAGACAGGCTAATGCCTAATCACGCAGAGTGGCCTGGTTTTACCACTGATTCATACCGAGCGCCCTGCTGAAAGGAATGTTCACAAACTACTAATGGCCAAATCCACTCTGTTTTATAATCATTGTTTCTGCTCACACACAATCAAAGCTAACAGCCAGTCGTGTAAATAATCATTGTGTGACAAAATGTGAGCCGATATCATTAAAAACACGCTGGCATTTCTCTCCAAGGGTTCTGCACTTTTTTCTAAAATACACAAATAAAACTTTCGACATTGCCTAGCCTACAGGCCAATGTGTTTGCAATCCATGTTGAATATGAATGACAAAGTGTTACAGTTACTCCCCATCACTGAATAAGTAGCTACGCTACTAACCTAACTAGTTTTTCTGTAGCCTGACAGTAAAGCTCAGCTGTTTTCAAAATAGTCCAGCAATTTCCAGGAACAAACATCTTTTTCCAAAGCTTTGTGGTGTAGTGTGCCAAAATGTTATGTCAAATGTACATTGTAATCATCAAACACACTCTCCATGTACTATTTGACATTGCCAACTTCAATTCATTGATTTGAATTGCTTCATATATGAAACAAATATGGTTCTATTAAGTTTTTAGTGTAAATGAATCTGTAAAAAGATTAGTTCTCTCAACCTGTGATCCCTATTTAGAGCTGTCAAATGAATGAATCATGATTATCGCATCTAAGATAAAGGTTTGTTTATATAATGTGTGTATATGCCTACTGTATATTATTATATTTATTTGCATTATATAAATGTGTGTCTGTGTATCTAGAGACATACACACATATACTGTATATAATGTATACACGCACGCATATATTATTATCTAAACACAAAATTTTATGTTAGAGATGCGACTAATGGTGATTCATTAATTTGACAGCACTATCCAATGCATTTATACATTTTTATATTTTTGTCATTATATTATCAAACAATTAATATAAAGCAGTACTATCCAAAATTTGGGCTTGGTAAGATTATTTTGTGTTTTTCAAAGTCACTTATGCCAATCAATGCTGCATTTATTTTATCAAAAATAAAGTAAAACAACAATCCTGACATTACGACATATAATATTACAACTTAAAATAGTTGTTTTCTATTTTCTATTTTTAATTCTTCAGTGTCACATGATCCTTCAGAAACCTTATTATCAATGTTGAAAACAGCTGACTGACATTTGTGTGAAAACCATGATACTTTTTTTTTTTACAATTCTTTGATGAACTGAACATTTTGCCCCCTTTAATTTATTCATGAGTAGCTTGGGAAGCAACAGCTTCAGAGTAATTTCTCCAACACTGATGGCCCATCTCAGTAGAGGTTATACAACTAACTATTTCCTCTTTTGAACTCTGCCCCCTTATACCAAAGGCTTCAAATGTTGAACCAACAAGCAACCGCTCATCAACACAGACATTCTAGATAAGAGAGGGGCCACACAGAGGGAGTAGGTCATTTAGTCTATTTTCCAAGCGTTAGCTGGTGCACGTTAATAAGTGACGACTCAGTCTGGAGGAATGCGTCACTGTGACGCTGACAAAGCATTTCTCAAGCAAACAAAAAGATAAAATCTAAACACACAAAGTAGAAGGGGCTATTTATAGAGTTCATACATGCACACTGTCCTACACCAATGAGGAAGAGTGATGAGCACGACTGTCACAATCAACCTGCTACCTAATTCATGTGCACACACCGTGACCGTTCTGTTTCTAAGAGATGAATCCAAACGCAAAAGTTGGCACGGCCCTCTTATTGGTGCCATTACCACATGCGACTGAATTGATTGTGGCTCATAACTGTGGAAAATGACAATGCATGCATCATAAACAAGGAAGAGCATAAATTCTGAACTGAAAGTGAGTCCATCTGACACTGTGTCATGCTTGAAAAGACCAGACAGCTAAATAAGACAGAGCGGAATGTAATCTGAGGAGATTGGTGACCGTTCAGAAGGGCCAGTACAGGGAGTCTTGGTCTCATTGCATTCCAGATCTTCGATTATGTGTGCTGATTTGGTCCGACAGTTAAATAGATGTAGTACATCATGCTTGACTGTTGAGCAGTACATTAACAATGGCTCACATCTAAGGGCCTATGGCTCTTTGCAGGACCCTGAGTGTAAAGTTAGACCCTACCCACCTTGTTTTATCAAAAACTTGGTGCTGATATATTTTTCAGACTGCTGACTTTCAGAGCCGGACAGTAACGGAGTACATTTACTTGAGTACACTACAGTACTTAAGTAAAAATTTGAGGGATCTGTACTTTGCTAGAGTATCATTTTTGTGGAGAACTCATGACTTTACTCTATTGAAAGGGAAATGTTGTACTCTTTACTTCACTACAATTCTATCCATAACCGCGAGTACCCGTTACTAGGGCTGTCAAACAATTAATTGCATCCAAAATAAAAGTTTGTGTTTACATAATATATGTGGGTGCACTGTGTATAATTATATATACATATATATATATATATATATACACACACACATACTTGTATATATTTAAGAAATATTTTCATGTATATATATATATATATATATATATATATATATATATATATACTGTATATAGATTTATATATAATTTATATTATATATAAATATCAATTTTATATATAAATAATATTTTTTTCTTAAATATACATGCATGTGTGTGTATTACATATATATATATATATATATATATAATTATACACAGTGCACCCACATATATTATGTAAACACAAACTTTTATTTTGGATGCGATTGATCGCAATTAATCATTTGACAGCCCTACCCGTTACTACTAAAAAAAAATGGAAAAAAGAAAAATCTCGGAAACCCTTAATTTGTGGTTACCCTCTCAAACGTGATGTCAACTCCATGGTCAGATTTAGATAAGAGACAAAACCATGGACGGAACAATGGATGAAGTTGCAGCAGGTTCATCCCGGGAATGTGCCAACCCGTGGCCCCACCTCGCCAGACTATTTCAATTTTCCCAAAAATGTCTTAAATATTAAATAAAGCAACATGGTAAAAAGATGAAAATGACTTGATTTTACTTTCAATTCCTTTTACATTCTCCAAGGTAGTAACATTAACATTTTTCATAAGTCCATGTAGGACGTTTCTGTACATGTAAGCACTGAGGCAGTAGTAATGTAATATTTAGAAAATGTACTCTTGTACTCTTGATACTCAAGTACTTTTAAAAACAAGTACTTAGAACTAACGATAAAACTATAAAACTAACTTTATCACGCTCCAAGAGCTCTCTAGTGGTCGGGAGCATTTCGTTGTGTCGTAAAATTTCCGTTGTGTTGTGGCTTAATTTCCTTTTTAAATTTCATTGTGTTGTGCACTACTGGGCCACTGTATATTACACCCCTAGAGGAGGACATGGGAATGCAGTGTAGTCTCTACCACAAATATCAGCAGTAACAAAAAAAAAAATGCTGGAATATCCTTTATCCTTTGTTGAAAGGATTAGCATAAATACTTTACTATGCTTGGTAAATAGCCTGGAATGTTCTAAAAATAAAAGCAGAAAGAGTGAAGGACCAAGCTAATAACCGGTTGCTTACTGTGGCGAGCAGGACGAGGCAGGTGGCATTTTTATCTACAAGTCTTGTTTCTTTAACAGAGGAGCGGAAGCTTAAAAGGAGAAGCGATGTCAGAGAAGGACGAGAGAGACCAGACCTGGACTATTTCATTTAATGTTTTTAAGGACTGCCGTCTTTACTTCCGTTTTTGTTTAATTATTTATTATTCAAATTGTTGAACGTTCACTGGTCTGCCTCCTTCCTAACTTTGCACATTGTTACACTTACCTTGCTTACCCATGACTGAATCTCAAAGGTATTTGTAGTGTTGATGTGACCTTGTTTGGAAAAATGAGTGACTCTAAAACATGCTTGTTTAGGCGGCAATGTCTCATTCCAGGCAGTGGACCACTGCCAACAAAGGCAAATATAAACTGTTAAACCAAATTGTAGCAGTTAACCAAGGTGCCAATCTTTTAACATTTTACAACAGGTCATCGACCACTAACAAATAAGTAGATCAACAACTGCAGGAACACAAGTTGTAAAAGAAAATTGTGCTCTAACAGAAGTATTTCATCTTCATCTAGTCTTGATTTGCTTGTACGAGAACCTCGCTTGGTTAACCAGACCCTACGTATCACTAGAAGCATAAGATAAGGAACTGCTTTTCATCCACATGGCTGCTGCCAGAGACAAGTGCCATTTGCCAATTAGTCCAGGTTTCCTGTTCAAATGTCAGATCAAAATCCCTAAAGACCTCACAATGTAAACACTTGGTATAATCTCTTTCAACGTTGCCATATCTTGTCCAGCTTTAGGTGCTCACAACTCACTGCCCATAGCAATTAATTCAGCAAGAAACAATCATAAATATTTAGTCTATTTCTCAGGGGTGAATTCCATTCAATTGGGACACAAACAATATTACATGATCCCCTCGCGCTTATCCAGGTTAATTTCCAGTTCTCCTGCTCAAAATAAAAAAAGAGTTTCCATGGCCCATAAAGAAGAGATTGTCGTTGTTTAGGCTGAATTTGGAATTTGAAATGGAAAACCGCCAAGAAGACCGGACATGGAGGCTTTTATCTACAAACGGGTCGTGAGGAGTTTGAGACTCGGCCAGATGTCAAACAATAGCATTTGCGTTTATTAGAGCTGCGCTGGCCCAAACACATTTCCAAATTAAAACAAACATCTCAGTCACCCCAGCAAAATACACGTCGCAAAAGAACATTTATAAAATGATGTGAACTTTCAGATCTGTAATACAAAACAAACATTATGGATTAAAGTTACAGTCGGATATACACAGCTGAAGGTGTGTCTGCAACGGATTGCTCATGAATTGCTTGGAGCCGGAGTTCCAGGCAGCCTTTAGGTTAACGGCCCCCCATAACAATGACAGAGGGAAACAAAGTTTAGGTTTCAGGGAGAGATCTGGGAGGCTCCACAAGAGTCTGATAACTCACAGCAAGCTGCTAAATGCGCACGGTCGAACAATGAACCCTATCAATTTGAAGCCACGGCAGGAAGTACAGGGAAACAACCTCTAGAAAATCCTGCATATCTTTACTCAAAGCTGTTCACAGAAGAATTGCAATGCATTTTCACAAAACTAAGCAGACACTGGACATGTTTGATATGTCCAAGAGGAGTGAGACATACCATACCAAGCATAAATAATAGTTTCAGGTGGTTGAATGGGTTTAGACAGCTTGTAATGGCCATTAGCTGCCTTCACACATACACACTAAAAGCGCTCAAACTGCATGACATGCTCCCTCGCTTATGCTCACTTCAACCCGAGAGATTAAATAGAAAGTGTCAAAATGATAAATAATTTACCCAGCCTCACACACATTCTTGCAGTAACAACCCCAGCAAGACCATGGATCATGATTGTGTACTTAAACACTCATCTCTACAAATACACCCTAACATTAAGTCTTGGCCTGTGCCCACTTCCCAAACTACTTTACCTTGGCACAGTGCAAGAGGCTAATGACAGGATGTCTTCAGCCAAAGCAGACATACTGGTCAGCCTCCAACAGTAACTATCCGCGGGGGCAGTGGAGCTGGGTGGTAAGCAGACATTCACAGCTCTAGTATGTACACCAATGGCACAATACGCTAA
Source organism: Pimephales promelas (assembly GCF_988280905.1). Lineage (NCBI taxonomy): Eukaryota > Metazoa > Chordata > Actinopteri > Cypriniformes > Leuciscidae > Pimephales > Pimephales promelas. Next base: position 11,729,236 of record NC_142792.1, on the reverse strand, counting down.
CAAGCCTTGTTGCTTATGTTTGGGAATGTGATAGATTGAAAGGGGAGAAACTTATGAGGCAGTTGGCATGTTTTGGAGGAATTGTTATGGTGAACCAATCAAATTACGAAGTGTCTTAAACTAGAGGAACAGCCGTACCATGTTCTCCCTACATTGCATGTTGTTGTAGAATGTTACCCTGCAACCCACAAAATCATTATGGAGAAAATAAGTATAATATGATCTCAATCTGTTAGTCATCAGACTCGTTGGCTTCTAGTCTTGATTTATGTGTGTTGCTTAGAGGAGAAATGTATTGAGCTGATATTTCACATTACATAAGTCAGACATGCAAGCTAAGCGATGGGAGTGACATTTAACGATGGATTTTAGATTACAGCTTTTTCTACTTTAGTTAACTTGGCAAAGGTTGTGTCTATATAAGGAAATGTGGTTGCAAAAATGCCAGTTTTTGACAAATGGACCAATTTACAAAAGAGATTTCATATTACCATGTTTTTGGAGGATGATAAAAGTAAAGTAGTTAACTCAAAGTGTTCTAGTCACATGGTATGGCTAGGATAAGTTCATGTAGATAGCAAATGTAGTTGAAATAATGGCAACACAAAGTAACAATTTTTTTTGGAAACTATAGCATGATGGTAATACTAAGATTTTAAGTACTTGTAAATACACAGCATATTGATGTAAATCTTTCAGTATCGTGGGCAAGTAACCATTACAATGGTTGTATGGACATGGGTCCATGACAATATTATCATAATGTTTTTTTGTTTGTTTGTTTGTTTGTTTTTGTTTTTAATTAATTTACAAAACGTGTCTAACATGCTGTCTGTCTACATAATAAATGGCAACTTCATAAAAATAAACCAATAGACCACTTACAAAAAAAGTATGATGGTATTGTCACCTTTTTTCATACAATGGTACAATTTAGTTACAAAACACATTTAGGATACTATTTATAAACATGGTTGCAATTCAGTATATGGGCCAAAAGATCACTTACACAAAAGTGCCAAGGTATGGTGGTACTTTTACCACTTGATATGTTTGTTTGTTTTTTTGACACATTGCCATTGATAATATCATGTGGTTTCTTTGAAACTAGCAGCGTAGTAACACCATAGCATTCTTTAAAGTATGCATACATGACATATTAATAATATGGCAATCGTTTAGGATCACTGTATAGGCCTACATCGAAGTATCATGGCTAAGTAAGTTGTAACCATTACCCTGGTTTTATGGAAATAATACCATGGTAATACCATGTTTATAAACTTAATCAGCTAGAAATCTGGCTACATGAATAACTTGCAACAATGTCAACCAAAAGATCACTTGCAAAAAGGTATTGCAGCCTTGTTGGTACATTGGTACCATGGTAAAAACATTCTTGTCTACTTTAGTTACAAAACATATTTAGGTAGGATACTGTCTATCTATAGGGTTGCAACTCCAACATGGTTCTATAACATTGGTGCCATGATAATATCATGTATTTAATACTGTTTACATAACTTACATAAATGTGGTTGAAGAAAAGCCAACTCAGTAGAAGTACCATAGCATTATCATGTGTTTTTTGGAAGTATACTAAGTTGTAGTACCCTCTGATACTATATTGCTGCTGCTAAGTTACCTGGAAGAAATGGTAGCTAGCTAAACTTTAAAAGTGAACTCACTTCAGTGGACGGTATGCTGACAACACCTGTTGATCTCCTCTTCTCTCTTAACTTCCTTTTCTCAATCTGTCCTTTGCCCTTTCTGGCGCTGGGTCCTGAGCTCTTCTTCTCTTTGCTCTTGCTGGGTGTGGGACTCTCCTTATCGCTGTCATCCACACCAGCTGGGCTGGGGCTCGAGCTCTCCGCCTGAGGGACTCCGCTCACTTTCTCCGGCGTCTTCTTCAAGTTTCCCACGGGGGGCTCGGGTGACTTTGACTCGTCGTCCGGCCGCTTCAAAGCGGATAAGGAGGAGGACCGGGCCACCGGATAGGAGGACGAAGGGGAGACGCAGTTGACCGAGCTGCCGTTGTTGTTGTTTAACTCAGTAACGTTAGTTCTCCCGGTGGCGGCGGCGATATCTCCAAGCATCTTTGCTCTCATCTTTTCACGCTTTGCTTTCCATTCCTCCAGAAAGTCCGTTGCGCTGGTAGATTTAAATCCTCCCGTTGCCATGATTTCCTTTTGAGAATGTCTCGTGCGACCCAACTCACTTTGTAAACACACTATACAAATATTGCTTTTCAGATCCACATTCCTCAGAAGTGTTTAGATATTATTTTGGAAGTGCGCTTTTAAAGTTGACCCAAACTGTGATGTACTAACTTTAAAACATTCAAAAGCTGTCAAGTAAGTGGTGTCTCGAAAGAAAGTGTCCGGGTAAAGCTCACCTGCGCGCGCATGAACATTCGTCAGAAGTTCAGGTGAACTCAACTGGTAGTTGGAATGAACTAGATTAGTTGCAGCACGCGCACTCCAGCGCTGAGTCCTGCCCCTCCTCCGAAGAGTTTCCGAGCAGTCACGGAAATATCCGAAGGGAAACGATAGGGACTTGTCAGGCACATTCAGCATTCATTTTCATATTTTTAATTTGCTTTGATAAAAATATTTAACTAGGGAAAGATGAAAGTAGCCTATAAACCCACCTTATTTTTGTCCCTTGATAATAGGAATTGACAATTTTGGATGAATGGCTATGCTATTTTCTATTTTCTCTTTTAAGAAGAATATCAACATTTGTTTAGTTTTGAGGTTAAATTATCTAATTTTGTGTCTCTGGAAAATAGTGTTTATATTATATCGAATATTTGTTAATGAGGGATGAGACATTATTGTTTTTTTATTTTATTTGTGGAGTAAAAAAGATGGACCCCTCGGAATTTTTATTTATTTTTTATAAGTCAATGGCTACCGTCAACTGTCTGGTTACCAACACACTTTAAAATTTCTTATTTTGTTGTTTTTATTTTTGTGTGAACTATCCATTTAAAGACATACAGACATATGTTGCTCTACGTGTAATGATGAGACACACTGGTTGGTGATTAGAATGGCCTGTTCTCTCAGATAGGTCCCGAGAGAGCACGAGTCACTCATTTTCGAGTGTTTGTGACCTGAAGACTCTCAGAGATAAGGAAATTCAATGTCTTAGATAACAGAGGTGCATAGAGTCATCTCTGCATGCAACCTGACTATCATCAAATTGTTCATAAACTGGCATATCATAATTTTCGACACATACTTATACGTCAGAGATTGTCTAACATTGCCACTAAGTGGATGCTGCTGTTCAAAATGAATGCATTATGATAGTAAAGAAATAAAAACCAAAAAAAACATTCCTTGTTCTTGTGAAATGTTTTGAGGGGGGCATGTTGTGTAACATGTAAGTAATTGTCTTGTTTATTTTTTAGGGACTTGTTACGTCCCTAAAAAAAAGGGAAAAGATGTCTCATAGTTCCTGTCATCTTTATTTGCATGAACCATTGGAGTATGAGAAGCTTTTTGTATTCTTTGATCATAAAGGGAAAATCTACATCACAATGCCGTAAAAAATTTTGAGGTCAGGTCAAAAGTCACAGTGAAGACATTTATATGGTTAAAATAGGCCTAGATTTCTATTTGAAATAAATGCTGTTGAACTTTCTATTCATCAAAGAATCCTAAAAAAAATGTATCATGGTTTTTAGAATATACTATTCTACTATATACTAATATATATATATATATATACCATATACATATACTACAAAAAAGATTTGTTATCATAACGTTTTTTCTTCTGTCAAATCAACTTAATTTATGTGGTTCAGATAACACAATAATTTGAGTTTCTGATTATTAAATCAGAAACTTTGTTGAATTAACTCAATTTTTCAATTTCAACGAACTTAAAGTTTTAAGGCAATCAGGTTAATTTTTACCTGTATGTGTGTGTATGTGTCATTTATGAGCAGCAAATCAGCATTATTTCTGAATGATCATGTTACACTCATGACTGAGGTAATGATGCTGAAAATTCAGCTTTGCATATTAAATTTTAAAATATATTAGAATAAAAAAACATGTTAAATTGTAACTATATTTTCCAATACTGTTTTAATTTATTTGATAATAAGAGATATATAAAAAAATACTCCAACAACAGGGCCCTTTGTGACCCAATTGTGGAAAGTCCTTTAGAGATTCTTTTGATTCCTAATGCATTCCATCAGGATTTAGCCACTCTCCACAGGCCATATTTAAGAAAACTCAAGACTAAAGCCAGTGAGGAATTTGTTGTTTATTTTTGCAAAAAAATAACTTGATGAGTAAGCGGTGGTGAGTCACTATACACTCAAACCTTACAGCTTATATAGCCTACAGTCCAAAACTATCACACCACTGAGGAATTTTGTCCTTGAGTTTGAAGGTGAATGTTTTATTTCTCTGAAGCTTTACATAGAGATATTATGGCTGAATTACTCCTAAAGCCCAAAGAGCCATAGAAAATAGCTTTTCGTTTAAGATCTTTATTTTCTGTGCACACCGACAGAGATAATTGGGAGAAATCTGTAGGGGAAACATTAAGGCTATAAATATCCTGTGATGTGCAGGCTGGGGTCCCACTAATGCATTTTTAGAATGTTTCTGTGAGCTTTGGGGAAACTCAAATCACTCGCAGCACAAACACTCATCTGTCACTCACTCCTTGGACTCTGGTTCCAGCACAAACTTCCCTTTTAAGAAAGTTCCACTTAGCATACCTAAAATGCATTTTGTAAAGCAGCAGATAAGTGAAGAGTTACTCCCACTTTGAGAATTAAATTTAGTTTGCTTTCTTATCAGTCAAGGTTTTTAAAAAAAAGCTGTCTGATATGTCTGCTTCACTGCAGGTGAGAATGTGCTGTCTATATGAAAGAGTCCTTTTAAGATATATTGAAGTCACACTTTCGGTGATGATGCTGTCTTTGAACCCTTAATGGATCCCGGAGTGAAAAGAAAAAAATGACAAATTTGGAACTGGTTCATTGTCAGTTGTACCATATTTGTGACAATTTTAACTCCATTTATTCCATTATTTTAGACTATAAATAATGACTTTGCAGTCTATGAAACATCAGGTTCACAAGGAGAAAACAAAGAAGAAGAAGAAGAAGAAAAAGAAAGGTACTTTTTGGACACTTAGAGTAGTTCACTTTAAAAAAAACTTTTGCTGATAATTTACTCACCCCCATGTCATCCAAGATGTCCATGTCATTCTTTCTTCAGTCGAAAAGAAATTAAGGTTTTTGATGAAAACATTCCAGGATTTCCTCCATATAATGGACTTCATTGGGAACCAAACGGTTCAAGGTTCAAATGAGAGTTTCAGTGCAAACTGCAAACTGTTCAAAGGGCTTTAAACGATTCCAGACGATGAATAAGGGTCTTATCAAGCGAAACGATCGCTCATTTAAAAAAAAATAAACAAAAGTTTAAATTTTATAAGCTCAAATGCTCGCCTTGCTCTGTTCTGTGTAACACTCCTGTTCGAACTTGTTCATCAAAATGAACAAATCTTTTTTCCGAGTCAATTCGTTCATTTCGTTTGTTGAATGAACCAAATGACTCAAAAAAAGATTCGTTCATTTTTATGAACGAGTTCGAACAGGAGAGTCACAAACACACATCACAGAACAGAGCAAGGCGACCATTTGAGCTTATAAAACTTAAAATTGTGTTATTTATTTATTAAATGAGCGATCGTTTCACTTGATAAGACTTATTATAATAAATAAATACCCAATAAATAATATGTAAATAATGAATCATTGTTAGCTTGAAAAGTGCTATACTGATAACTGTCATTTTTTTACAGTGTAGCTTTTTTATAGTTTATTGTCTTTGGAACTTCTAGTCATTGTGACTACCGTAGTTGACTATTGTGACAACCGTAATCATTACAAAGCACAGGCCTGGCTGTAACTTCCCCTGTCGATCCTATAAAAGTGGACCATTACAATGCCATCTGTGCGCTGCCATCTGCTGAGATGGGTGAGGGTTGATAAAATGGGTCATTGTTCTGTGTGCCACTCGTATTTAACCAGTCCGGGGAGCGTTTCCCGAAGCCAACGATGGTCACAAGTTCCGTCATTACGCAACTGAACCGAACTCGCTGCTTTTGGGAAACGCACCCCATCGGCTCATTTCTATGAGTTCATATGAGGTAACAGCACTAGGTGTAACTTTATGTCCCTTAATTGGTATGTTAAACTATTGTCAGCATGGTTGATAGGAGGCATGTGAATGATTTCAGTTAAAAGGTGCCAGCTGTACTCATTTATTCACTTAATGTCTTAAAGTATTGAGACTCAAAAACATAACATTGAAACTGAAGAAAGTCTGTTGTTCTAGATACTTTTGAGGAACCATGTGATATTAGTCATGAACTGAAATGATTAAACGCTTCTGGCAAAACAATAACTGTCATCTTGCACAATACAAACTCCACCAGCTGTATAGCGACATGTAAGTCATCTTCACATGCTTGTGTTTTGAAGAAAGACATTTAATGTCACAATCAGAACATGGCAGCGCAAATGAAGAAGATTAAATAATATTCCAGGTTCAGTATTTGTGGCATAATGTTGATTAGCTACACACACAAAAAATCAAAAATCTGTGAACATGTAAAGTTTGTTAAAAGCACAAAAAGTACGTAGAATTTATTTATGTCATTTTTACCATCTTTTAGGATTTTAGGTAGTACTGTCATGGCAACACAGAAAATATATACACAGTAAAATCATATTGTCATGCATTTGTTTTTGTGTATTGAAGTAGCAAGAATGTTGACGTTTACAGACTTGCCCTGTTGACTTCTATTGTAAGTGCCTCCCTTTTTTAAAGGAGGGACAAGTCTTATTATTTTAGTAGTAATCAACATTACGCCTCTAATGTTCCTTTACAGGAATGTTCATGCTGAAAATACCACAGAATATAACTTTGCACTTTTCCTGAGGCAACACATTGGACAGGGATAACATTAAAATACGTTTCGATAGTACACAAGAGAAAGGCATTATGAAAGGTTTAAAGCACTTATATTAATTCTGTACAAAATAGTTATTTTTTGATTTAGAGCTGTAAAGTTGTCTAAATTGTTCTTTATGACACATGAACTTTGTCTATCATCTAGTTGTGAATGGTTTTGTCCATATTAGAAAAGTTAACTTACAAGGTTTAACGTTAGATGGTCATGACAGGAGTTTAAAGGGACACTCCACCCATTTGCATTAAGCTTTCTATTGTCAGAAACCCTATTGAATGGTCGTGCATCACTCTCTCATTTTCCCCTGAGACGAGAGAAATCTGCTATTTACCTTTTTCACTTCCTCCTACAATGACGCAAAAATCGTCATCGTCAATTTTACGTCATTGTAGGAGGAAGTGTAAGGGAGGGGGATTTCTGTAAAGACTACAAGCACTAGTTCCAACCCTTTCAAACCCGCCCATAGGGGGTTGGGCCTAATGCACTAACAGACCAATCACAGATCATTGCCAGTGCGTTTGATTTCACCGGCAGAAACCTTTTGAAAACATGGACGAAGGTACTGAAGACGGATGCATTATGGATAGGGTTGGGTGCTGAAACGCGGTGCCAACAGGGAACCGGTTCCGACGTAAACGGTAATAACCAGACCGAATAAGAACGAAAATTTCAGTGCCTGAGTCTCTGTGTCATGAGGCGCACACACGCAAAGTCTCTCGCTCTCTCCCTCGTGCGTGCACTATACGGTTTGGAGCACAGTCTGATCTGTCTCGCGCTCTTGCTCGTTCGCTCTAGATTCCGGAGATTTTAACTAATTTGCGGGCATCAGGGAGCCATTTTCAATATGCGGGAGACTCCCGGAACGTCTGATAGCGAGGGGATTATGCCGAAGGCAAAATGCGCCAAGGTTTGGCTGCATTTCAAGTGTAAAATTACGCGTCAGAGTAAGTGTGGCGAATGTCTGAAGCCCATATTGAATCCCTCCAATCCATTGGCTGATGGCGCGGGCGCCACCTTAACGCTCTTACGTCGTCATATTTTAGTATTATTCAATACTAATTATTAGTATGAAATCATTATCTGATTTCATTGTGCGAAATGATTTCCAGATGGTAGCGTAGAGTGGAGCCCAACTCTAGTCTACATTGATGGGCAGAGTAGTGGGAGTGGCCTGCGGAGCTGAGCATTGCAATGCACTATGGGGATTGTTGTCTACATAAAACCTAAGCCGCAATAAAACCCATCCAATACTCGGTACACCCAGGGGCGAAAATTTCATCAAAATGTTGGGGGGGACAATAAACATAACAATTCTCAAGAGCAAATTTTGAAGGGGACACCAATAATACAGGCAAAAAAATACAAGCCTTACTACTATTATTAGTGTAGCATGGAGACCATTTCATTATACTTCTTAATTTCTTTCTGGTTTAAGCCAGCGGCGAATCTACATACTCATGCAGCGCAGCGATTCATTTCATTTATTGACTCATTCTTTAACTATATTAAATGATATAAACCAACTAAATCACAGTGAAAGCGTTACAATTTAAATGCACAGCGCACCCGGACTTTCTCATCAGTGTATGGCCAGCAATATTGTAATGTTTAATGACATGAAGATAATGTCTGTTCTAAGTTATTATTGTACTGTACAATTAACGTTAAATACAATCGACGATCGTTCCTGAGTCTGCAGTCTAAAAACTTTACCTCAGAGGATCCATTTACTGAATGAATTGAGAATCTCACCTGAAAAATCCAATAACACCAGCAATTGTCATTCAAGCAGCTGATTTCTGTAAATGAATGCAAAACTAAATGCATATTGCAGCATATAGGGCGAAGTCAGGATCCGTCAGCACCGATTTGAGACAAAAATCATTTAAATTGTATATAAAACTATGTAAATGGCGCTCTGTGGTGCAGCAGGGTTTTGAACACGGTCCTGAGACGTTGCAGGGCGCCGCGGACAGACGCCGAACGGCGCCGCCGGTGTGTGTACACTCATAGAGAATAATGTGTTCGAATTTTAAAGACGTGGCGCTGCGCGACGCGACGCTTCTCGTCCGGTGTGCGACCCCCTTTACTGGAGTTCCACAACTACTCAAAAACTATGTTTTTCTCTCTCGCCACCGGAATGTGTGTGTCTGTCTGAGGTAAAAGGGACGGAGGCGGTGGACCAACGCACTGTGAGGCAATGGGTCTCAAAATGTTTAGAACGCTTTTTTCGTTATTGCCCCGTTTGCATTTGTGTTATTTTATTTCTTAATTATTTTAAGAATATATCATTACATTATTTACAATACACATATTTTAATGTTTTTTTTGGGGGGGACAACCCTCAGATAGGGGGGGTCCTGACCCCCCCGACCCCCCCGCGATTTCCGCCTATGGGTACACCCTGAAACTCAACAGACTCAGTGGCTCAGTTGATAAAGCAATGGGCTTTAATCAAGAAGACCTGAGTTCAAATCCCATTCTTGCTTACGTTAAATTGTTGTGATTATATCAAACAAAGTGGCCAAAACAACATTTCTAGTGGCCAAAACAACATTTCTCCAACCCTAAATTGTTGTGATTATATCAAACAAAGTGGCCAAAACAACTTTTCTAGTGGCCAAAACAACATTTCTCCAACCCGGTATCACGACAAGACATGAAATAATCACGTTGGTCCACTTTGGAAAACCTGTAGATGTCACGTGAAACTTAAACTTACCATAACGACCTATTGGTTTTCATTAAACTGAGAAAAATTGAATTTTGTTTTATTGACGATCACTGAGAAATGGTCTAATATTTAATATGCAAAAAACATTTATTATTTTCAAGGTGAACAGGATTCATTTGCCTCGAACCACGCTGAAAAAAACGTCTAAATGTCACAGTTTTAATTTTGAAGCAGCCTAAATAGTCCACTTTGGACTATATATATATTATTTTCAAGGTGAAAAGGATTCATTTGCCTGGATCCACCCCGAAGAAAACGTCTAAATGTCCCGTTTTTAATGAAGCAGCCTAATGAGTAAAATGTCTATTTTTCCGGCGTCCCCCAGCTCCTCGTTTAAGCAAAAGGTACGCTAAAAACAACGTATTACATCGACGTTAAACCACGTTAACCGTGTTAACCATAACCTTTTAAATAGTTCCATTGCTTAGCAACGAGAAGAAACTCCTGTAACTTCAGTGCCCAACCCGTATCGACGTGAAATAATCACGTTGGTCCACTTTGGAAAAAACGTTGTCACTTAAACTCAAAACCATAAATAGGGCTATACTGCCCTCTTGTGTCAAATTATATTTCTATATTTATTTTTCCAACAAAAACCAAACCTGCAATAATAAAACCCCGTCCAATACACCTTTGAACTCAACAGATGCAGTGGCTCAGTTGATAAAGCGTTGGGCTTTAATCAAGAAGACCTAGTTCAATTCCCATACTTGCGTTAAATTGTTGTGATTATATTAAACCAAAAGTGGCCTAAACAATATTTCTTCAACCCGGTATCGTGACAAGACGTGAAATAATCACTTAGGTGCACTTTTGATAACGCTTAGATGTCACGGTTTAAACCCACTCAAACGTGAAACTTACACTTAAACTGAAACTTACCTATTGGTTTTCATTAAACTGAGAAAAATGGAATTTTGTTTTATTGACGATCACTGAGAAATGGTCTATTATTTAAAATGCAAAAAAAAATAATAATAATAATTATTATTATTTTCAAGGTGAAAATGATTCATTTGCCTGGATCCACGCCGAAGAAAACGTCTAAATGTCACGTTTTTAATGAAACAGCCTAATGAGTAAAATGTCTATTTTTCCGGCGTCCCCCCCAGCTCCTCATTATTTAAGCAAAAGGTACGCTAAAAACAACGTATTACATCGACGTTAAACCACGTTAACCGTGTTAACCATAACCTTTTAAATAGTTCCATTGCTTAGCAACGAGAAGAAACTCCTGTAACTTCAGTGCCCAACCCGTATCGACGTGAAATAATCACGTTGGTCCACTTTGGAAAACGTGTTGTCACGGTTTAGTTTAAACTCAAAACCATAAATAGGGCTATACTGCCCTCTTGTGTCAAATTATATTTCTATATTTATTTTTCCAACAAAAACCAAACCTGCAATAATAAAACCCCGTCCAATACACCTTTGAACTCAACAGATGCAGTGGCTCAGTTGATAAAGCGTTGGGCTTTAATGAAGAAGACCTGAGTTCAACTCCCATACTTGTGTTAATTTGTTGTGATTATATCAAACAAAAGTGGCCTAAACAATATTTCTTCAACCCGGTATCGTGACAAGACGTGAAATAATCACTTTTGAAAACGTGTAGATGTCACGGTTTAAACCCCCTCAAATGTGAAACAACTTACACTTAAAACTTACCATCACGACCTATGAACTATTTAAATATGTGTAACTGTTACCCACAACAGTCATATCAGTGGGTGTTTACTTCCAAGTCTTGAATGTCATAAAAGTCAAAGAGTTAGCCTTTTACTTCTAAATTAGGATGTTTTATATGTTAAAATCTTGCTAACATTATAAGTGGACCTCAGAGAACATTATACAATAAAAAAGGCAGTTCATGAGCCCTTTAATGTTTATCCTACTACGCAGTGTCTTGCCTCATATACCACTGAAAGTGCATAAACACAATTCTGCTTGTATTTACATTCTGAGGGATGAGACTAAATTATTTTCAGCATGTGATTGACAGCATGCCACGGATCCAGGAGAACAATAGATGAGCCTTGACTGAGTCCGGAAGCCTTTCTCTGGGTCTGCGCCAGTCCACCAGCCTAGAACTGGAGGTTCCTCATGCAGAGAATTCAGTTTTAGCAAGCTAGATGTGTAGAACGTAAAGCAGGCAGTGTGAGTGAGGTCATCTGGGGAACAAATCCTCATATATATCCTAAAGATCTTCAGTTTTGGTCTCATTACAGGGAAATATGGGAATGCTGATTCGAGTGACTGAATATACCCCCTGACTATCCACATTCCGGGACATAAAAGTCACATGAAATCTCTGAATAAGTTTAGCTATATAGACAAATAATCTCATGGAAATTTATAATGATCATTAGGTAGATTCCAAAAGTCACAATTACATATTAGACACTAACTAAAAACACAGCCATTTACTGTAAGAGGAAACACACACATTACTAACCAAACATTATGGTTACATTTTTTTTTTATTGTTCTCGTTTTTTTTTTTTTTATTGAATAAGATTTTCTTTTATGTACATTGTTCAGCATTTTATTGCGGTGTTTAAAAACACAACTCCAAAAAATGAAATTAAAAAACATGAAATAAATAAATACATACATATATAGGCTACATAAAATAAAGACCAGTGAAAATATGGTGGCCCGTCTTTTATGTGATCTGCAATTCAGTTCAATTACACATTTTCTTTTCTCTTGTTTATGGTAAAATCCTGACAATCCCATAAAGCCTATCAATCCCATCATATCTAGAACCAGGATTATTGACTAAAACTAAACCTAAACCATTTTAAAAAAAAAGTGTTACTTGAAATAAATAAAGTTATTGATTTAAACTAAAACTTATTTTAAGTTTCTATTTTTCCTTTAGGTTAAGTATAAAAACTATAGAGAAAGAAAAAAAAAAGAAAGAAAGAAAAATGCACACCAAAAAATGACCTTATGATCTTATTACAAAATTCTAAATGAAAATATAAAAATAAAAACAGATTCAAAATATTAATAAAAACTATAGACCAAAGTATATCAATGATATCCTAAAACAACACTGATAGGATATCTGTACTGTACAGTGAACAAAGTATTCTCAATAACATCCTTATTAAAAAGAATTTAAGAAACTGTCTCGTTTTAATTCACTTATGAAGAGCAGTTCGGCTTAGACATCAATTTCACATAAGGTAATAATAATAAAAGATATGAAAACAATAGAACATAGGCTAGTAGTTGTCAGGGATGCACAAGGCTTCAGAAATGACATCTTTCCACAGACACTCACCTGACAGCTACAGTTCACAGTAGGATTTATTTTTTCCTGCAAAAACTGATAATGGCCAAAAAGAAAAGAGCAAGTGACCAAGTGGCAGCAGCAGAGAGGCAAGATTTGAGATATTTCTCATTTGTAAGTCACTTTGGATAAAAGCATCTGCTAAATGAATACATGTAAAACATATTGATGTACAGCTAGATATATGTTAGAAAGAACCCCGGGGAAAGGAAAGGTGCTTTTGCTGAGTTATTAACCCTGCATTGCGGAGCCAAACTTGTACAGTGTAAAACGAAGCTGTGTTTGTTACGACCAGCAACCGACAACCAATCACGTGCCTCATTGTTTACTCACCTAAAGGATTATTAGGAACACCTGTTCAGTTTCTCATTAATGCAATTATCCAATCAACCAATCACATGGCAGTTGCTTCAATGCATTTAGGGGTGTGGTCCTGGTCAAGACAATCTCCTGAACTCTAAACTGAATGTCAGAATGGGAAAGAAAGGTGATTCAATCAAGGATTAACAAGCTCACACTTTTTCCACAGCCTTGTGTACTTCTATATGAATCGCTAACTTAAATCACATAACTTGTGTAAGTGTGAAATATGACGCGACATCCAGAGTAGCAACTGATCTTACCCTGCTGGTACAAATCACCAAAACCAAAAGCACTGAATCTATTCGTTTCTAGTGTTTTTATCCTGCTTTTAAACTGGGAAACACTCCAACTGATATTTTCCACATTAGTTTTGGTCAAGAATCCCATTAGACCATGCAGTGAGCTTTGAGGTAGAAACACAAGAACGAAGCAGACTCCAAAGGAAAAAGTTCCATTGCATGACAATGTGCAATTACTGCCCGTTCAGCCTCTTATTCTCCTCAAAGCATTATTTGAGCTCTTCATCACGCCACAATGAGAACAGCATTCAGAGCCAAGCACATTTATCAATGCAGTCTTGAAGTCTGAACTGACTTTGATATTGCAGTATTGTGAGACATGCTAAACGTAATTGAAGGGACAATACAAACAAAACTGAAAATGTCATTTACACATGTTTGCATGGAAGAAAAAGAGACTACCCTTTAATTTTAGACCTTTCATTTTTATCTGGCTTTATCTTTGGACAAAATGCCTTTGTATGAGAATGTTGGGTAACTTCAAGCCCCAGATGAAGCAGCAAACAAACTATACTAGAAGGGTTCACATGGAGAAATGAAAGCCTTATGTAAGATCAGGGAAAGAGAAAACAAACAATCAAACAATGAGGTAACACTTTTCCTGCATTTCCTGTTAATTCTGAGCTCAGTCAGGCGCCACCTAGTGTTTCTGAAGCTGCTGTTCATTTCAGTTCTTTGTACTGATATCTGCATTCTGATCTATGAACCATTAAATTTGGTTGACTATATTATAAATTATAAAACACACATCTTGGTTTACAGATTATGCAAGTAAAAAATGTACTTTTTCATGGATCATTCTATGTCTCGTGTCTTTGAATTATTAGTTACTACACTATTAATAGTTCCTTTTATTAAAAAAAAAAAACATGTCATCCGATTATTATTAAGTTAAAAATAATAGTATAAGTATCCCTGATCAATTAAATTTACCATTCAAGTAGTTTGGGTATTAATAGGGGAAATATAAATATTCAACAACAATAATCCAACTAAATTGGACTACGCTAGAAGACTATTCCTAAAATCATATGTAGAAAAATCGACTTTTTTGTCAAAACAACAATGTGAGATGTGGAACTAACATTGGTTTAGAAGCATCCAATCCAATAATCGAAGGAATAAAGAAAAAAACAGGACAACGACGGCAAAGAGATTTTTACAATGTACAAGTTTATTTTAATTAACTCTCAGTGGTTGGTAGTCACAGCACAGCTTGCACGGATGAAGCCACACATCTATTTTACAAGATGATGGGAAATTTAAAAAGGAAAGAAAACAAAACAAAAATTAAAAACCTAAACCAAAGAGGAGACAGCTGACAGTCCAACTACAGCGACATTTTTTTTCCCGACTACAGTATTTTAAGTACAAGGCCACTGAAATGCATAAAACATGTTTCCGATGCATGGACTTCATCTGATGCGGTGGCAAAAGTTCGCTAAACCAGACAGCAAGACTCCTGACATGGCATTGACAGTGCATGTAGACATTGTAAAAAGGACTGGGTTAGCGATATCTAGGATCTTTTTAGTGACAACACCTTGGCTAATACTACAGCTTAAAAAAAAAAAAAAGTAAATGGAAAAAAAAAAAGTAAAATAGAAAAAAAAAAAATGAACAGCACTCTTCCAAAGATACTGAATAAAATGTGTGAAATGTAGTGAAGCAATTATATTATTATCTCACAATTTTACGTGAACACTTAAAACTGAGAAAGAAAAAACCTTCCCCTTGAAGGGGGGCGGCTCTATTGTTATTCAATGACTTTTTCGACTATAAAAGAAGAAGGAAATAGTTAAAACACACTTTGTCCTCTGGAGTTGGTATATTTCAATAGTAACAGACAGGGAACCATAAACGCATGCCATGTGCTGGTCTCAAACAATACATACAGGTATATACAACTTCACTCAGTACCTGCTAAAACAACGTGAGGAGTACAGGATATAAACCAACGACTACACTACAAACTCAAAGAAACGAGAGAAAGAAGTCGGGGGAGAGGAAGGAAACCGGGGTGAGTGAGGAAGTGAACATTTACTAGTGACAGACTCATTCTTAAAGCATTTGTATAGGAAAGAAATGCATATATTGCACATAAGTGAAAGCTTCGATTTCACAAGGTCCACCTAATCGGTAAAGCCAGGGGTCCGGCGTCTCTCGAGGGCCGCGAGAGAGAGAGAGGAGGAAGTGTGCGCCAACATCGCGGAGTGCTAGGAAGTCTTCTGTTGAGAGACAGTGCCCCTGAGGACGAGGCGGGACTTCTAGCGCAATGTGGAGGGGGGATGAGGACAGGAGGAGGAGATGGAAGGAGAGAGCTGCACATTGCATGACTCATCTATACAGGAAGAAAGATTAAAGAGCAGAGCAAAAAAACAAAAAATAAAAACAACAACAACAAAAAAAGAAGGATAGATCACAAAAAAAAAAAAAAAGTGTGGCACAAATAAAATCAGGTGTTCTGTGACAGCCAAGAGAAATTTGATGCAAGTGACGTATGTACAACTAAGGCTTATTGGTTAAATAGTTTTTCCGAGGCTTTCCCCGCCCGCAAAGTGTTCGATGCCATTCTCTCGTCTAACGCTTTTCCTTAGTTCTGTAAACGCAGTGGTTCTGTGTGAGTGGTGAGGTGGGCGTTCGGTGGAGCGGAGAAGCGAGGGAAAGCTGGGGACTGAGAAACAGAAGGGGAGACGGAGCCTTCTTGTCGCCGTTGTCTCGTATTAATATCTAGATGTGCAATACCGTTACTGCCGGAGGATGCGGGGAGGGGTCTTTTCTATTTGGAAAGCTTGCTTATGACTCGGATCAGCGCTCCGTTCTCGTCCTTTAGTCTCTGGTTGTCTGCTTTCAAGTCTGGTAGCGTCTGGAAGAGAAAACAGGAGAGGGGAGGGTTAGATTTACAGAAAAGAACCAGTGTTTTGAAGTTGACTCGTATCTAGACGCTGACGCTGTTAGTTTTTGTTTTTTTTTGTCCTTCCTTCCTTCCTTTAAACAGCAATTACTATCCAACACAACCCCCCTTTCCACCGATATGGTGATGGTGTCTGATCTGAAAGCTGGAAAGGTGATAATTCTCTCAGTATTTTTGAAAATTTTCAGACAATATGCAAAACATATCTTCATATGTTATATTAGCTCTAAAATGGCTATAAATGGCGAGAAAAAGTAACCAAACAGCCACTGTAGCCAAGTGCACTCAAAACTATTGATGCATAAACTATGATACAGTAATCATATATGCTAAATTATGATGAATAAGAATAACATATATGTATATATATATATATATTAGTGCTGTCAAACAATTAAAATATTTAATCGCGATTAATCGCATTAATGTTGCAGTCAACTCGCGATTAATCGCACATTTTTATCTATTCTAAATGTCTCTTGATTTCTTTTTCTCACATTATTTTTCCTCATTTTAATGCTCTTATCAACATGGAAAAGTAGATCGGCTTGCTTTGTGCAAATGTCTTTTATTGAAAACAACATTGGCATATAATGTGTTCAATTTCACACAAACATTCTCCCTTGGAGCAAATAATCTCTCTCACAATGTAACACTGTCTATCAATAAAAGGGTGAAAGAAATACTGACGAGGTCCTGATATTGACGAGGGGGCAGAGAAGTCGCATCAGCAGTGTGTGTCTGTGTTTGTGTGTGCTTGGCCATCATCAAGTGGTAGGCTATTTCAGACTGGACGTGTTGCGATGATGATAGCTCAGTTCACAACGACAAAACACACAGATCACTTTGGTCTTGTCAATTGAACCATTTGGCAACTGTTTAGTAAAGTTTCCATTCAGAATCTACAAAGTTTCCTAGGCCAAAAAGACTAGTTAAAAAATTGACGCCGTTAAAATGGGTTTGAGTTAACGCCGTCAATAACGCGTTTAACTGACAGCCCTAATATATATATATAATTTATATATTTTATATAATTTATATATTTTATAATATATATATATATATATAATTTTATTTGAATGCACTAATTAAATATAGTATGCATAGCTATAAACACACACACACACACACATCAAAAAACCCATGCAGTGATGAACAATGAATAGCAGAATCAGAGCTTTGAATTGACTCACTGAATCTTGCCAACTGTAAAGAGTTTTAATGTAAATGTAACTGCCAAATAAAAAAAAAATTCTATTTGAGAAATTATTGCAATATCATAATATATATAAATAGTTTTTTTTTCAAAAGCATTAGATATATACACATTTTAGAGAAGTCTGCAGATTCATCGGCACCCAAAACAGCACCATTTTGGTTGAAAAGGGACAGTAGACTTGCACACACAAACCAACAAGCACACTGCAGTTCAATGGAAAACTGTAGCCATGCACTCTCATCTGAGATGGTAAAGATGAGGACAGTGCTCAGGCCAGGCGGTCCTCTCTCTCTCTCTCTCCCTCTCTACACATAGAGTTCCTTTGTGTGTTCTCAACTGGACGGGATAAATAAAGGGGCTGGAACACAAGAGCGGCTCAAAGTGTCTGTATAAACCACAACACTGAGTGCTACTTGATACCCAGCCCACTTCAGTCTTTAGGTTACAGTGTTGAAATGGAGATCTTTAACTGAGATTTCACTCTCACTGTCCTTATTGACCATAAACCGCATAGATGGACAGGTGGACTCTTTTGACCGCGGAATGAAAAGTCAGACAAACTACTCTACTAACTGGACGCAGAAAGTCCACATAAAGTCACAGGCCTGTAACGATATGAGGGTGAGTAAATGTTTACAGAACATCCTTTTCTTGTGAAATATTTCAAGAAAGGAATGCAAAATTGTGTACCAGATTGTGTTTTCCAAGAACACAAAGAAACAACTTCCTTGTGATAAACTTGCCATTTACAATTACATTTTAACAGTGTACTGATACCTCCCAAAAGAGAGATTTACAGTCTGTGAGTATTGCAGTTATAGACTGGAAAAATGCATTAAAACAGTCCATAAAAGCTAAGTGCTGAAATAAGTCACAAAACAGAACTGAATAAAAGAAACAGGACTCAAAAACCTAGAAAGAAAAACAGAGTATAGGCAAAAAAAGGTTCCTCTTACAATCTGTATAACACTGCAGACATTATGCAAGAGAAGCTCCAAATGTAATTGAAGCATTTACCAAGGACAATCTGTAGATTAAAATGCATGAGTTTCCAGAAGCCATGCAATCTAGATTAGCCTCAGGCAGAGCATACTGTATATGGCAGTTCAGCTCCAGGATCAAAATATCTGGGATTGAGGGATAAAGAATGGTCTCCAAAGTATAAAAAAAGAAAAGGAAAAGAAAAAAGCAGAGAAACAGTTTCACAAAAACCAGTCAAGCACCTCATGCAAGATGCCAGAGTCATCCAAAACGAACTGCACTTCACAGCAACACATTCGAGGGTAGTGGCAAAAAAAAAGAAAGAAAAAAATAGGACAATTTATTACTTAAAACTGTTTATAAATAGCCGGAACTGTGTGATGGATTTGAGCTGCGTTTAAATGAAATTATTTGTTTTAATATCAACATACAATATATGTCATATCATTCATGAAGAGATGTTATTTTCAATGAAAATACTAACAAAACGTCATTTGTAAAAAGTAGTCTGTAAACATAAAAAATATATTTTACTTAGTAATTTTAATTTCATATTTTTATAACAAATTAAAACATGCCATTTGAAAATTAAAAAATTGGCAGAATTAGTTTATGTAATTTTGTAATGAATGACAAATTTTAATATATAATAAATGAATGCAAAATATTTCCTCTTTTGACCCTTATTTTTAAAGCACATACCAAAACAGTACTTTATTAGCAATAACTGCATGGTGAAAAAAAAAAAAAAAAAGAATAAAACAAAATAAGAATTAAAAAAAATCCTCCCCTTTAAGAAAAGCAGAGAGCACTGAGGGAGGCGGAGCATCAGCTCAGACACAGGCTGGCACCTGCCTTTATATGGGCGTGGGCGGAGCTGAATGGAGCATGAGGAGGGGTGTAAGAGGAGGTGGGGGCGGGTCTACAGGTCTGCGGCGGGCAGGTGGCTGCAGCCCTGCGAGAGTTTGGAGAGCACGCGGGACAGCGCCCTGTTCTCTGCCTGCAAACGCTCGTTATACTGGCGCAGAGACTGCACCTGCTTTACCTGAGGAAGGTTCTACGAGAGGGAGAAATACAGACAGAGAAAGAGATAGTGGGGATGACAGACATCAGACAAAAATAAACGCGGAAAAAAACGCAAACTAAAGTAATCAGTACAAAAAGTGACCAAATATGGGATTCACAAAACTAATTAAAAAAAACGCACACACATACATAGCGATCTAAATGAAGACATTTGAAACATAAATAACTTATTTTTAACAGATTATTAGAAACACTATAGGTTATTGCTTCTCAACCAGGATGTAGGGGCGAACTAGAGGGAAATGATATAAAGACCAAATCCAAAGTTAAAACAGGTCAAATTCAACATGTTAGCTGACATCATTTCTTAAATTAATTTTGTTTCCTTTAAAGAAAAAGAAAGAAAGGTTAATATACAGTAAAGATCATTTTTAGTAACAAGGACCTTCCCAGATGTTCCCAAATTAGGTTTTGTCCGATTTATCACAATTCTGGGGAAAAAGTCCCCTTAAAGAAGTAGTTCACTTTTAAAAAAACTTTTGCTGATAACTCACCCCCTTGTCATCCAAGATGTCCATGTCTTTCTTTCTTCAGTCGAAAAGAAATTAAGGTTTTTGATGAAAACATTCCAGGATTTTCACCATATAATGCACTTTACTGGGAACCAAACGGTTCAAGGTCCAAATGAGTTTCAGTGCAGCTTCAAAGGGCTTTAAACGATTCCAGACGATGAATAACGGTCTTATCAAGCGAAACGATTGCTCATTTAATAAATAAATAAAGTTTAAAGGTATAGCGGAGGATTTTCTTTTTCCGGGTGGGTAGCCTATACTATTGGTCCACCTAAGTGTCAATCATTCTGGTGATATGTTTACGTAAGGCCGTCGTTTGTGCTCGTCCCTATGTAGTTTTCGCTTTCTGTGCATGTGCACTTTCAGATGTATTATGTGTGATGAGTTACGGTTTCAGCCATTCCTTTGAAAATGGCTGAGGGTCGAAAGAGAAAAAAAAAGTATACGAAGTGTATGATAAGAAGAGAAAGGCCGCAGAAATATTCTAAAACCTTGTGTGTTCATTTTCGATAATTCCAATGTGTTGACCATAGTACTATTACACAAATGCAACAAGCTACTTCATTGCATATCATGTCTCGAGTCCTCGGTCACTCAAACGATCAGTATAATAAGTAAATAAAACACGGAAGGGCATTTGACATTGTCTTGCATGAATGTTTTTGAGTTAGTTTAGAATTTGCAACATAATTGTGTAAGGCGTAATAGACGTTCCCTCTCGGGAGCAAATAGAGTGTTGCGCATGTTCATTTAAAAAAAAAAATTGAGAGGGCGGGTCTTCTCTAAAAATTCGGAAAGATCCTCTGCTATACCTTTAAGTTTTATAAGCTCAAATGCTCACCTTGCTCTGTTCTGTGATGCGCGTTCGTGAATCTCCTGTTCAAACTCGTTCATCAAAATGAAGAAATCTTTTTTCGTGTCATTTGGTTCATTCAACAAACGAAATGAACGAATCGACTTGGAAAAAGATTTGTTCATTTTGAAAATACAGGAATGTTTTCATCGAAAACCTTAATTTCTTAATTTCGACTGAAGAAAGAAAGACATGGACATCTTGAATGACATGGGTGTGAGTACATTTTTTTTTTTTAAAGTGAATACTCCTTTAATACAGTTAGATACACACATGCTTAAGAAGTGGGGTTTTAATGGAGAATACTAAAATACTGAAATCTACAGAAATTCGTCATGTCACAGAAAGATTAAAACCAAAGCCTGGAAAACTTCTCACTGACGCTCATATAATTTAAGATTTTAAATTCTGCTATCCTTCCACACACAAACACACACACACACACGGAATAGAGACATTAGAATAGAGAGAACATGTGCAATATTTACAGTACGGCTAAAACAGCTAAACTGAGCTGCAACTTGATATGAAGCAGATAGAATGAACAAAGTGAAACAACAATCTCAATCCTCACGCAATCACATAAACGAGCTGTAAAACCCCCATGTAAAAGGAAGAAGTCAAAGTTTTGTAGCTTTTATTCCATGTCTGTTAGTTTTGAGGTCATCTATCCACCTTTTTCCTGAGCAAACGATGAGCTAACTTCTGTTTGTATGTTGTCCTGTTCTGTTCTCCATAAGAACCCATTGTTAAAATGGAGTATAAAAAAAACAAAACTGAATTTTTGAACATTACTAATAATTAAAATGAGGGTTAAGCTGTGCTGTTACCACAACAACAGCGATAAAATGAAGAAATTCCTGGAAAGTATGCATTTTGAGCACTTAATATACTCCCCATTAAAGGTATGCACTCAACAAAAAGACAAACCCCCCAAAACTTCACCCAATCGGGTGCTGTATGTAGGATATGAGCGTCCATCGGTTTTCATTGTAGCCAACTTCAGGCAACTTCATGTCATCTACACACATAAACTTAGACGGATGAGGCATTGAGAAAAGATATCATTCTGACTTTGTAAAGTGATGGTAGTATGGAGCCTTTTAAAACCATTTTCAAAGGTTAAACATTACATTACCAGATCAGAAAACGTGGTAATTTGACTCGAAACACTGGAGACCAGAAATGTAAAGGATAATTCTGCTAGCGAGGAACAAGGTGGATATGCTAGTGTACTCATACAATTTTTCCCCAAAATAGTCTAGTTCCCTTATCAAGAACGACAGCATGACGTAATTACCTTAATTTCGAGATGACAACACATGACGGAGCTGTTCATGTCCTTGCACTGAGAATTATGCATTTCTAGGACAACTCTCTGAAGATTCCCAACTTACAAGCTTACGAGGACATGTACGCTTTTTACAAGTTGGAATCTCGTAATTACAGTAATTAAGACCTTGCTTGGACGCACCTTAAATTTTGCTTTTGGTTTGGTGATGCACAACACACTTTGAAAAACAGGCAAAAAGTACTACCTTCAGTTCTTCCTCCATATCAGAGATCTTCCTTTCTAGAGCTCTTCTTTCCTGCAGACACACACAGATGTTGACATGTTACCGCACATGGCCATAAAACACAATAACATCTCCATGATCCACTATCACTGCAAACAAAGAGAGATACACACGCAGAATCATGTGGAGGCATCAGGTGACTGGATGTCAAAACAGAGCGAAGTGAACAAAGTGAAGAGAACCACACACTGCTTAGTGAAGCTGATCAAGAGCTGGAAATATAGTATGACTATTCATGCTTACACAAGTTACTTGCATGTATAGTGTAATAGAAATATATATCTAATAATTATGAATTAGTTTAAAAAACGTTCTGTATGGTATATGTACTACAAATCAGGAAAAGAGAAAATGACTGAACATTTCGAGGAATAACTCACTGTAATCAGATGTAACAATGAATTAAACTGCACTTGAGATGCAAATACAAATTTTAAGACGATTTTTTCCACACAGACGATGTCTCGCACACACATGCAGACACAATGTTTGAAAGAGAAACCACACCATACTCTATGTCTCACATGAGACACATATTCACTTGTACAAGTCTAGAAAGGTGAGCTGGATTTGTGACTTCAAGGCAAAAAGTGAAAAAGGGATTGTGATTGGCTGATTGGGTTTGGTTCCAAGCCCCTGGGGCTGTGAGAGGCATGTGATTCAGCCACTAGCAGAGCTGTAAACACATTCGATTCAGGTTAAACGTTACCCAAAGCACCCAGCTGAGCCTGAGACCTGCCTGCAACCTTCAGACATAAACCAGTGCGGAACAGTTACCAACCGTTTGGCCGATGGAGGACAGAATTCAGCATTTATCTGGAGCAGTTCTTACACATCTCCAAAATCTCAGCAGTTGAGCTGAGATTTGCTGACATGTGACTTAATCCATATTTAATACCCCATCATTACACCTGCTCATCCACTGCCATTAACTTGGGTAAAGAATGATGATTCGATACATTAAATTTTAAAGTTCAAGTAACAGTTGCTTTTACCCTTTTCTCCATCTCCAGCTGTGACCGATCAGCAAAGCGCTCCTGCCTCTGTAATTGAAAAAGAAAGTTTCACAGCAGGTGAGCAGCGTTAAGGCCCAATCAAGGTTTACATGACATTTTTTGATTTCCAGAAATTGTATATTTATTATTCATATTAAAAACAGAAATGAATTTTAATTCTAAAATACATTATTATATTTGCATTCTTTCCCAGCCAGGAAATAATAATAGAAAATTTCCTGACATTTACAGGTTTTTCATAATGTGTGACAATATTAAAATGATGGTATACATTTTTACATTCAATTTTACCATTAAACAATAACACTAACCATTTGAAAATAAAAAGAGCTTGAGTGATCGAATGGAAGCCAAGCATAGTTCAGGACCACTGATTGCTAAACAATATCAGGTGACACTCAACTGGTTTGTTACTCCGCCTACTTTGATCAACTTTAGTATTTAAGCTCATTCAACCAATGCTCTACAGTCTGTCACAGACACTTACATCTTGATAATAGAGCAGTAGATTCTGTATAGAAACTGTATGCACGTAATTATTGTATCTCCTTCTGTAAACATATGCTAAGAAACATTTGGTTAAAAGGCTTGGGGTATTTGAGTCTCAAGCTGTCTAGTTTGGCACCTTAGAGCCTAAGCCTCTCGCAAAATCCAAAGATTTTTAATAAATGTCACTCTCAAAGTGGTCCTGACAGAACTAGACTAAATGGATGGAGGGGTTTTCATTGGTTATCCCTAAAAACTAATTAAATATCGAAATAGGCACTAAATTAATAATTGTACAGTAGTGGCAAAAAGTCCACCCAAGGAATATTAACATCTTTACCCATTATTTAAATATTAAAAATTTGGCAAGAAATTACAAACGCATGAAAAAACAACAGAACCAGGGAAACAACTGATTATGTTGGAGTCAATGTATACTTTTTTCCTGTGAGCTTTGTTTTTCTTTGCTATTATTTTACCAAATAATTATGTCAGATAAATACATTGACCAAGTTTAGTGTTTTGTTCTCCCCTCATATTTAAAAAAAAATGTAAAAAATAACAATAATTTCCTGATGGTATAATCAAACTACAATTAAATTAAAAACAAGTATCTCCTCCGGAAATCACTACTGGCCACAACTGTATATATATATATATATATATATCTGTTTGTTTAACCCCCCTGGGGACCAAGGTGTATTTGGGGTCCTTGAGATGTTCTGACATTTGTGCTTTTTTCAGTTGCTTATAAACCTATTAATGGCACAGGTGAAATTAAACTATATTTAGCACAAACAGGGCTACCATAATATGTCAGCAACATGTATGTACATATTTGTATTTTTGAGAGAATATTGTTTATGCGTGGTTATTGAAAAAACTAAAAATTTAAGTTTCTGAAATAAGGCCACAAAACACATACGAAATATGCGTCCATAAGACTTTTGACTAATGGATGTTGTGGCCTAGAGTTTTTTCTTCACAATGATCTGAAAATCATCCTCCTAATCGTTCACATAAAACTGTGAATTGGGTTATATTGTGAAAAACATTTTTTTTGTTTGCCAAGGCAATGGCAAATGGGCGTGAACAGCCCCATCATGTATAATTAGGTGATTCTCACCTGAGAGACAAAGACACGCATAATAATGAGCCTTTCATTCAGGTGAGTAAGACAAGAAAAAATTGAAAGGACAACACACATATATATTAGGGGTGTCACGATTTCGATATTAAATCGAAATCGATCGAAATTAATTCAATGGTATCGAAATCGAAATAAAAAATGGTATCGTCAATACTGCCACGCCCCATGTCGCGTCCGTGATGGAAAGTTCGGATCGTTTTACTGACTCTATTGTTCAATCTCGTTCATCAAAATTAACTAAACTTTTTTTCTAGTCATTTCAGGGGCTTTAAATGTTATACTATTAAGTTATGTTACTTGTTTTTGTTATATTTTAAATTTAGCAATGGTGTAGTGTACATTGTGAACAAATTTATATTGCATAATGCATAAATGTGTAGTCTAAAAATTGCATAGCAATCTGCGCTTTACATTTTTTTTTTAATCGAAAAATCGAATCGAATCGTGACCTTAGAATCGAAAACTTAATCGAATCGAGGATTTGGAGAATCGTGACACCCCTAATATATATATATATATTCTTCATATAATTATATCTAATTTTATATAGAACATATAATTATTCCTCACTGCACAGAAAGACAAAAGGTTAGGATGAGGGAAGATTTGTAATAAACTCAGCCCAAGCTGATGTGGGCGTTATATGGCTTGCCTCAACATTAGGGTTTGAATAAAGCACGATCTCAGTGGGCGTGTCCCATTACGCTATAATTAGGTGAAAGGGAAAATACCGACATCTCTCTGTTTTCGTACAGATTACATTAACTGAAAATAGTTGCTTTTTATATAAATTACTTCATTTAAAAGAAGAGAATTTCAGCTTCATAAGGGGAAATCTTTCGTGTCTCTGTGACAAGTATTTAATGAGTTACAGTTTATTCGGACGCGTTTCAGAAAGATTTTTGCAGAAAGCTCAAGGCGCACCCTGTTTATTTTATTTATTTTATGAAAACACAAGGTTTTGATGTTAATAAGAATGTACAGAAAAAAAGAAGACCCTCCATAGTTTATAATCACGTATTGATTTTATTTTTATGACCATTAATGAGTATTTTAAGTCTATGTTGCTGCTATGTAAAAAAAAAAAAAACGCGGGGGTGCGTTTTTGGTCCTGAGAGGGTTAATTTTTCTCTTCTTAGCCTGGAATTCAAGGGGGGAAAAGTGGCTCAAATAAAAAATAAAATAAAAATATGTCCAAGTCAGTGAATTAACTGAAAACAAATGATCACTTGTGTTTTTCTTTTGTTGTGCGATTTATGAGACGGTGTGAACAAATCTCTGAAGCTTTTAGCGCAGATGATATACAGGTAAACAGAGCCCAAAAGAACTCTCTCAGAAAAGGAACTCACCTGTGTGGCTTTCTCCAGCTGCAGCTTCAGGTCTGACAGCTCCAGTTCTGTATCACGTAACTGAGCTTTCAGCTTCTCGTTTTCAGCTAAAATCTGCTCATAAAGCTGCAAGCGGAAAGAGCATGTTGAGTAAACACTCGACTAAGCATTATTTAACCGGGCGTAATCATACAGCGCAATGTTTGTACCTTCTTATAATCAGTGGTGTCGTCTCTTTCGATGCGCGAGTACGGCCTCCGACTCTCCCCAAAGCCGCGGGTACTATAAGACTCGTAACGGTCAGTGGAGGAAGTGCTAGTAGAGAGAGGGTCATTCCTGAGGGGGGAAATGGATGGTTACTTCAAATATTCACTGCTGTTTTCATAATAGGCATGAATGAAAGTATATAATTTAGCTCATTATAAAAGGACATAGTTAAGCACTTAATGACAAAGTGTTTTTTGGGATACGTACCTGGATAGTCTGTCGCTCTGTGGATGTGAACAGATAAAGAGAGAGAGGGAGAAAGAGAGAGAGAAGTTATTACTAAGTCTATACCTGCCGTTAATCAATCACATGCTCAAAATGCATTTAGTGTGTCTGTTTGTCTAGCCTATCAGAGCGTCTAGAATGCAGATTATCAATTAGTCTGGGATGGATTGTGACACTCTCTTAGCCTGCTTAATGCTGCCATATAATGAGAGTCTGTGCGGGTCAGCAATCTATCATTTACCGCTCTACAGTAAAGAACGCGTTTGAAGACATTGGGGCGTAATCCATTTGATTTTGTCCTAATAAGAGTCATACTTCAAAAGGTTCAACTTCAACACGAGTGCCACATTTATCAAAGTGGAAGTAAAAGGACTTCGGTCACCGTCCATCCTCCGCTCTTTTTATTTCTTCCTCTCTTTGAGCTTCGAGACCTCTCAGCCCTGCTGGGGCTTTTTCTCCATGAATTCTTGATCCGCAGCCAAGACCTTTGGGTCGGATCTTATTCCCCGGCGGCTCAGAGCACACACAGGGTATTGGAGTGAGTTTGGATTGGCATGCTAACAATTATTTTTGAAAGGAAGTACTATGCAGTATGCACATTGTGCACAATGCAAATTTTCGGTATGCATAAAACTATTATCATTCAGTAACAACACCGCTAAAGATGAGAGATACAGTATGCCATAATAACGTAACGAGACTTGAGCCCGGGACACAACGAGTTGACGTCAAACAACTACCAGCGGCAAAAGCTTACTAGGACAAATAACTGTGCTTGATTAAAACAAAAGGACTAAGGCGCCATTCACATATAGCGCCTAAAACGCGTAGAAAACGCGCTGCGTTCTCCTTTTTTTTCAGAAAGGAGGCATTCTGAAAAGTTGAGATGTTTTTAACTCGATACGAGCACGAAAAAAGCGAGCACGTCGAAACTGCGACCGTATCGCTTCCATTATGAGCATGCATTTACATTTATTCATTTAGCGGACGCTTTTATCCAAGGGACGTACAATTGCTTTACATATCAGAGGTCGCACGTCGCTGGAGCAACTAGGGGTTAAGTGTCTTGCTCCTTTTTAGAGTTCTCGAATTTTCTGAAAGACGAATTTCAATTATGTTTTCAGCCGTATGTAATTCCAGGACAAAAAAAATTTTTTTTATCAAGATTGAACTTACAGACATTATTCCATTCCAAACATATCCGTTTCTCTCATTTGTGCTTATTGTTGTCTGAGGGCTAGAAACTTTGGACTGATTTAAGGGCTGTGAGAAACTCAAGCAATGACCCGTGCAACTGTGCAGGCCACTTCCTGTAGCTGATTGCCCTGGAAGCATTCTGCAGCACTGAGCTTTGCATCCGGGCTTCCTTTTCAAAGCAGAAGAGCTCACTAAAAGGAACTGTGTGCTATTAAGCAAACAAAAAAACAGCTGCCTCATAAAGAACCCGCAGACCTCATTAGATTTTCTTTCATACTGCAGCCCTCTGAACACTTATCATTTGGAACCATTCAAGCAAGAACTGATCTTTAGCTGTATTAGGCCATATCTGAGCTATATTTAAACATGGATGAGATGCTGTAACAAGTGCACTTGGAAAAGTGCTTTAATGTGTCAGCTGGGTTTTCTTCCTCTCCGTACATGCAAAAAGCAGTTTCCTATTCTTCATCCACTGACCCAACAGTCAACAACAAAGCTTTGTCTTACTCTTCCTGACTCTAATAAATTGTCACTTTTGAATGACTCATTCCCAGTTTTCCGCCCAACTGCGTGTGATCTGGTTCCAGGATCATGTTGGCACAGGATACGCACAGGATATCACAATATCACCCCAGACACACAACTAACAGCTCAAGTACACACTAAACACGGCTCATGTGACTAGCCACGTATTTTCTCTTATCGCTGTAAGTGTGAGTTTCTGCAGCTAGGAATTGCTAGCCGACTATTCCTGTAATAAGTGACAGTCTGCTGGCTGTGAATCGACTTTCGTCTATAGGAGAACTAATGCTGCTGGGACAATTCCAGGAAGTTGGAGAGGGAGTAGGGGTCAGCAGACACACAGTAATGTCAGTAAATTGTTTGTCATGCCAAACATGAAGGAAAGTCAAACTGTTCTTTGACTATACAAGGAGAAAGTAGGAGCTGGACAGAGGAAAAACCTCAAAGTCCTTCAAAAACAGAACTGAGGAACTGAGCATTTGTGTTGGCAGATGCATTGTGGGTGAGTTAATGTTCACCTGAGGCTCTCCTTTAGTGCTGCCATCTGAGTCTGATGGGTGCTCTGGATCATTCTCGTCACTCTGTAACATACAAACACATTTCAGATTCCATTAACACTTTACAATAATGTTCATTAGTTAACTAACAAAGAAAAATATTTAATAGTTAAAAAATAGTTAATTTCAGGATTTACTAACATATTATTAAAATAAAATGTTGTATCTGTTAATATTATTTAATGCACATGAACTACCATTAAACAGCTTCTTTTTTTAACAACTAACATAAATATGAATAAATACTCTAACAAATATATTGCTCATTACTAAGTAATGCATTAACCAATGCTAACTAATGGAGCCTTATTGTAAAGTTTTACCCATATTCCAACTATATTATAAAAGTAAACAGGGTCCAAAATGTACAGTTGCCAATCACCAAATGCACACACATGCTTTGGCATGAATATAAAATAGAGTTAAAGATCAGCTGGCAGGTAAGTTTTCTTTCTGGCCAGCTGGAATTGTCTAATCAGAAATAAATATTCCAGGGAGTTGTGTAATAATGTTATATATTTATATATTTAGAACCATAACAGTTTTGTGGCTGCCTGGTGGCTAGTTTTGGATGCTGATTGTAAAGCTCACATTATGTCTTTTGTATCCGAATCCATATAGAGTGAGTTTTGAATGCGCTTTAGGTGCAAGAGTTTCTTACATCCTGGGTCCAGAAGGACACTCCAGTCGAGCGTCTTTTCTCTCGAGGTCGTCTGCGGTCGCGTATAGAGCGTGGCTGAGACTTGTCTTCACTGTCCTTATCTTCCTCTCTTTCTTTTCTA
This sequence comes from Pimephales promelas, assembly GCF_988280905.1. NCBI lineage: Eukaryota > Metazoa > Chordata > Actinopteri > Cypriniformes > Leuciscidae > Pimephales > Pimephales promelas. The sequence continues at coordinate 11,698,850 of NC_142792.1, read as the reverse complement.
TCATACTCTGGTCAGAAAACAGACACATGGTTGTTTAAGAGTACAATTGAGCAACTATGAATATGCATAAACCACTGGTGGAAACCCCCATTTTGATTACGGGAATGATATTGCTCCAGCACTTAATCCTGGCGGAGCTAATGGAACAAAAATCAATCTAAAAAAACGCAACTATAAACTCATATTATTATTATTATGAAGGTTAGCGGGTTTAATTGTAGCTAATATAAGCTGGAGCAAGAGTTCAAAAGTTTGGAGTCAGTACGATTTAAAAAAAAATTAATAAATAGCAAAACTGTTTTCAACTGTGATGTTAATAAAAACTTCATGACCAAATCAGCATATTAGAATGTCTCAGGGTATCTGCAAAATAAAATTAATGTCCCCAGAGAAGAAAACCATAAAATATCAAAATGAATCATGAATCTCAGATTCTTTTATTCTTTTGCTGGGGCAGACATTCCACAAGAATGAAATACTGCTTATGAGCAAAAAGATGAGGGAGCTTATTAAATATTCACACTTAAAAACATCAACACATTACAATAGAAAAACCATAAAATAAACATTGTCAATTCATCAACATTAGATCAAAGTGATGACTGCCACGAATGTGCAGTAGGTATGACCATTTTCACAAATTCCCATGATCGCTCGTCGTTTAAATTAATAATCAATTCATCGATTAATCGCTAGCATTTCTACTGCAATATGTGGCATATGGCCAACAGCATGACAGGGTGTGCAAATGCTGCTCAAAACACTTTGCTAGTGCGTTATTTAACTCAAACAAATGCATCCTATATGAGATTAATCAGACACAAAATTATTTCTGCACAAAATGATGAGAATGCACAAGTTACAAGCCATCCAGAATGACTCATGTTGTGGACGCGCTCTTCCTGGAGCAACGAGATGAAACAGCAACTAATCACAAATAATTCACAATGTTTTATTACAACATTGTTCTCTTTAGAATGTTATGTAATATGATATGACAGTCCCAATCATAGTAATTAGTCGTCCATTGCCATTTTAGCTGCGTGCGCTTAAGATGATCACCACACGCTTCACTACAGCGCACGTTAATTCTTAACCAAATGCATCCTATATAAGATTAATCAGATATAGATAGGCCTGCACAAAACAAAAGGCTGCGAAATTGCGAATGCACATGCAAACTTATAGTCAAGATGAAGGTGCAAAATGGTCCCAAACATAACTCCGGCGCGCTCGCTTTTTAGTTTTATCGACAATTAATCGTCTAATATTCGTTAAATTAGGCCATATTGTGATTGCTGATTTACAGTCCTCAAATTTAAGACCTCTTAAATGGATAACTAAGACTTTTGTTATTATCATTTAAGATATTTGAGATGTTTCATGACCTTAAATCTGATCAAACGGAATTAAAGACTTTTAAGGACCTGCAGGGACCCTGATGATTTCTGAAAGATCATGTGACACTGAACACTGGAGTAATGGCTGCTGAACATTCAGCTTTTACATCAAAATAACAAACCTTTTTAAATATATTAAAGTAGAAAATGGTTATTTTGCATGTAAATAATATTTCACAATGATACTGTTTTTATGTATTTTTGATCAAAAAAAAAAACAGCTTGGGTGAAAGACTACTTTCAAAAACATAAAAAAATCCTACCGAACGCAAGATTTTCAACGGCCTGAAGCTTGGCTTAGTCAGTCTGCAGCCATACTAAAGGAAGTCCCTGTCTGTATGCCAGTTCCTGTAGCGTCACAAAACCATATCACTCATTTTCCTTCCTGTGCCATGTCACTACTTAAAGTGACAAACAGCTGTTGTTTTTTCCATGACAAATAAGGGCATTTGCAGTGCTTGGAACAGATATTGTTATATAATTAACTTGTTTTTTTTTTGTTTTTGTTTTTCTGTAATGTGGTAATTAATATTTCATTTTCCAACACAGGGCTAGTTCATTATTGTTAAGAATAAAAAGCTTTTTTTGGGGGGGATGAAACGAGACCCGGGCATGTGTACCTCTCTCAGTGTCACGTGTGGAGCGGTAGGTTGAAGTGAGGCCAGTCAGGCTGTTTGGCCGGTTCAGAGAGGAGGTGCTGTAGAGAGAAGACGAGCTGCCAGAGGAAGAAGGCAGAGTGGAAGAGGCCGTGGTGGTCGAGGCCAAGGTGCTTCGGTACTTCTAGCGGACAACAAAGAGGACACTCGTGTGACGTAAAACACACAAAAAAATGTTCAAATTCCACAAACCGTCCTGCTCCCTGTGAGTTTTCCTCACCTCCTCAAAGCTACGGTAGCGTGACCTATAGTCATCCTCCTTGGTCTCGGTCTCTTTCTTCTCTTCCTGTTTCTCCTTGTCTTGTTTTTCCTTCTCTTCTTTCTCATCTTCTCGAGGCCTTATGGGGCGACTGCGACCGATGGTCTTCTCCGCCTCCTGGAGATCAGTCAAGGTCACACCCTGCAAAGAAAGTCAAAATGTTAAAATTATGTTATGTTTCTGAGTTTGCTAAATGATGTAATTTTGCTGTAACTGCAGATATATACAAACATATTACGTTAATAAGAACCAGGGCAGGGAACTATGATACTGTTACCTTAATAAAATATAAATAACACATGTTCTATATAATAATATTTATTTAATATCAATAAGAAGAAATATTATCTGATTAATACTAAAAACAAAATCATATGAGCTGACACTGTAACAAAAGTGCATTTAGTTTTTAGCTCACTTACTTTAACTTACTTTAGTTTTAGCTCAAGTGTTTTAAGAAACTGACTTATCATTTGTTATTAATATTAATTTTATATGCAGGTAAAAATGTTTGGATGAGAGTCTAAACTTGCCTGTGTGGACCTCCTGGACTGCCGTGCCTGTCGGGATCTGGCTTTCCTCTGAGACTCAGACTCTTCATCACGCACAGGGGTGAGGTATGATCTACAGACGCAACACAAAGAAACTAAATCCCACAGCTGAAGCAACACGTGCATTTGTTGAGGCTCTTCAGTGCAAGTTTAATTAGAGTAAAAATAGGCATTGGGGAGTAAATAAGATCTGGAACATGATGCATTGTTTAAACTGAATTTAAATGTTGACATGTAGAAAAAATATCTAATGAAGAAAACGTATATTGTGTCGTTGCGTCTAAAATGGCAAAATACAGATTTGTGGCTGGCAGTAAATATTTATGGCTAGTATACCTTCTCATATTTGATGAGCTCTATGCGTGTGCATTGATCAAGATTTATGTGTGAATAAAAGCCTAAAATCTGTTCATTGTTTAAAATGGTCTCTTCAGAAGACTTGGATCAAACTGCTCAATTCATATGGTTTACATTTATGTTTATGAACTTTTTGAAACTTTTGGTTGCATGGACTTTTAATGAAAAGTAATAAAAACATCTTTATTTGTGTTGTGCATATGAATGGAAGTTATATGGGTTATGAATAATGTGAGGGTGAGAGTAAATAATGCCAATGATCTTTTTGGGATAAACAATCCAAGTTAAAAGTCCTAAATACATAGAATAAGTTTGAATCATTTTTTATGTTTTCACAAAGAAAAGTCAGCTTTTTTCAAATCAAATTGGAGCTGGTTGGTCTCTTTTTTTATTTAACTGTTTGAAAATACAATGGACAAAAGAAAATGGTAAAAATACGTCCAGAACAAAATGGTGCAAAAAAAACAACAACTCCATGATCCCATGTTGCAGTGCATGTGTGTACCTGCGTCTCTCTCGTCCGTCAGAGCCCAGTATAGTTCCAGTAGTGGAGGTGGTAGTGGTGGTGGCTGCAGTGTTGATTGTGGGGATGACCGCGGCCGACTCCTTCTCCTTCTCCTTTTCCTTGTCCGCATTCTCCTCGGGCCAATACCTGTTACGCATCAACACATTTCACTGTCACAACCAACTCTTGAGTGTTTAGTTTAAAGAGGTGTGTGTGCGTGCTCGTACCTAGACAGCAGGCTGCGGTGTCCTGTGGGTGAGGTAACGGAGGAGGTCGTTGTTGTGGAAGTGGCAGAAGAAGTGGAACTTAAAGCATCATCTTGCCTCCTTCCAAACGAGCCACTGCGGCAACACACACAACAGTCAGAGGTCAAAGCACATGTTAAGAGGAGAGAGTGAGAGAGAATCAAAAGTACCCCCTCAAGAGAAAACAGGAAAGAGTTACCCGTTAGTCAGAAAAACCCTGAGAAAGGTCCATAGTGCACAAAACAAAACACCAAACGTAAGAAAAAACACACGGAAAAAAAATAAATAATAGTGATAAACCAAACAAAACAAAAAAACACAAAAACAAATCTAAGCAAAACAGAAACCAAAGCAAAACTAAATAAAACGCTAAGCAAAGCAAAAGCCATGTCCATAATGTGTAAATAAAAATAATAAAATGAAGGAACTAAATAACAATAAGGACTAGGCAATATAAATAAATAAAAATTCTATATTCTATATATATATATTCTATATTTAGCTAGGTTTACTTTTTATTTACATATTTTTGCCTTTGCATCTTTATTCAATGTTTACTCAACAGAAAATCAAAATTAAAACAAAAATATTCAACATTATATTAGGTAATATTTAATTGAATATTTCTTAAATCATATTTTGAAATTTCAGTTACTGGAACTAACCACTCAATTAAAGTTATCTCGCCAACCATGGCGAATATATTGTGAATTTTTATTATATTGACCAGCACTATATATTCAGTCTTTTCTAATGGATAGTTTAAAACTATTCGCCGCATAGACAAATAAATCACCAGACAGTAAGAATGGCAAGAAGTGGGGAATGAAACGACACATGGAGGACATGGAGTGTGAGTGTGTGTGTGCACATTTTCTGGGCGGTGCTCGGGCAGGTACCTGCGGTGAATGCTGTAAGACTGGTAGTAGGAGGAAGGCTGCTGCCAGGCTTTAGAGTTGTTAGGTTCCAGGCTGGAGGCAGAGGAGGATTTGGCGGGCAGGTCGCGAGAGCTAGACGTGCGGCCTAACGCTAGCGTGTGAGACGTGCTGCCGTGTGGAAGTGGCGGGTGAAAGAGGCGAGTTAGCAGTGAGCAGCAGACAAACACAAACACACAAAATGTTACATGTATGTTTGGAGCACTGACTCCCTTTTTTTGGGGGGGGGGGGGGGGGGGGGATGCGGACTAAGGATCTTAGCAGTAAAAAAAACTTTAGCAGGACAATAACTTTATCCTAATCCTGTTGTAAAGCCTAAACAATCTGTTCCAGTAATTTCTATAAGAATCCATATTGTTAAAAGCGCTTTGTAAATGAAGGTGACAAGACTTTAAAAGCTTGAAAACCCCTGTGTGAATTTCATGCCCAAAAGAGCATCTACAAGAATGTCCGATGTCAGACTTATTGTATCTGTGAGCTGAGATTGACGGACTTCTGCAGTTCAACTAGTTAGTTGTTTCTAAACTACTTAGTTGATATTAAGATAGGCAAAACGTCACACACAAACGCAAGACGACAGCAGCTGCTATAAATGCTTGACAGGAAAATAAAGGTGCTAGAATCATCTCAGGCAGCGGTGGCAGCAGGAGGAGGAAGAAGCGATCCACTCGTCTCATTCGCTAGGCAATAACATTCATATCTTTACTATGGTAAAAGCTAACCTGCGCTGATAGCTGGAGGTTCTGTTTTGTGAGGCCGTTCCGTCGTTGTTCTTCAGGTCTTCATCCCAGCGTCTCCTGGTGTATGAGCCGCTACGTACCAGACTAGCAGCCGAATCCCTGAGAACCACAAGCTAGAAATAGTACCTCCGATTCCAGAGAACCACGATTGAAAAATCTATTAGACAGCTAGCCTAGCTTACTTCTACCAGAACATTGTTCTAAGTAGTGAACATGCTGAATAAGCCACAAAACCATGCTACACTTGAGCTGGTGCTTCACATTGCAACTCACAACATGGAGCATCAGGAGGTGCTCTCAAAACAGCATGTGTCCGTCCTTTACCTGTTTTCCTTTTCGTCAATGTCTGATGTGCTAACGTGTCTCCTCGGGATGGATGGAGCAACATACGCAAGGCGTGTCTTCTCCTTTTCCTGCGCACATAAATGAAGAGGCTCAAAAATCTGGGATCGAGCGCAAACAGCTCCAACCTTCCAATTAAAAACAGGATTATTTCCCCCCAAAATGAAACTAAACTAAATTCTAGTAGACCTTTTCCTTGTCTTTATTGTCCAGTGAGGATGAGAGGCGAGGAGAAGAGGCCGAGCGCATCACCCCAGCTGTGTCCTTCTCTTTTTGTGCCTCTTTAGTTGTGCTGATTTCTGCCAATGCTCCGTAACTGCCGGTTTTCCGCAGACACAGACGCCATGATGCAGGAGACTCATCCTTCCTCTCTTCCTCTTTAGGAGACACCTTCCCTGTAGGTGTGCTCACCTGAGGAGGAGAAAGAACAACAACAAAAAAAGAAAGGACGGGGGTGGAAAACAAAGGTTAGATTGTTTTGGGTGTGTATCAAGGGGTGTGAGAACAGAGAATACGGATCAGCTTGACAGGTCAATGCAGGGTATACATATGGGAGCAGTGGACCGCAGGGCTCGGGAACCTTTTGATATTTTCACATTTTTGCCGATTTTCATTAGAGTGCAACAGTGCCAGCCTTCTTTTTCAGTGGCGTTGGTTCCGAAAGTATTTTTTCCATTCAATTCTCCAATAGGGAATTCAAAAGAGTCATGAACCAAGCCAACCAGCAATGAGGTGAACCATTAACATTACAAATTTTGATTTGAAACAAACAAAAGTATTTGAAAATCTGACAAAAATATAAAAGGTACAAGGCGGTGTATTTTATAAAGGCTTTAGGGATGCATTTAGCTTGTTTCGCATCTCTGATTGGTGGAATTTTCTGTACAGCATGATAAATAATGTAGTTTATCCACCACTAATTCCACAGTTAAATATGATCATTTTAAAACCAATTTGAAATAATGTGGACTGAGTGACCTCTACAAAAGCGAATCCCATAGATTAACAACCTCATAACTCACAGATAGGTTTAGAAATTATTATTAACAGTTTTATTACTTTCGGAACCAGACTGTTGCACTCTACATAAACAATTATACACACACACATATATTTATTCTAAAATAAATTGTTTATTAATAAAAGTAAATAAATGACTAAATAGATACATTTTAATAATAAAATATAAAACTAACAAGTACAAATAAAAAAAAAAATCTTTTGAAATTTGAGTAAATGTATAAATAACTATATATAAACAAACCAATGAAAACAAAAGCCCAACCCTAGTTCTCTGATGTCTATAGAATTCAAAAACAAACTTCAAGGGAAGCGATTCCTTTTGAACGATTTTGTGGATTCCATTGCCTTCAGAAATGCAAACTTGAATTACTATTGTTTAGATAAAAGAAAGCTAGGCCTTAAATGGTCACTTGGCAACTATTTCAACTTAATAAAACAGTTTAGAAATCATTTGGATGGTTCAATAACCTATTCTGGAGAGAATGGTGGCTATCCCCGCTCCCCCCAGCGGAAAACCAATCTTGCGACATGGGGACTAACGTCCCGGTAATTTGGAAATAGAAGTCTCTTGAGAAGCGAGAACGAGCGAAAAACACAAACTGCTTTACGGCAATTCGACATACAATTCTATGATACTGTGTATGATGTATTACCCACTCGGTAGACATGCTCCACACGATAAAGTTGGCCGGCTCATAACAAATGCACATGAGCAGTGGTAGAAAGTGGGAGGAAATCGAGTTTTTTTTATGACCGTGTTGTGAAAATATACGCCGCACAGCTGTAGAGGGAGCTCGATGAGAAAACATGCAACAACAAAAGTGAATATCAGAGAAGAAATGACTAGAGTTGCCAAGTGCCCCTTTAAGATGATAAGAATGGTAAATAATATTATAAAAACAACACGGATGAAAAAACAAAACATGCCCAATTTCAATCAAGATTAGTTTTAGCAAACTCATCAGCATCCTGGTGGTGACCTGTTAGGGTTTAGAGTCAATAATAAATGAATTCACCCTTATCAAAGTACACGCAACACTGATGTCATCTGTCATTAAACTATCAAACAGATGATCTCCGACAGAAAACAGCACGCCATCACAGCCACGACTGACAGCAACAACACCATGCAGTGAGCCAGTAATAGGAAGAGGATATGGTCTTGGATTAGGCAGTTATCTGATTGGTTAAGAACGTGGTCAAGTGGGGAATATATAGGGCGGGAATCACAATGCTGAACACACCAAAGCCTCACCATCGCTTTTTTGGGCACAAGCGCAATGCCAGTTTTGCGCAAGCCTTGACGCCACAACGCGGGACAGCCTGGCTCCCCACCAGACACAAGGGCAGTAATGTTATCAGACTAAAGCCATCCAAGACAACACAATGATGAGTAGAGAGAGAGAGAGAGAGAGAGAAAAAAACAAATTGTAAAGAAAAAGAAAGACAAAGGAAGAAAGATAGAAAACCCCTGAATGAAATAAATCAAGCAGCAAAGGAAAGGGAAAAAGATACTTCATGATGCAAGAGTGATAGAGAAAGGGAAAGAAAAGAAATTATATAAAAAGCCCAGTCACCACATATCATGAGTTTAGCCGGAATAAGTAATTAAAAAGCAGAATTTTACTGCAATATTCTTCTTGGACATATTACATAATAAAAAATAAACAAACATTAATATTAAACAAAAAGAATAATGACTTGCAATATAGTTAAAACAGTTATGTTTTGTGCATTTTTAATATTATACTGCACTTTCTTAGCCAGATATGTATCTTTCTTGTGCACAGCAGCTTCAGTGATTATTTTATTCTTTATTTATAAATGTTTATTTAAAATGATTATTATTCATTTTAAAAAGCAGCTTCTGATGAACTGTCTTATAAAGTGGGTAGGTTATGTGGTAACAGTCATTTTCGATATAGTTCCCCCACATTGCTAGTATCATGCTGTACCAGCTGAGCTTCAGGAAGACTTTAAATTACAGGAACATGGGGCGTCTCCTTGGAAATTCAATTCTTTGAATTCACTGTATATACAATTGTGATTAAATTTAACATTCATCAAAACATTTCTACTTTTATAATGCAGCTAGCATTAAATAAAGCCAAGTTTAAATAAATTATAATAACAACAAATTATTTAAGCTATACTTATTAAAAAAATAAAAATAAAACTGAAATCACATTAGGTTACAGTGTTAAATCAGTTTAGAGTGTTATTAAAAAAATGCTATTATTCATAACAGATTTGATTTCAAACTTGATGAAAGACCAACATTGAAGAAATTCCATTCCAGTCCAGCAGAGGGCAGCAGGAACATGGTAAAGAAGTGTGGAGGACATTTTCTCTACTCTCAAGTGCACAGTACAAGAATTCACAGCACACTGATGCCTAAAAACCACATAGATCAGCTGACTTTTTTAATTTTGCAACCATGCCACGCTGATTCCACGCAACAATGAATTTGAAACTCTTCTGTTATGAAGCCTACAAACTGTTCAACTTGAAACAGGCAATAACATTCATTCCGAAGAGTTGCAAAAGCAACTTTCTTGCTTACTGACACATGCTCAAATACATGCTATGCATGAAGAATGAATGATATATTCAGAGAATTCTTGCTGTGGGCAGAAAGACAGAAACATGGAAGACAGACACCGGGTGGAGGGGACGGTGGACTTGGTGATATGTACCTTTTTGGTAGGTGAGGTTGGGGTGGTCACCTGGTTGCTTGGGGTAGTTGGCGAAGTTGGCGAAGTGACAGTGATACTAGTAGGCGCAGGTGCAGGTGTACTATTGGAAATGCTTGATGGAACAGAAGATTTGGTCTTGTCTGGGAAAAAAAATAAATAGTGTGTAAATAATTTTCACCAATTAAACACAAAGCTAGTTGAGGAAGCATATGTGCTGGTCAATGTTTCGAACATTTACCTGCTTCGTTCTCCGACTCGGAGTCTTCCTCCTCCTCTTCCTCACTAGAGCAGCTAGACTCGTCCTTCTTCCCCTCCCCCTCTTCTTCATCCACCTTCTCTGGCTCCAGAGTCTCGATTCTTGGGGCAGTCTTCTCTGGCTCCAGTAGAACAGTTTCTTTACTAAAACACAGATGCACTCAATGGTTAAGCACCACTTATATTAAACTCCTCACACACAAAGCTTTCACTTTTAAGGCCTATTCACACTAAAGCCCCAGGTATAATTTGAATTTAACGCGTACGCAAAGGTATGTACAATGCATGTGACGTAAATTTCATCATTAGCATACTTGAATTTTTTGCACTAATAAGTTGGTCCCTAAAGTTGTTCAGTTTGACTGTCGGTAACAACGAACAAACTACTGAAGATCACAACAACAAGAGTGCTTGTGCGAGGACATTAAGAGATACACACAACTATAAATATTTATATCAGTTGTAACTTCTGGAGAGAAATAACGCAGGCACTGGACAAAGATGAAACTTTCAATTACTATTGGTCATCTGCTTGTTTTTCTATCAAATCGAATGTCATTTAGGCATTCACATTTTATTCACAAGCTAGGTACAAACAGAAACGAGCAGCTATGAACATTGAGTTGTTAGTGTAATGGTAATGCATGTGCCTGCAGATGCAAATTATATGTCCTCAATAGCGGTTCAGTTTCGCCATTTAAAATTGATTGAGTTAATACTACCAGACCTGAACCCCAGGCCACTTTTACTTTTTTAAGTTTGGGAAAACCGCTATCACATCATCCAAACAATGATCAAAAGCTTGAGTGTGAAAGCGCCCCAAGTGGATTCAGGTGTGTGTGTGTGTCTTTGACATTTATGGGCAAACAGAATTATCAATCGCATAATGGTGGTTTTTCTCAAGTGAGCAGGAGCCATTTACCTCTTCGGTTGTTTCACAGATTGATTATTGTCCCCAGTAGTTGTAGTTTCTATTAAAGGAGACTTCTTAACATCCTTCTTTTCACTCAGAAGCTAAAACAAACAGAACACGTCAGCTTAAGGCTACAGAACCAAGCAGAATTGTTTATGACTGAAGGGCCGATGGCAAAAGTGTGAAATTACCAGATTCTGTTTCTTTTGCAGCTCTTCTAAATATCCCAAGACATCTTCATCAGCTACGTCAAACGCCGTCTGACCCTGAGAACCAAAATGCAACATTGTTAGGGTTCAATTCGAATCGGAGACATTTTAATTGTAGGTCAAACTCTGTCTGTGCTACTAGCTTCAGTGTAGTCTCCCATACCACTTTATTGATGACGTCCATATCACACAAATGTTCTACAAGTATCCGGCATGCCTCTTCTTTGCCCCAGTGTGCAGCAGCGTGGAGCGGAGTCCAGCCATCGTAGTCTTTAATATTTACATCATACCCTGCTTGGATTAAAAGCCTGCAAACAGTTAAAGCGACAGAAATAGCATGATGAGATTAGACAAATCTGGGTTTTTTGGATTTTGGTGCCGCAATCTAAGCTTGGCCTCATTTGCCAAAGGCCTGGGATATTGTGTAGACCAATGGGCACACGCATTCACATGCCAACATTTAGTTGTCACAAATAAAAACACACATTAGATGTCAAGTTTTCAGAGATTCCACACACTAAAAAAAAAAAAAAAAAGTATATCCGGTTACAGTCCTGTTGTTTTGGCGCAGCAGCAGATGGAGCAGTTGTCACAGTCATTCAACTCTGACATCCAAAGACCGAAAGCACCGTAAACAGAGACACTGCCTAACTCCTGTCACACATCTTGAGCAGTGTTTGTTCAACAGCTCATGATAATCTACTAGGCAGAAAAACAGGTGACATACTGTCTAGTCCTGTGTACAAGAACCAAAAAGAGTTGAAAGGTGAAGTATGGGATGAACCAAGTAAAGCCTAAACACCTGCTGTACCAAAGTTTCTTTTGTTTCTAACATCACAAGCTGCTAAATCTCACTTATTGGCAAAAGGAAGGCACAGGTGTCCTTTGAATCCTTTGTGGATGGCAAATGAAGGCAAGCAAACTTACTTTAAAACCTCAGCGTATCCCTTGGCTGCAGCGACATGCAGCGCGGTCCCCCCAGACTTGGCGTGCCGGACGTCGTTGATCAGGCCACTGTTAAGCCACTGTCGCGCATCCCTTAGCATGATCCGCTCCTCCTCTTTCCTGGCCGCCTCGATGTCCACGCCTGGAGCAAGATGGAGGGAGGGGCAGATCCTTAGGATTAGTGCATATACTTGACCTGGCCAAACGGCAGGATGTCCATGAAGGCCAACCATTCAAAAAGCAAAATATAAGATACTTCAACATGGGAAGTTATTTTATTTTATTTAACTGCAGTTAAGAACTACAGGGGACAGAAGTCATTTATATTCAATGAAATTGTTCAAGTACATAAAGCTTTTATTGACTACTATCTGATTGAGAGTACAAAATAACATTATAATTAAAGTAATTTAAATTATTATTTATATATTATTATTTATTTAATACTGCCAAATAGGTCACTGTACTTCTAGTCTATATACTCTGACCTTTACTCAGGCATGTATGGCGCTTTTCCACTGCATGGTACGGTACGGTTTGGTTCGGCACGGCGCGCTTTGGCGCTTTTCCTCTGCATGGTACGGTACGGTTTGGTTCGGTACGGCGCGCTTTGGCGCTTTTCCTCTGCATGGTACGGTATGGCTCGCTTTAAATGGTACCTGGTCTGTTGAGGTTCCAAGCTAAACCGTACCGGTATTAAAATGTGACGTGAAACACTGCAGATCACTGATTGGTCAGACAGAATCGTCACTACCAGCGTCATTGTATTTGCAACCAATAGACATCGACAAGAGAAACCAAACCCACTAGATTTAAATTGCCAGTAACAGCCACCGCTGTTATCGAACAGTTTATAATCCCACCCACTTTAAAGTGCTACTAACTGCAGTGGAAAATCAACCGAGCTAAAGCGAACCGAGCTGTGCCGTGTCGAGCCGAGAAAATGCTTAGCAACATCTCCAAAACAAGGTCAAAACTTTATATATAGAAAGATAACCGACTACTTGACCTTCCATTTTTGTCAGAATAATGAACGTAAAGGGAGGCATCTCAGATTACAAATGAGGAGCATGCCACAACCCTTATAAGGCTACAAGACCAACTGAATGTCCGGCAGGTGCGACTGCTGGGGCAAGTGAACTCTGATGTGATTAAAGTGACAGATTTTGATCAGTTTAGCTGAAGAGTTTGACAAGAGAGCTGGAAGTAAGCCAGCAGCATGAAAAAGAAAGATCCACGGGACAGAAATCTGTAGGAATACATGTGCAAATTCCATGACAGAGCAGTGCAGTTTAGAGAGAAATTTACAATTGTGGGAAGTAATGACGAGAATTAAGAACATGCCTTCATCAAGTTGGGCCTGAATATCATAGGCTTTTCTGAAGTAAACAGGTGATGTCTAAACAGTAAGTTTAAGTCTAACAGTTACAGTAAAAAGCCATTCACTTTCAGAGTGAACATGCCAGATGTCATGTGAACATTCGTTCAGAACTATATGTGTGCTGCCATTCGTGTGACTTATCTCTGCTTACGGGTATCAATTAGTTCTTTATTTGCCTGTGCAAATCGGAGCACTAGCACTGCTCAGCAACTTAGGACAAAAGGCTGAAGATATAGCCTACTTACAACAGGCTATCAAGAAGAAGATTTCGCAAAATGGTGAACAAGTAGCGATGTCACCAGTGGCTCTGCTGATTCAACAAGGCCAAAAAAATGGGGGAAAACAGCTTTGCTTTGTTTTTTCTTCTTAATAGTTTTGAATGCATTGTGGAACAGACAGCTGATGAGCATAATGGCCCTTTTTTCTCATCTGAAAGACCAAGGCAGCATGTAAAACTAGGTAGAACAAAGAAAAAACAGGCAAACGTGCTCGGAGACCCAGGAGAATATGCAGCCTTTACAAAAACCAAGAGACAAACTGACCTCCACAAGAGCGCTAAACATCAGCCAAGCGTATTTCCAGGCCACTAAAACAACCCTAATATAGTTCAAGAGGAGGAACAAAATCAAGACAAAATCAAGCCAAAACCAGGTTTGTTTCAGGTGTTGAAAACAGCTTGCCAAAGTGAACTACTATTGCCCTGTGGGCTGTGGCAATTACATAATAGGTGGACGTGCTCTGCAGCTTCACCTTCTTCAGTCCAATTTTTCTGTTCAGTCCTTCAAGGTCAGACATCCGTGAGTTAAACATGAACACACTGCAGAAATCGAAGTTGTAATTGTAAATGAACGTGACAAAGTTACTGAGAGGAAAGAACATATTTCAATTTTTAGGCTTTCTAAACTCGGTTCCCAGCACTGTGGGCTACATCGGGATGTTCGCTAACAGCGCCTCCGACGTCTGATTTTCCAAGCAACAGGAGCTGGAAATGTCTCTTACTTTGGCTGGAAGAGGCACCTCGGTCACCTGATTCCCGTGGAAATGAGCAGCGGCTAATAAGTCTAAGGGATGACCCTTCTGAGGGGGTGGCGGTGGCCTCTGCTTAAGTTTAACCTCATGACTAGGGTTTCGTTCAAAAGGAGACAGGGAGTGGGAAAAAAAGATAATCACATTAGAAGAGGTTGAAGGCATTATACAACACTCAGCGTTACATAATGCCATCTCTGAGCTGAGAATAGAGCCGTGTCTTATATTACAATTCATGGAGTAAAGCGTGGGCTCCCATTCCAGTCTGACCACCAAAAGACAAGCATCCTCCTTGATCAGGAGAAGGATGATTCATTTCAGCTGTTCAAACATTAGGGTTTACCAGTTATGATATTTGAAGTCCTAAGTCAGCGCATGCAAAACTGCGCTGTAGGTGTGCATAGGTCTATCATACATGTTGACGCCTCTTCTCCAAAGCTGAAGTGTCCAACCCTCAAATGCAAGCTGACAGCTGCCATTGGCAGGGCCTCACTGAATGCCCATGAGTGTGGGCTGAAATGCGAATGTTATATAACATGCTCTTAAAGAGTGTGACATGCTAACAAATAGCAGGGCCTTTCAATTATCAACAAATTCACGCTGAATGTTGAGCTGTTAGGAGAGATAAAGGACAAGCTCGGTTTTCGCTGTCTGAGAACTGTCTTCTTGCCGCATTCCAAGATGGGGCTCATGTTTCAGCAGCTACTGTGGGCTTACTGCTGGCCAAAGCCACAAAAGCTAAACCTGAGGATGGCACACATTTTCATGCCTTGGTCAGCCAATATTAATTTTCAATGGTGAATGTCAATATCTAGTGAAAACTAATTGAGGCTATTGTTAGGTTCTGAAACAGTTCTGTTAATTGATGTGATAGTCCCAAAATGGTTTAATATCAACTGACTAATCAGTGTTTCCCAATTTATGAGTGACAGTCAAGTGCAATTGACACTGCTCATCAATTGGTCTTGGACCTCATTCAAATGTATGGCTAAATCCTGCTCACAGATTTTCATAGAAGAGAGTGGAAATGCTCGCCAGGTTAAAATCAGACCATTCTCAGTAGTAACTTTTGGTTGTGGTCTGGCAAAGTTGCAGTTGTGGTCTGGCAAAGCGTCATAGACAAATCATTTCCAGAGGGGCGTCACCAACGGACGTCGGGGGGACGTTGATGAAGGACATGACGTATGCAGAGCAGCGGCCGGTGGAGAAACATCTTCGAGTTTTGTTCTTTGCTCGGTTTTTAACAAAAAAGGTAACGTTCAAATCGCTTAACACAGACGCGATAGCTGATTCGAACGAGTGATGTTTGACGGCGGCCTCCATCTTTGTAATGTAGGCTACAAAATCCCAGCGCTGTCGTCATCGTGTAAAGCCCGCCCCAACGTTTCTGATTGGTGCCGCGATTTCGACGGATTGGAAATGGGCTTGAATGAGCTCTTTGCCAGACTCACTTTCAGAGCAAATCTAAATTTGCCGGAAGTTGTCTGGGTTTTCCCAGGCTATGGAAATGCTATAGCTCTATCAACAGTCGTGCCTCCTCTCCTGTGCCACAGCAGTCTTTATTATCTCCCACTGATACATCCTGGTGAGCAAGGAGCCAAACACCACCTCAGGCTGGTAACGCATGTCTGAACAGTGCCTCTGAGTAGCAGTGGGGCTTTGTTTCGTCATCAAGACTTGTAAAGGCCAAAAATAGAAAAACCATTCCATCTAGTTTGGGATAATTACAATGGGCAGCAGGTTAAATGGATCATGTTTCTCAATTATGTAAGAGACATCACTACAGCCGGCCGCACCGACCTCCCTAAATCCTTTATGACTTCGCACAAGCATGACATGCATTGGGCATCAAGAACCCAGGCAAGTCCACAGGTAGGTTAAGAGTGGCCACAGAAGAAAGGGCGTTGTAGGTTGCATTACTGTCTGAGCACTGCTCTAATATTAATTCTGAGTCAATGCACTCCGCTGGAGTCCTGCCAAGACTTGCAGCCTCAACTTAAGTGCACGGCAGCTGGGGAAGTTTAGCATGATGCACATATCACCCCTGGCCATTTGTACGAGGCGATTCATTTGAAGAACTGACTCAAAATCTTCAGAAAGCAATGATCTCAACCACAGCATGACGCGTACATGACACTAAGCCTTGTACACCCATGCCAAATCATTGTCAGTAAAGATGAAGGGGAGGTAGCAGTACCTTGCCGGTTGATCTCGTTTTGCAAAAGCTCCTCCATGGCCTCCTCCTCTGCGATATCCAAAGGTGTTTCTCCCTCACTGTTTACTACACCGACATTTGCACCTTGACTGATAAGATACCTGCAAAGACATGACACAACGTTTAAAAAGGTAACAAGTGTGATTAGTACAATCATTTAGATCCAAATTGAACTGACAACTGCTCATTTGGAATTTGAAATTTGAAAAAAAAGAAGAAAAAAAAAAGAGGAAGAAATGAAATGGGGCCTCATTTTATGTGACTCCCTTCATAGACACCTCAAGGCTTTAAGTGGTGATTAGCATCTCAATCAAAATTCAGTAAAGGGGTCCTTCACTTCTGTTACTGGTTAACAGCGAGGATTCATGTCAGAGTACATAGGCTTTTAGAGTTATAAAGGAGTGGCAGTCTCTTGCCTGAAAGACGGTTTCAGCATTGACCTTGGTGATCAACACGTCGCCCTCACTAACCTCACTGCTCATATGTCAGATTCAAAAACCACAGAACTAGGGAACAAGACCACACAGACATGCCCTTACTACAGTCTGGATCTTCTTACATATTCAAAGCAGCTCAACTAGCAGTTTCTTAACATGAATCAAACACTCTTGCAAAACAAGTTGCAAGTACAGAATACGAAGCCCTGAATTATTGTTCTTTGCAACTTGTTTGAAACAGGTCATTCAACAACAAAGTGATGCACCTTCATTGTTCTTGCTTTGCTGAGATTAATTTCTAATGTCAAACCGGATATTAAAATCAGATATCTTGCAGGGCGGTCAGAATTACAGAGAAACACATTTGCCAATGTTCATTGAATTTTTGCAGGCAAAATCCATGGTAATCCACGTTATAGGGAAACTACAAACACAAAATTTGCAACTGGTTCAAGCTGGTCATGCAGATTTGTCATGTTGGCAAACAAAACCTGCTTGGTTTGAAAGTGTCGTGCATGCATTGCTACAGTAATGATAATAGAAAATGGACCTTATGACCAAGCCTTGAGCCTTGTCTCCATTAGGGGCTAAAATATGCTATTTTCAGAATTTAGGATGGTTTTTGAGAAAAAAACTTTGGGAAATGTCAAATTGCATGTAGAAAATGTGCATATTAGTATTTTAATTGTATATCTGAATCTTAAGGCTATTCATAGGTGTTTGAAATATTGTGTACACAGGTGTTTTAAGTGTACCATTTTGTACACTAACAACTGGCAATTGCTGTTTCAGGTTGTAGAAATATTAGTCTTATCAACATACAAAACAGGTCAGAGTACTCCCAATATTCAGGACAAAAGCAAGCTTGTTCCGTTTTACTGTTTGCCCCATTTAAAAGTCAGCTGATATTTTCTCTAGAGTGCCGTGTTCCCTATACAGATCTCAAGCTTCCAATATAGCTCAAGCATGAAAATTAAAAATTAAAAATGCCATGGCTTAGCAACATCAATTCAGTATCAATTAGTCTCATTTGCAGCATCATTTGTGCAGCATACAGAGGTGCTGCCTAAGTACAGTGTTTCCAATCTGTCACCTCTAAGTTTTCATGACGGTCAGGACACTGCCTTAGAAGGCTGCTGCATATATATGTAGGTAGTGGGTAGCAATACAGATCACTAGGTTATGAAACAATCATTTCATAGAAGAGAATGTGTTTATCAATTCTAAGTACAGGAGGAACGACAATGAATGGAACTGGATTCCCTTGAGGCAGAGTGTAAGAGTGTCAAATCATATGCACCACAGCTATGATTTCAGCACAGGCTAGGTGCTAATCCATCCCTATGGTGTAGCATGAGAATGGTGTTCATTTTGGGCTTCAAACCTGGGCTGACCTCTTAACCAGGTTACACATAGCTGGCAAAAAAAAAACAACAACAACCTATCAACATATGATCTGTGAGGGAAAAAATAAACTAGATGTACAGCTAAGCGTTTAAATATTTCATCACATGCTTCGGCTGAAAACCTCGAAACTACGAGCGACTCTTAAAATGCACTTAACTTTTTAAAATTAACTTTTTAAAATTCTGCACTTAACTTCCTAAATTTGTTGCATTGTGTATCATAATATAGATCAAATTTGATCATTTCACACTTTGTTTATTTTGACAATTACAGCTATAATTTGTATTTTATACTTTTTTATTATTTATTTACTTATTTAAAGTATGGGACAAAGGTAAAACAAAAACTAGACATCAAGGGCATTGGAAAAGTAGCAAAAAATAAATTAAGGTTTTAAAAAAAAAAAGACAAGATAATGAAATTAGTTCATTTTAATAAGCATCAACCCCTGGGACATAAAACTGCCTGAAGATGAAGAAACAACTTCATATTTTCTGTGGAGGGGAAGCGGTACTTACTCAGCGATGTCGAGGTATCCGCAGGAGGCGGCGGCGTGAAGGGGGATCCAGCCCTCGTTGTCGGGCTGGTTGATACAGGCCCCATGCTCCACAAGGAAGGTCACCATGTCCACATTATCATCTATGCAGGCCTGAAAAAAAGACCACAGGAGTTAACATCTAAGCAAGATTATCATCTAGGCGTTTAACAGAGTAAACCTATTCAAATCATTGAGTTTTTCAAAACAGTATTCATGCGGCATATAGCATTTTAGTTAGCCATGGTTCAGATTAAGAGCTAGTCTCATAAACCCAAAAGTGAGCTTCAGGCTTAAACATTAATCTTCAGTGGGAACCTATTCCTCCAAACAAAGACACATTATGTCATCAGGTAACCAAAATCCCTTGAGGGAAATATGGAGGTCTGTAATTAAAGCATGTCACCACTCGATGATACAAAAGAGCTTGATAGAGACTAGCGTTGTCACTGCCATAACAATATAGACACTATTCAAAAGTTTGAGGTCAGTAAGACTTTTACTTCGATTAAAGTTTCATTCAGCAAGGACGCATTAATCGGCGTCAACATTGATAAGAAAAGCACCAAATCAGCACATTCGAATGATTTCGAACGATCATGTGACACTATATACTGGTGTAATGATGCTAAAAATTCAGCTTTGAAAATGCAGAAATACCCGTGATATTATATTAGATGTTTGACCAGTGCAACCATTTTGTTGTAAAGGGCTCATGAAAGCATGACTCGAACAGAGAAAAAATAAATAAACCATATAGAGAGAACAATACTAACGTTACCCTCATTCACCAATTCAATACATTACTTTCTTCATCTCTTCAATCAGCAAACAGTTGTTAACTACAGTTAACTGATGTTAACTACCACATTTTTCATACATTTTAAGGGGGGCTTTCAGTGCCCATTGTCAGACTAAATTCAGTCACAACCTTGAGTAGCGTCCAACCCTGGTTCTCCACGTGCTCCCCTCTTGAACGCTTGCCCATAAAATCTCCAGGTCTTACAGCTCGTTGCCTTGTCAATACCACAGACAAAGGGGGAAACACACGAGCCAGCCTCACGTTCAGGGCACAAGACTATCTAGTTGAAATCCTTGCCCAAATTTGGGCTGTTTACGGTACCGCGGTAGAAACGTGTGGGCGCTCTTATCAGGGTCTTGTCAAGCTTGGTAGAAGAAAACAGGACTGTCTGACTAACTTTCTGCGGCTAATATAGTTTGGGTCAACCAAGCTTCTTCTAGTCGACTAACGGTTAGTCGGCAGCCTTATTAACATGATACAAAATGCGTTTAATCTGGAGACCTTTCATGGGCACCCAAATACAGCTCACTGCCTTATGTCATTCCCAGCCCTGTCCCCTTAAGGCAAGCAAGCATTCCCTCTGGCCTCAAAACACACCATGTTTATTATAAGCCTAACCCAGCAATTCCCACAGCCCAACAATGGCAATCCCTTAATGGCTGTAATTGTTCAGGCCTGACAGGTGTGAGAGTTCGTGACCACATCAGTGAATGCAGAGCTGGACTTTAAACTACAAGACAAGGGAAATTACTCTCCAAAGAAAATGACTCGTTGGAGTCTTGGAGCACTTGTGTAAAAAATATCAGTGTAAATTCCTTTCCAAAAATGCACAGGGTAGCTGTAAGAATGTCATCAGAGTGTAATGAAGACATATTCGGTATATGGGACAGACATGAAGTCTGTTTTTCACTTGACTGTTCGGCTATACGTATAGGAGACATTTGGGAGCTAGTAACAATTAGTAACAATAGCAAGGACTGCATCCAAATCGCACATCACAGATGCTCGCGGACCGACAAGTACAAGTACAGAGACCACAGACATGACTCAATAGTAAACGAGTGGTCACATCTCGGTTCAAAAGAGTTTGACAGCGCTGGACGAAAGCATGGATTAGAAACAGACGTGGAGATACAGCAGATATATTATGTCTCATACATTTTTATTCTTTAAACACAAGTAATTTTGTCTTGTTTGCATTAATTCTTTGTAAGCAACAAAGATACAGAAAGTTATCTTAAGGAGGAATCTTACACTGGTTCAAACTAGGCTATTGTTCTGTATATACTGGATTTGTGTTGTTGAAGTACTTGAATATTGACAATTCAGCAAAATGCCTGAACTATATGTAATATTAATGATGCTGGTCTAAACAACTTTGGTCATAAGCAGAACTCTGCAGCCGACAGCCATGTTGCTGACGGTAAAGAAGAAAATTGCAGAACTACCGAGATGAGTGACGTTCAATTGAACCCAAAAGCATTCCTGTCCAAAATGTCAACAATAGACCACTTAAGCTGCTCTTAAGGAACAAGTGGTGAACTTCAATAGACAAAAGTACCACAAATACATCCAAACAGCTGCTGATCTGTCTTGTAACCAAATTTGTCAGCGCCATGCTGTGTAGGATCTGGTCTGTGACGCACTGCTAAAAATAGAGGGTTTCAGCCCTGCACATGCCAAGTCTTGGTTTTACTCTTACAGTCGAAGGCACATTGACAGATATGAGTAATTCTGTTTTGACGGTACTGCATCTCACTTCTTGCAGATAGACCTATGCATGCAGAATTCAATACGCCGTTAAGTGAAAACTGACCCAGCAGCCAAAAGAGAAATTTATATCCTGCTGAGCAAGAGTTTAATTAGAGGTAGGATCAGTGTACAAACTACCTACCTTTTTGTAGACTTTCAAAGATTGACCAGACATACGAGACCACAGTAAAGCTGGAGGCCGTTTTATCCACATTTTCATTTCTGAGATGACTACAAATGCTTGATTCTGGACTCAAATCAACAAGGATGCAGGCTTACAGAAATAACAGCAAGACATATTCATCCTCTTATCTTCATTCAGAAATGGTTATTATGGATACTTATTGTAAAAAAATTAGAGCTGGAGTATTTAGCTTAAAACAAGTCAATATCATACACTGATGAGTAAAAAAAATGCATGAGCATCTTTTTTTCTGGGGATAACAGATAGGTTCACCCAAAAATGAGGTGAATTAAAAAGGTCATTATTTAATTTAGACTTTCATTTGTTTGTTTGTATAGAAACAATGACCAATGCAAATACATTGAGCTAATGAAATATTGTAAACGGAAGGTCAACCGTACTTGTTGTGTTGCTTGATGTGCAAGAACAAACCTCATTGGCCAGTGAGCTTTCCTTTTGTGCGTCAAGAACCTACAGTTGAACTGCCACTGACCAAATATGATGTGCTCTATGATTGTGTGTTTATAAGTGCATAAATAAAAGCCTAAATTCAATCTGTTGATTTAAGATTAGCTCAGATTATGTCTCTTAAGAAGATTTGGAT
Organism: Pimephales promelas; assembly: GCF_988280905.1. Lineage (NCBI taxonomy): Eukaryota > Metazoa > Chordata > Actinopteri > Cypriniformes > Leuciscidae > Pimephales > Pimephales promelas. The sequence goes on along the minus strand of NC_142792.1, from coordinate 11,676,476 downwards.
TTGCTCCATTCATGTGGATTTATTTTTTACGATGTCTTTATGAACTCGTTGAAGCATCCTTTTTTGGTAGAAAAGACTTTCAATGGAGGGATAGAAATCTCTCTGGTTTCATTAAAAATATATTCATTTGTGTTTCGAAGATGAACAAAAGTCTTTCAGGTTTGGAACAAGGTTGGAGGGCAAGTTATAAATGAACTAGCCCTTTAAAATTAGAGATGCTTTTAAAAATAATCCATTTTAACATGCACAATAACCTCAATATTTTTTAGCTATTATATGGTCAACAAAAAAATAAGCATCTGATCACCCAGCCCAAGTTTGCAGACCTGAGCACTTCGTCTTCATCGTTATGTACAATAATAATAAAACTGGATGTGGACAATGATGTGGACACATGGACAATATAATCTAGTCTGATTTTTTACTGTTTTTCAAAAAATTGAGTTAGCAAATCTGAAACAGGACATCAGGGAATTTCCCATCAGAAGAGAAGAGACATTATGCACCCATTTCCCATAAGGCATTCTTCAACATGAATTCCTGAACTTTGCAAACACAAAGTTTTCAACCAATTTGAGAAAGTTCTCTCAAATCAGGCCCACGCCGATTAACACAAACGCATTAGGTTTGCAACCAATCGATTTTATAAGGGTTACACGGTGTGGAACTGATTCCACACTGTGTAACCCTTATAAAATCACTTATTCAACTGAAAGTGAAAGTCCATTCCACCAAACATCGGCCTGCGAGAGCAAGGAAATAATTGGCTGCTGAAGAGCCACATAATGGGCCAAAAGGAGGAAGTGATGCCTCTATAGCACTGTACCATAATGAAATCTGATCTTACACAGACCTCAAACTTCTACAAGACCGACCAAATGCAATGTCAGTAAGTTAAAAATGAAGTGTGTAATATGCAGAGACAGCTAAAAGGAAACCATTAGTAGGATGATTCCCAGAAGTTTAAACACTGTGGCACTACCAAAACATCACTCTTCTTCGTTTCTTTGAGCATCATGACAAGCCTGACCCGGTTATATCGGCTTGTCCAATGGCGTAAGTTCAAGGATCAATGGAGAATAATGAAAGTGATTTGGGACACATGTCTTTAAAAAAAAAAAAAAGGATATATTTTTTAAATTCTCTTCGGTGAAACTACAAACAAGATAAATGAATACAGGTACAATACATATATTTAAAATGAATTAATAAAATATTTATTTAGATAAATTATTCTTGCAATTCTGTTTGGTGACACTAGAGGAAAGATTAATTAATAAATAAACAATTAGAATACATTCATAAATAAAACATAGTATTTTATAGTTAATGACTATTTATATTTATTTTCGAATTATTTAATTAATATTATTTATATAAATTATTTTTGAAATTTGGTTGGTGACATTATAAAAATTAAATAAATAAAATTAAAAGGAAAATAAAGAATACTAAAAAAAAGGAAGGAAGGAAGTACTAAACCTCAACATGGCCCTATTCATTATTAATAATATCCTTATGTTACACACTATGGTAACAACTAGAGCAGATTACAGAGAAGCATCACAACACTTTAGTTTTAAACCATGGACATGAGATGAAGCTAGGGACATGACAAACCCCCAACAAAAGTGCCACACGAGATAACCTTCTCCTACAGTGAACCCTTGCATCTCCTCAAACACGTCATTCAATTTGGACAAGACCAACAGCGCTGATTACAGAGTGTTATCTATAGGTTAACTTAATAAAGACACAATAAAGGTTAAACATGGCTCAGATTACAGCTGAAACATTACAATGCCCATCAGATGCGCCAGTCTAATCCTAACACAACACATTGAGAGCTCTAGCTATGCTGGGAGAGACAGGCAAATCCGCAGATCTGAAACATACAACTGACGATCATGCGAAGATGAAGCCCTGCTTGTTTCCATGGAAATGGGGCTAAAAGTGGAGAAGAAAAAAAGACAAGAGTTTGGTCACGTTGGCCCTTTGTAACTAACATAAATAAATAAAAGACGGGAATTCATTTAAAACACACCAGGGTTGTTCAGGCAGCCCCTGGAGACAGACTTGGCCGAGGGGAAGATGAAAAGAAAGTCTTACAGCTGAGGGCCAGAGGGGGTCCGACTTCTTTTGGAAGAGCGGCGGTTGTGTTTGAGCTCTTCAGTTCGGCTTAACCAGCGCAATTCTCATGGCCCTTTATGGACAAACTCTGAACACATGATTACGGACCCCTGAACATGGGGTAAAAGTCTATCTGAACCAGCTGATAATGTCTCTCCTTAATAGGTTAAAACCAAGAGGAAAGCCCTCTACTGTTGTGTAGCAACTGCTGCCAAATAGTAAAACACTGTATGAATGGTCACTAAAGAAATCTTGGGTGAGTCTCACAAATTACGATTATTAAATACATTTAGCCTTTTGTTTGCGCAAATTTCCCAAGCAAAATTCCTAAAAGCTAATTTATTGAGCCCACTCCTAATATTTGTTGATCAAATAACGTAAGCCTGCATCGGGCATCTATGGAATGGTTTATTGTTTACTCGGACTACTTCTGTCAAATTAACCAAATAAAGTCATGAGAAGGTAACAACAAGGCTATAAACAGACAGAGAGGGAAAAGGCTACACCATTTATAATCAAATCACAACTACAATTAACTCTATATCAACCATTGCAAGACAAACCAGATGCATGGTCAAATAATTACCCATCGCTTGCAGTTCAGAAAAGGGACACTGGGCTTTTTCCATACTTTAAAAGGAACTGTGAATTCAATCCACCAGAGTAGAGAGGAGTACAGCCTCCCCCGTGCGCGCGTGCGTGTGTATGTGCGTGTGTGCTGTGCGTACACACAGGGGCCGGTGACTGTGTGTGTGAAGCAGCAGCAAACCCATTATGAGTGATTATCTCCCAAGTCATCACACAAAGCGTTTGGATCTAACTATAGCAGCACTTCACTTCAAGGGGAGAAGACACTTGAAGCCCCCTCCCATCTCACTTCCTCTAGTAGCCCCTGTAGACTCTCAGCTGAAAAATCGGGACACTTTCTCAATCCTGTAGTTTTTCCACCATTACTCCATTGGCAAACAACAATCAAATTTGAATAGAAAACATACTAAACAAGGTCATTTATTAATGGAAAAGAAAGACCTGATGTACCATGAAGACATATTTATCAGTTAACAACAATTTATGAGTATTTATCCTAGTCCAACCAGACCATTTATAGAAATCCAGCAAAGGGCGGAACAATAAGGGCGGCCCGATAACCCCGTGTCAGAGTGAACAACGCTCAGGACAGTAGACGGATCTTGCCCGATCAGGCCACAAAAGTTTAGCGTTTGCACGTGTTTAAGCTTCACCAATTTAAATATTCAAGTACATGAAGATGCGGAAGAGAAGTAAATTCAAAGTAAAAAACTTGCTGTGCGTGAGAAGTTCACTCATATATGAAGGACGTGCCAAGAAAGCCGTGCCTCAGACAGGACGCAAATACTGAATTACAAATACTGAAAGCACTGGGCTAGTAGAGAAAATCCTTAGCGTTGAGCCATGCACAGTTATTGACATTCAAGTCATAACAATGAGCACATTAAGATATGACCATCCATGTACACTTACCAACACTTAAGTACGTTGAGTGTTTTTACATGCCCACTCTTATACACATATTACGATTGACAGCGAATGCGTCATGTATAATGTAATCTAATGCCAATGTAATATAATGTAATTTCAAATCAAACTTTAAATCAACACCTAAAAGCAAATGTAATTTAAATTCAAGGATGATAATCTTCACTAATAATCAGTTTTTTTTGTTTTGCTCATTCAACATCTGTCAGAGACGTAACTTACGCACTTTTATTTATTGCATCAAAAAGCATTCGTTGGGGAGACAAAGGTGTAAAAACAAAGTGCAAAGCATGTGTTCAATTATAAGCATTTTAAAGAAGGCTGCCATGTCAAAGAGCTTGAGAAGTTAAATGCTCTTGAGGTGTTTTCCACAGTTCATAGCTTAAAATTGTACCATTATATTCTTATCAGTAAATGTTATAAACAACTCAAAGTCAGGAAGACCTTTGCAATAGCTAATACTATTCACAAAGGGATTCTGTATTACACTTCTACATTTAGAGCGAGCATGCGTGTGTTAACAAAAGGCAAAAAAGCTGCCAAATTTCTTGGAGTTCGAGAATGTTTTTCTTTCAAAGTAAACATTTACCTCATATAAAAAAAAAAATTATATAATAATTTATATAAGTTGCATATCACAACTTATCATCAAGTGTATCATTGTTGATAGAGCACAGAATATCTGAAAAGGTGTGCTGCTCCACTGTCTGAGAAATGTCTGCAGCTGGCAAAGCCATCAAGCCCAGAAGCGAGAGGTGGTGTGTGAGAGCCAACCGTCCTTGGCATTCCCCCGTTTAAGCGGACAACTATGTACCCTTCAAATTCAAATTGCACTTACTCCAGTCCTTTGATTCAATGGGGAACTCATCAAATGGGTCAGGGAAAGTTCCGGATAACACTTTAGTTTAGGGTCCACATCAATTCTCACTACCAACTAGTTTCGTATTAGCATGCATATTACTAGGATATTTATTAGCACTAAAGCACATATTAATGCCTTATTCCGCATGACCATATTCTACAACCCTTAATCCTACCCAAAACGTAAGGAATAATTGACGACAGGCCGTTGAATTATTAGAAAACAATGCACACCCGAGGTGGTAATGCGGTCACGACGCGAAGCGGAGCACCTTAAGTGTGCATTATTTTTCTAATAATTCAATGGCCTGAAGTCAATTATTCCACTTATACTACAGATACCACGCCTCAAAACATTGTTCAGATTAGGGCTGGGCAACGATTAATCGCATCCAAAATAAACGTTTGTGCTTACATAATATAGGTGTGTGTATAATTATTTTGTATATATAAATACACACACAAGCATGTTTATATTTAAGAAATATTTGCATGTATATAATTTATATATATTTATACACAATTACTATTATGTGTATAAATAAATATTTGATATATTAAGAACACATTTTTCTTAAATACATGCACGCGTGTGTATTTATATATACAAAATAATTATACACACACATATATTATGTAAACCAAACTTTTATTTTGGATGCGACTAATCGCTGCCCAGCCCTAGTTCAGATGGTGCATTTTAAGACGTTTGTCAAGTTTTTGTCATTAAAACACTCTTGTGTGCAGGACTAATTTCTTACGCATCTAATCTCATGCCTCCGTTGCTTTCCAAAACCAAATTTTAGAGGTAGTAACGGAGGTTTGAGCCACTGATAGCAGACTAATGAATGATGGGGGACACACTTACAACTCGCTGAAATATTCGAAGACCGACTGTTTCCATCGACTGTAGCAGGTCTTAAACACCAACTGAGAACACAGACTGAACGCGCTGAACACGCGTTTAGGCATGATCAGTCATAAGTATCAAATTACACTCATAACTGACCTTAGTAGGCCTAAGTGTGTCCCGGCTTTATGCAGTTATTAATGCAGTTAGAGAGAGGAAGAGACAGAGATGTTGAAATAATGAGAGAAAAGCATGTGCGCCAATATTATTATTTATTTATTAATTAAATTCGTTTTAATTTATTCGTTCATTCTTGTTTTCTATAATTGAGAGTAGATAACCCAATAAATGAAACAAGTATGCCTATCAATAATTATTTATTTGTTATATTATCTGGAATAATTAGAATTTCCGTTATTATAGGTAACTACGCGCAGTGATATGGAACTGTAATGCGGTCAAACCTGCCTGAAACTACTTTAGCCGTGCGTTTCCCTGAAAATAATTGCACACCTTTAGAACGTTCTCAACCAATCAGAATCAAGCATTCAACAGACCTGTAGTATAACTAAACTTAACAATCTTCCTAACTATTAATAAGCAGTGATTAGGACTTTGAGGCAAACCTTGCAGTTAATAGTTAGTTAATAGCGAGAATTCAACCCTAATCTAAAGTGTGACCAAGTTCAGCAACAGGTTAAGTCACAAATAGAGGATTTTGGGGAATGTTTACCCAGACAGGAAAATAATATGGTCATGACCTTTAAACCACTTGCACTTTTATGATATTTTTGTTGGCAGTCCCTGGTCATTATATGCTTTGATTATTTGGAAAACAGCAGCTTGGAGAGACTTCATAATATCTTAGTAGACTCAACAGAAAAAGTAAACCACAAAGCATTAGACAAAGTAAATGGTTTTATGTGGTGACAGACAGCCAGGCAAACAGTATTCTCTACCTGAAAAAAAATATATATATATTTTCCCAAAAACTTCTGACATTTAGCCAGGCAACACAACAATATGGTTATATAATGAACAACAAAAGATATGTTAATTCACAGGTTTAAGGCTCATCTGTAGCTCTAGTACTTAAGTAGAGCGCAACATAATTTGCTTAGCAAGGTTCTTTTTACAAACAGCAAAAAGGCTTCAGCTGGTAGCCAAGTTAGCTTTAGACTTTAAAGCAAATAGTTCTGCAAACCATATGCAAACTTTCTTTTCATGGGTTCTTATATCTTTAAAACATGACGTTCTGGCTATAGCCATCATGAAACTGACTATCTCATTCTAAATGTTTATTACCGAGCAGAACACATGATAACCTCTGGAGTATCTTTAACCAAACCCAAACAGTCCATCAATGGGCTGGTTCAAAACGAAAAAATATCACATATGCGACCAAATAAAAAAATAAAAAAACGTAATGTTGCCTTCTTTTATGAGCCAACACTAGCTCATGCAATAACAAAAGATAGGGAATACAGTCTAAGGTCAGATAACGCACATGTTTTCTTTAAAGGGAAATCCAATTCACTCCCTTATAAAGCAACAGCAATGATACAACGCTGCCTCTCCCGGATGAAACGGCGACCCTCTCCCACCCCAGCCGGCTCGCTTTCTCCTGCTGCAGAGGCCACCTAGCGAGGCTGCAGTCGGGACCAGCTCTATCATACCACTGGAGAAATTCCCAGATAGGTAACAGCACAGCTCTGAGCTCTGAGCCAGCCAGAGCCCCGCCTCCTCTTTCTACATCACCAACGCACCAGCACACAACCACTTCCACAAAAGGAATTCCTTCTTTGCCGTGTTAGTGTGTGTGTAGAAAGAGAAAGCAGCAGCACACAGAAAGAGAGTTTCATGTGCACCTAAAACAGAAAATAATATCTGGCAAAAGGGAGATGGTCATATTTGACTGAATTCAAAAGAAAAAAATACATTATGTATTTGTATATTGGATATTTAATTGTGTAATATCAATATCATTTTAATACAAATTTGCAGTCTTAACACTAACGTAAAGAGATACAGCTGCTGTAAGCTAGGTCTTTAAACGTGCAGGTGTTGATGTGCAAAACAATGTAACAACAGCTGTGTGTTCGTCCATGACAATGACTACGTTTACATGCAGCCAATAACCCGTTCAAAATCGGGATATTAGCAACAACCCGGTCGCGAACGGCCATGTAAATACCGGCAAAAACCCGAATATGCTCATTTCACGGATTTTAAAAACCGGGATATTATACCTGGGGTACCCCTTTTCTTACCCGAATTTTTGGTCATGTAAACGCGTATCGGCATATCCCCATAGTGATTTGTGTTCTGAGCATGTTCTTCTATCATGTTCTATTCGCAAGGAATCTTGGTCTTTTGAGTAGAGAAACTTCTCGGCGCATACAAAAATCCACGTGCAGTATACCGGAAGTAAACATGGCGAGACCAGGCGAGACACAGCACAGCATACTTTTGGAGCGAGCTCAGTAACATTACCAGCATCAAAGCGCAAACAAAGGCGATTGCTATCTGCCCCAAACTATTCATTATCTGTGTGCTGCTGTTGTAGTCTTTTTATACAGGAAGAAGAATCGGAAATGACGCATATTGCGTTTTAAGGTTGTCCGCACGTCGCCATTTACATCGGAATATTGCAATTCGCTTCTTTACGTCCGCAGAGTCCATTTGAAACACTACCTCATAGCGATTGCCGCTGCTTACTAATGGATGCCGTACGGATGTAAGCCCAAGTAGACGAGAATAAGCATGACGTCACATTTTGTGAATTTTCACGCCAATTCGGACTCGACTCGTCCACAGACAATTGAGCATACAGGCTGATAGAGGCAACCGTGGTGGACAGTCAAGCTGTCATTCTTTCTATTACCTTATAGTTGGCTCATAAATGTACAAATTTAGACTCTATCTTAAAGATTTTTTTAAGTAAAAACCTACACATAGCCCCTTTAAAAACATAATTTAAAAACCAATTTAAACCAATTTAAAAATTGTTTACTAATTCCTGTAACGAGAATTGGGTGTTTAGGGTGAAATATGATGAGCATATTGTTGACAGGTTATGTGAGATTCACTGTGAGAGGGAAATAGGACAAAAAAGCTATTGCTCTACTGTAGGAGGCCATAGAAAGGGGTACAGCTGGACTTGAGGGGGGGAGAGCGCAAAAGCCTTACTTTGCCTCGCCAGCCGCTGACGGCCATATATGGCCCTGGGATTCCCATGGAAAAAGAGACAGCATGGTAGAGGTAGAGGGAAATTAAGGAAGAGATTGTATACGTTGCACTTCAGCTTACACCCAGCAGCCAAAACAATACCAGCCGGCAAGAGCCATGTGTGCTTCTTTGGGTTGTGGCCATAGTTGGTGGCTGGTATTACGTCTAAACTGCTAGGGTGAACAGTACATTTGTATAATGCAGCCCCTGTCTTGGCATTTAGTCTATGGAAGAAAAAAGGAGACAATTTGCAACTGTGACATTTCTCTGGAAGTGTCAAGGGCCGTTCACACAGACAGTGGTTCAGGGTGTTTACACACTATTGGGAAAGCTCAAACAAAGCCTGCGACACTGAGGAATAGGTACAATCTGTTTGGGTATGAATGGGAAATTGGGAACCCTATAAATGAACAGCTTCTTTCATAGCAATATTCTTATATTAATAAATTAAATTACTGAAGTTTGTGCGGTTGTGCTGCTGATTTTGAGCAAGTGGTAGATGAAGTGAGCTAAAATAAACTCTGTCGTTCTCATTAAGACAACTCTTTGCATTCGTGTGTGCAAAAACTGTACCTTAGTTAGAGCTTGTTAATGGGTCAGATTCAGCACTTCCAAAAGGTACACCTTTGTTACTTGTATATTAAGTACCTAAACATACTAAGAAACTTTGAGTGTACTGTCCCAATGAAAGCTAAAGGTACATTTCTTTTGGTGGCATTAACTAGTTGCCCCATGTGTGTGTGCTGGAGAACTCCCTCAAAAATTCCATATCTATTATCACAGGAAACCTAGCAAAAGTGGCTTCAATAATGGGTGGCCGCAACAATGCAGTTTGGATGTGTATGGTTATTATGGGTCTGGTCAAGTTTGAGGGCTTGTAGCAGTGTCAGCACCTATGATCTGTCATGCTCCAGGGAGCTGCTTAATTACACGTCCCTGAAAGACGAGGGTTAAGAGACGCTGAGAGCCAGCTGACTGTGTGTCTTCATCCACAGACGGAGCTACTGCCGATGACAGGACATAGATAACTGGAAGGAAGGAGGCTATGAAACAGAGAGCAAGAGAATGAACATTTTGAATGTTTAATGGAGATTCAGAATTCTTCAAGGGGGAATAGTGAAAACTTTGGGAAACGTGGTAGTTCGGGGAGAGTGGGTGATCATTTTGCATGTGTTGTTGATCATTTGACATGTGAGGACATGAATACATAGGGTACCGTATTTTCCACACTATAAGGCGCACCGCATAGCTAACACAATAAACACATGGTCGCATATGGCTGCGTTTTCAGTTAATTCCTATGGAAAAACGCTTGCTCTATTGCATTTTAGTTTTAGTTTCAATTTAGCGCTAATTCGGGACAGATTGCTTGAATGGTTAGTTCATTAGCCTATTATTCTTAATGAAAATCACAACAACAAAATTTGCTTAAATTGGCGGTCAGTCAGTCAGTCAGCTCCTCACTCTCGTGACGAATGAAATCTGTTGCTGCTGATCTGTGCTGCGATTCTCGTTTGGCTCCACGATTTATTAACCAGACACGTTCAGTTTAATAGTTCTGTTCTCTAACTGAAGAACTAAATGATTTTATATACATCTTATGATTTTATTGCCACGGTGGGCAAGTGATGTAACAGTATAGCTTCTGAACACCGGTTACACCGACTATACGCCTTATTCACGGCAGCGCCATCTTTGATTTTTAATGAGAATGAAAGCGAGGCTGTGAGGGATAGACTTCTATCTCTTCAATGGGCTGTATTGTTATTTAATGCGTTTTCGGCCTATTCTGCTCATGAAACACTGGAAAAATATCTTTCCAAGAAATGTCAGTTGACAAAAAACTCCCGACAATGTAAGCTGTGGAAAATTGTAAGTAATCTAGGAGCTTTATTCAGCTTTTTACAGCGGATGCCATTGGAAACACGGTAAGTCTATCCCTCACAGCCTCACTTTCATACCCGTCATGGCGCTGCTCTGAATAAGGTCTATAGCAGCAAGCCTAGTGCGTAGGTGTAAAGATGATGCAAGTCTGGCCCAAAAGTTTACAGGCATGCAAAGGAGGGTGATTTACAGCCAGCTATAGGGGTGGATGAAGATCACTTTTGACGCCTTGGTGAGGAAATGAAAAAATAAACACTTACTTCCTGTTTCACTGACAAAAGGTTTTTTTCAACACCCTTTTCCACTCACACAACTGAATGCCCCCCTCCACCCATTACTGTCTGATAAACCCATACTCAAACAAACGGCAAGAAGAACACTCCTAATAAATACACACAAACAAGAAAGAAAAGCTCAGGAAAAGGTCAGAAGCAGACATGGCTGTACCATTGCAATTTTTGATTCAAGTGTATAAATTTGTGTAGCTGCATGTTTTCCCTCGTTCACTTGCATTTCCTCATCTCCAATCTGTGTAAAACCCAAACAAGTATTCTGACATCTGGTGACTGCAAGCTACAAGCTCTAAACATTTGATTGGCTCCATCTGGACAAGAGTGCGATTCACGATCACATCAGCCCGCATGACGTTACACGCCCACACGCACTGACAGTCATTAGTAAATTGCCAAGACGCTGACCACTGCTGACGTTCCTCCGTTGTGATTCAACTATCGGTGGTTATAATTAAACACTCGTACCGTGATTGCATGCCCACCTACATGAGGGTGACCGACTCATAACAATCAGTTTTAAGTAAGGGACACACATTTTGACTGCATAGCTCTGAACATTATTTAATGGTGTGTGAAAGTAAAATGGCATGGTCAAGGTGAAATAGCAAGATCAAGGTGTTGCCGTGTTAGTCATTGTGGCTTCTCATTTTCTGTTTTTGTCCCCGTCATGCTATTTACATCAATGTAAAAATAAACAAAATGTAACATCATGTTTTTTTTTGTGGGAAATATGTAAAAGAATAATGCAACTTCTCAAAAAGGGTTCTATCATGCTGACATTGTGCAAAACCATTCTCTGAGAAATAGCAACAGTTCATTAGTTTTATAGCACCGCTGCTACAGCACCATCTTTTTGGCAATACTAAAAAGAAAATATTTGCTAAGAGATCTCTAATGGACCAATATTACTGATCTGACACCACGTAAAATCTATATATCATCCTAGAAATATATTGCTGCTTTAAAGAAAATAATCGGTATTGTCAGATGGGTACATTAAATCTTGCGCTAAAGTATGCGAGTAGCCAGAGTGAGAATTATGTCAGATATTGTGTGTTACTGTTTAGGGAGCTTCAATGTGATCTATAAGAATGTGCCTCCATGATGCAATAGAGCAAATTTCATTTGTGAGAGGGCAATAAGCAGCACATCTAAAAGCTGTCGGTATCTCGCTGTTTGAAGTGATGTGTGGCACATCATTAAAGATCTCTGCAAATAGTTAATCTCATTTTTGTAAATACGCCACTCTGATTCGGCTCTTTGAAAGTGTTCCCTCACTTCCCAATATAGCTTGAACTGTTCTATAAACACATTAGAGGGGTAAATTTCAGGTAGAACATTGTTTTTCACAGAAGCGCTTTAATACTCTGATGTTTGGGAGTTTTTTTTTTTTCAAAAAACTGAATAAAAGTAAATCCCAGCAAATAGATTTACAAAATTTATTCCTGAGTGTGAGGATGGGCTGAGAGTAGCAAACCCATTGAAGGTACTAAGGCTGCACAATATATAGAAATAAAATCAATATCGCAATATGGTGATTGTGAAATCACACAGACTGCAATTTAAATAAATAAATAGTGGCACTGCTCATCTACAAAAGCCCAAAGGTTTAACGTATGAAATTGAAGAATTTAAGACTTAATTACATTAGTTTTGTAATATTACAACTGTACTATAAACTTTTGTTTTAAAGGATTAAAAAAAATATTCCAGCTTTTGTAAATGACTTTTATTGCACACCCCAAACAAAAATCACCCCACTGATTGTCTTTCCAATTATATTCAACTTGATCTGGTGAACATTCCTCCATGTCTCCATATTCCAGTAAATAATCGCAAAAGTGAATATCAAAATTCCGTTTTTTCCATTATCGTGCAGCTCTAGAAGGTACTAATGATGTGGAAACCAACAAACGCTCAAAATTGACTAGTTAGTGGGTTGTCTGTATAATTAGGCTGGTTTAGGACTCACCTGACCCAAATCAGATATATTTTTAGGTTCTATGTTAACAGTTAAAACACTAATTAAATCACTGCTGCTAGACAAAAATTGATATAGACAAGTCTTCCATCATGACCTATCCCTATTAGTTAGACTCAGAAATATTCAGTAGCAGCTCCTTTTAGAATTGCCAGAAACAGCCCATGTTGGGCCTTTTACAAACTTGCAGCGGGACCACAGACTTGAATTGAGCTGCAAGCAGTTAAGAATCCATGCATCCTATTTATACACGAGCCCTGCCCTTACAGCTTGGTGAGGGGAAAAGGAAAGAGAGAGAGAGACAGGTATGCAAAGGAAAACGTAAGCTGATATTATTTCACTTGGACCAAGGGCAGAAGACATGCCTCATGTCTGAGGGGAGACCCAAGTGGTTCCTCAGCGATTTCTGAGAACTTCCTGTAGACCAAAACACCAGGACTGTGTCAAAAATCACCCACAAAACCCTTATATAATGATAGAACAGCCATTTTTAGTGGTTTCCAAAACAATAGCGGACATTATAGAGGCCACTTATTCAATCCCATGATGCACCGTTGTTTCATCTGTTGTCTCTGAACATGTTGACTTGACTTTAGTTTTGGTTACATCTAGCCACTCTGTAAGAGTGTTACATCGAATACCCACAATGGCAGAGGATGGTGTCCGCATCCCTTTTACTGCACTCCAAATTCGCTCACTCATTTTCATTCACTCCCTTAAGTTGACTAAATCAGTGGATTGATGTGGGGAATAGTGAATGAGGGTATAGGGTGATTTCAAATACTTTTCCCAAGCAAATACAGTAAAAGCCAGCATTGTGTATAAATTAAATATAGATTAACCTTTATTTAAGTTACAAAAGTTATTCAGTCAGGAGCAGAAACCACATACAACATAGGTAAGTTAAGACACCACATACAACATAGGTAACAAACTATGTTTACGAGGGTCCCTGCCAAGACAATTTTGTCTGAATATGTGGGGTTAAGAAGAGCAAGACGATTTAAAGAGCTCAATTCAGTATTTGCATGCTAACTGAGATGGAAACTTCTGGCCGTGGGCTTCGATGTTTGTTGCGCACACAAAACTTCTCAAACAGCCTGCGATTACTGAATTAAGTGAATATTTAAATTAAAAAGGCTTAAAAAAAACGTGCATGGGATTTACAACAAATATACTCAATGTATTCTTTTGGACAATTTCCAGTTAAAAGTTGCTGAAATAAATCACACAAAACAGCAATCACTAGTGATTCTCTCAAATAAATGGCTCATTACCGTTCATGACTTGGCGTAATCAACATTTAAAACAAAACAGGCTCTTATCAACGCATCAACCAATTAAAAAAGCCAATCAAAGAATTGCACACACACCTGTTGATTGAATGATGCTGGCAATCATGTGTATGAAAGGTTAAGACAGCAATCAGTGTGTGTCTGTGGGCTACAAGGTGGGCTTCAAGCTCTAAAACATTCCTGAAGAATTTTGTGCATCAGCAATACTCGGGTAAACCAGTTTGAACCTGCAGTGACGCTTGTGTGAAATTGTACACCTGCTTCGCCATATAGTCATGAAAACCAACGGCGGACATTCTAGAGTTTGGTGGCAATTAAAGTGTCAATAAATTAACCCAATTAAAATATAATTTAAGAACATTAGCATCTAAACACAGATAATAGCTGGTAATTCAGTGTTCTCCCTTAGAAATGGTCTATGAAAGCATCATTAAATGCAGTAGGTATATATAATTCAAAACACAAAACTCGCGGCATGCGGCGACTCCATGAATAAGTGGTTAAAAACTAGCCTAATCATCTCAAAATGCTTTCATGAGATGAGACACAATTAATGTAAACACAGTCAGTTAGATATTAAGGGATTAAACAGATGTAACAAAACATCTGTGTGTGCATTAGTGTGAGTTAGGCTTACTGTGGTAGTACATCGTGTTCGGCCATACAACGATTACATTACTTGGCCGCCGCCGCCCCCCTGTCGTTTCCAAGAATCATTTTGGAATCAAATTGTGATTGCCAGGATTGGAATCGGATTATTGTGCACCACGTTTTTAAGAAGCAGGGATTGACATGATCGCCAGCAAAAAAGTCAAAACCAAGGCTGGGCTTCACTTTTTCCACTCAACTGCGACACCTAAATGCAATGGAAGACAAGTCAACATGGACAACAACTCAGAGACAACAGATGACACGACACGTTAGCTTTCCTTCTTTAACAGACTTCCTGCACTTGATTATGGGTTCCTTTCAAACATCCAACCGAAAATATCTCAACACCGCCTGCCTGACAGGGCCAAACCTGCTTATTATAAACTGTAAAGCATGAACTGTTGGTGTGCTGGTTGATTTCAATCAAGCAGTAGACAGACTTTGATGACAACACAACCCCATAGTGACGGCCAAGAATCATTTTAGATTCTGCTTAGCATAATACTGCACAGTAAAAAGGGCAACACAATAAACACGTCAATTGAACAGATCGCTAACCTTTCACTAAAACCTTTACCATGCTGATTCATCTTGACAACTCCCACCCACGTCCAGTAAATAATGAATAAATGAGTGACATGCAAATTACACGCCCATTACATATGCACGAGAAGCCTGGTGACGGGACGGACCCCCTTCAGAAACCAATTTAAAAAACAATTGCCATGAATTATTTAAGATAAATATGGCATCATAACATTTGCACTTACTGGACCAGAAAATGCCAAAATGCATGGCCTAACAATTTAATAAACCACCCATTAATGTTAAATTGAATCCATAAATTATTTCATACCTTTAACACAAAACCACTGAGCTGTCTTCAGCTTTAACTCTCTCGTAAAAACCAAAATTCCTTAATTATGGTACCGCCAAAGCACAAGCACAGACATCAGTGTTTGGCTTGAGGCAAAGCATGCTTTTTGCACCAACCAAGAGGAAATAAATTATGGCCCACACACCTAATTTATGTCAGGACTGATTTCTTTTAAGCCTGAGCTCATACACTGACGACAGAGAAAACATGACTCCATCACCCTTTTACATAACATTACTATGACCGTCATCTGCCAAACTGATGGAAAAAATAAAATAAACATTAAAGGAAATAACAATTGAGCCTTAATTCAAATGGTCAAAGACTGTCTACCTTATTTTGCAAGACAAAACATTGTGTCATGGCATGCCATACCAAATTCTACCATAGGAACCAAGTAGAACGTTTACTACAGACATAAAAAGGTTCTGAAAGCTTCTTGCTGTTTGAAAGATATATTACATTTATTACCTTACATTGTTCATTATATGGTATTCTGTAACTGACATTGCTTTATTGGTTTTTCTGCCATATATGTCCCGAAGTCTTCAACACAAGAGTAGAAATTGGAGAGCAGTCAGTGTTTCGACCCGAAAGTGCCCGAAAGGTCTTAGCGGCAACCCGTCGAAATAAAAGTTCGATTTAACTTGACAGAAATATATTACTGTTGTACAGTAGAATTTAGATATGTCCCAATTTAATAATACTATCACTAATCCATCCAAATAAATTATCATCAAAACTTAATTTAAGGAATATTACATTTCTAATAACAGGAATTTCTACCATATTTTAATGTTAACATTAAAGCTCATTGTGCAGCATGTTATTTGAAAAAAAAAAGTTTAATTTCATATGATTAAAATTGATGATGAAACGCTAAAATGTATGTTTTATGCCTTAATTTTATTACCAGAAAAAACACAACACAGAAATAGTGTGAAATAGTTTTTCATAGATTTTTTTTTATAAATGTTGTATAAGTTTAATGAATCATAATACATGATTTTAATTAATTGGACATGCTTTTTGTTTACAAAAAACTGTACACCACAGAGCCGCAACACAGAACGCAGATTCTCTTTACAAGAACCAACTCAAACCATGACAACTCAACCACTTTTATTAACCATAAAGTGAAGGTTTTTTAAAAATCTCTTTCCACTTGAGTTTTATAAAAGGTCACATTTTATTAATGACCACCAATTCAAAATGACTAATAAAATAATAATAATTATTTTATTGTGGTGCTTGTTAATAAATACAACTATTTTACAAATATTTTAAAATAAGAAAACAATGCAATTATACCATTGTTCGTAAAATACATGCAAATAAACAGTGACAATGGTTTCACTGTGAAACCGGAAGCACACACACATACATAATGAAAACCCAAACCTTCCCTATTTGATAATTGCACAAAGCCATATTGCAATACCTAATGTAATTTGCTGTATAGTGCAGCCCTAGTTTTCTACTAGTTTTAACTCCTTTTAGCGAATGGGCAATGAACAGAATCACACCTCCTTGTTTCCCAGGAACGCAGGCTAATTTAAGGTTCATTTAAGTCCAAATTACCTTGGCCTGGTTTTAGATTTCAGGCCCTAATACAAACTATCTCCTGCTCAGATCGGGTGATATGTAGTATCCCACAACACTCCCAGTTAAATCTTTCTTTTATACCATGGTTTTTACAGTTTTAAATGTATTGTTATATCCTGTGGAAATGACAGCCAAGATCCAAAATGAATCACGTGCAGTTGTTTCTTGTGAAGAATAATCTAATTGTGTGTCACCTCATGGAGTTGGGGGGAAAAGGATTAGCTAGGCACACTAAAATTCGAAAAAGCTGGCAAATTTTATGATGGCAATGGCAAATCTTCAAAAAGACTGAAGATGCACAACACAAGTTCTCTTTTGTAGATCCACAATGTTGTTTTGAATCACTTAATTCGCCAATTACAGCAACCCGATAATGACTGGGCTGTCCATGTTGACTCACAACGTAAAGAAAAAAAACTTCTCACAAACAAAGGTTCACAAACAATGCAAAGAATCCTGAGGAGTGTTTCTTTGAGTATCTACACCAGATATCAGCTGACATTCCAACTGGGCGGCTCAAGACACAGCTGGGAATCTAAGGATTCACAATGCATGCTGACATTGCAGAGATTATCACATTGCAGTACTATGAGCGATGACAAGCACGTTAAATAACAGGTCACCCGAACATGAAAATGCTGTCATTATTTACTCACCCTCATGTTGTTACAAACCTTAATACCTTTCTTCCACCAAAAAGGAAAAAAATCTGAATAACTCTGAACCTTCAAAAAGGATAACACTAAATTTGCTAGTTTGAGACCGTAAAAAAGTATGTTTTATACAGTATACATGTGTCGTAGAGGTGGCCGATATGACCAAAATCTTATAACACGACATGAGTCACTTTATTACATAGCCTACATCACCATATAGTCATTTAGTTTACATTAACTCAAGTCAAAATGACTGAGTTCAGACATACTGTTTTTCTCCTACATAGGGAAATAAGCATATTCAGACGCAGGGCAATTATATTTGAGGAAAATATGGACATTTAAGTAGTTATTCGTTGAAAACCAAATTAAGTGAGTTGAACAGATCAATCTGACTCAGTGAGATCAGATTTTTTAACCAGATCAATTGATTTCCTGAAAAGATCAGATTGATTCGCTCACAAATCTGTCTATACTTTTCTCATGAACTCGCCAGGAAGTTCTCGCTTTTTGTTTCGAGTCATAAAGTCATATGTTTTGGAGCTATATGGTCAGTATCAGTAAATGACGATTTTCATTTTTGGCTGAATATGATGACAAAAATAATTAACACCCACTGTACAAGATGTTAAATTTCACTTTAAGTAGCACCATTTCCTTGAGCTTCCCTTCCTGAATGCTGTCACATCAGCTCACAAGTTATCTATCTTCATACCACACCATCTTTATGCATCATCTCTTTACAAGTATTGTTGAACAATAAGACTCATGTGACGAGACAATGTGGTACATCTGTCACAGAATGACAGATTAAAACACAAATGAATGGTAGAGCCCTAATGAGCCCATTAATTATGCCTCATCACGTGCCTCTATTTGTGACACTGAAGAGAAGAGTAAAACAATGTGACTGTTGAGGTGGAGACCATTTTGGCTGGGGGTGTACGAGACAGCTGAGGAATTCTGGGTCTTTCTAATGAGAGACACAGCAGGAATGCAGGCACAGGACGACTGCATGTCTTCACCTAGCCTACCTTCTTACTGAAAAACCCTGACCTCACCGATGATGACAGCACTGCAGACAATGCCACACATGCCGTAAATGACACATCTCGGACTAAAAGGCTTCCACTTCCATATAAGGTCGAACAGACTTTAAGATTATGTGTACGTAAACCATAAATCTGAAAATTATTGAAGTTATGAAACATGCATCCCTGGAAAACATTAAGGAACAGTCTTGCAGACACCAACGCTTTAGGCCTCGGGTGTAATCTGCTGTTTCTTGACTCTATTTGCATACCGCCTCCACAAAGTTGTTGAGCCACTAGATAAATTCAACCATTTTCTTGAACTGGTTAACTGGAATAATTAAATAAATTTCTGCCGACACTCCTATCTGGGAGAATTTCTTTCAAATATGTCCAGATGGATACATGGACCTTTGTAAGAAAATGTTATTAAATCAGAATAAATTTGGTAAAAGGTAGGAAGACCGAATCCATGTTTCACGTGGCGCACTCACAGATTTTTGAGTGAATTGCGCTAAAAAAACGCTGCCTTATCTTCTCTGAAAAGCGTTCCGCACATTCAACTGACAAACCACAATCAAATGAACAAAACCTATTCAGTGACGAAGTTTTCAGTGACACAAAACTCTTGTGCGATGTCCAAACAGCTTAGTTTTGCACACAGCGCGTACACATCAGATTCGCAAAGTAATGACTCATTTGAACCGATTCACTTTAATGAATTGTTAAAACAACTGATCTGTCCAACACTGAACTCACGAGATGTCTGAATAGGTGTTTAACAAATCGCTAACACTTTGTTTACAATAAGATTCCACTTCTACAGCATTTATTATTCCTAGTTAATGTTCATTTCACAATTTACTAATAGCCTATACTACATTGAAATCCAAAGTTGCATTTGTTAACATTAGTTTATGCACTGTGAGGAAACAGGACTAAACAATGAACAGCTGTATTTTTATTAACAAACATTAACAAAGATAAGTAAATCTTTGTTTATGTATTGCTTATGGTTAGTTCATGTTAGTTAGCCTAATAGATTAACTAATGTTAACAAATCAAACCTTACCGTAAAAATAATTTACTCAGAATACAAACACAATTTACACAACTTACCCTTAATAAACTACAGTCTTTTGAGGTCATTTATCTGACAATGTGTAGAAAAAATTTGTGAGGTGCAATTTATTATTAGCAACACACTCGGGAACCATTTGTGTCAATACAAAAATTCTAATTTCTTGATGCAATTGTCAAGTGCTTACAAAAGATGTACATAATTTGCCTGTACACGAAATGCCTGAACAACTAAAAACCAGTGCATCTTTAACAGCAAGATCAACGACAGGGTGTTTAAAAACGAATACCATTCGTTATGAACTCACTGCCTGCTGGTCACATGCTAAAATTCTCCGCTATACCTCACACGTCTACATACATAAACACACACAGCAGCAGACCCAATAGAGGAAGGAGCCTCTCCACTCAGTCATGGTTGGGTCACAAGAGCCGTATCCAAATTCTTTCCTCCCCGTGCCTGAACACCGGCCCAAAAAAAGGCAAGTGCTTTTAAACGCATTCTGTACAGACAACCTCCTGCCGTCACTTACAGACACATCAAACCCAGAAGACTCTTTGCAGGGCAATAGATATTACAGTTTTACAACCTCAAATGCCACCTTTTCCTGTTTAAAATGCAAGACGTTTTACACTGGCACCTAGAACCTTAAGTTCACATATAAAAACTCAGCTTCTTTGTATAACTTTATCAGGACTGCTTTGCAATGTTTTTACCCCTGAACCTGACTGTGATGAACACGTTGATTGTGTCTGTATGCAAAGTTGGATAAAGGGACAGTTCACCCAAAAAATGAAAATGCTGTCATCAATAACTCTCCCTAAAGTTGTTTCAAACCAGTATAAGTTTATTTCTTCTGTTGAGCACAAAAGATGATATTTTGAAGACTTGTCAGCAACCAGACAGTTGTATGCCCAAAGTCAATGTGGTCCATCAACTGTTTGGTTACTGACATTCTTCAAAATATCTTCTTTTGCGCTCATCAGAAGAAAGAAATTCATACATGTTAAAGGAACAAACCTACAGGTTGTTCCTAACCTGTATGAGTAATGATGACAGAATTTTCATCTTTGGGTGAACTATGCCTTCAAGTAGAAATCGCACTAAATTGAGCCTATGGACAGTAACAAGAAAACAGAATCAAATATTTTTATATTATAACTTTCCTAGACACCAAAAACAACTCTATTGGTTAACTGACAGAAAGTACTTTGCTCATATCCCGTAATTCTTGGCAAAAGTCATCAGCGCCTAAAACGGTTCTAAATAGAAAAGCTAAACTAAAGTGACATCTTTCTCGGATGTTTACAGTCAAGCCAAGGAAACTAGCCTACGTCTTAAAGAGACAGTGCACTAAAAAAATCTGTCATTTTTAACTAAATTTTAGCATGTTTCGAAACTTTCTGACTTTCCTTTGAATGTGGAAGGCAAATACGAAGAATTGTAATAAATGACAGTGTAAGTCGCTGCTCATGTTCATTGTGCGATTAAAAGCTGCAATGAAAATGAACGGTGACTTGAGCTGTCATTCCGCCAAAAATCATCTTTTGTTTCACAGAAGTAAGAAAGTCATACGGGTCTGGAAGAACATGAGAGCGAGTCAAGTAACGTTAGCAATTTATTTCTGAGCGAATTATTCGTTTTAAACTGCCTTTTGACTGCTTTTGCGCTCCCTCGCAGTCGTATTTTATATAATTCCATCTCCCGCACAGAAATCATAATGTAGACAGACTTTCTCAACAAATGCCACAATTCCGGTCAATAATCTGTAACGCAACATACGTGTCAACACAGGGAAGCCTCTTTCCAAATACACAGCCGTGCTAACTGGTTGCTAAGCACCTTCTCAGCGTTATTTCAATGGTGACTAGCGGATCAAAACACATTCACGAGTCGGATCAGTACATATATATAAAATAACTTCCATGCACATTCATCCGATGCCTTTATAAACAGATTCAAGTGTCATTGTGCTGTAGATCATCTAACTTACTGTATGCACTGATCTATGAGCTAACATGCTAACCAGAAGCTAACACATACACACACACCCGACAATCACTCAGACAGTCCTCTTCCTGCATTCACACACTCTTTTACACACAAATACGTTTATTCCGGGATCATCTATCCAGCACAGTGCGCGCAAAAAGCAAATATCTGTTTCGATCACAGCCCAATTAGCTTCAGCGGCTACGGGGTTCCGCAAAACGGCCCGACGAAGATCGTGATGATGATGGTGGTGGTATTGGACTGAGTAAACACTGCCAGAGAGCAAGCCGTCCTCATTCACGGATCTGTGCACAACAGCCACCTATGAGACGCTCTTACCTGGTGCAAAGCGGTGAGTCCGTCCACATTAGCGTAGTTGATGTCCGCGCCGCGGTCGAGCATTCGCAGCACCTCCTCCGTATCGCCGCTCGAGCAGGCGGCCAGAAACACGGCGCCATCGTCGAACTTCACCTTCGTCTTCTTCTTCTTCAGGACGGGCGGCTCAAGGTCCGTCTCCGAGCCTATCCAGCGCTTCAACTGTTCGTTCCTTTTCTGCTTGGCGTCCGCCATCTTCATCCCCTCTAGCCTGGCGCTTCTTATCTGTCTCGAATGGAAGATATACTTTATACTGCCACTATCCCAACACAGCGCGCTGGGGCGTGGGAGGGGACGGCACGGGAGAGGGGAGGGGGGTTTAGGCTCACAAACCTGGTTACGCCGAGATATCGCGAGAGCAAGTGACGTCAGCCCAAGATCTGCAGCATAACGTCATCTTCATGGGGGCAGTAAAGAGAAAAAAGACTGTCTAGTATATGCAAATATGTTTAGAGTTGACACAGAACACGGGAAAATCAGATGTTATTGCATAATTATAAAAACATAATAATAATAAAATAAATATACAATTAAATTATAAAAGTAAAGACAAGCAGCACCTGCTGACTTTGTAATAAAATATTTATTATATATCATATATAATAAATGCAATAATAAAATAAAAGCCTGTTAGAGTAATTATAGAGTAAAAAAGGCTATTAGAGAAGGCCTATGTAGTAATATTATTAGTGAAGTTGTCTGCATTATTCGCTGTTGTTGTTTTTTTTTTTTTTAGGCCTATTTTACTCTGGTGGTTTGTATAATAATTAACTATTTTGCAGAATGTACATGTGTAAAATGTTGTTCAGTGTCTTTTATGTTAAATTGTATACATTAAGGAAAAAAAAACATTTTTTGCAATAGAAAATAATAACACATACACATAATGTTTACTCTTTGTGAATTAAACTGTAATCAATTACAGTTGGTTGAATCACAAAAGAACTGTCCTAGTTAATAGTATCTCACTATATGCAAGTGAAATGTACCCAAATATGACTGTTCATCAACTCCCACATTTTAAAATTGAAACACACCTCCATAGATAATAAGTGTGCGTCACTTCTAGTTTAAGCTTTGCTTTTATTTATTATTTTATAGACTCATATTAGAAATTAGAAGGGAAAAATGTTACTCAGCAATGACAAATAAAGTATACAAATACCAATGTGAACATGTGCCCATCAAGTCTTAATATACTGCTTGTTAATAATGTGTAGCCTACATGTGTAGACAGAAAACAATATACGCAGACTCAGTGTTTATTCAGAGGAACTAATTACGTAATAATGTTTGGCCTTCCAAAAATAAAAACATACTGTGATGGTAAAGTGATAGCATTAGATAACAAAACCACTACACTTCTATAAGGTACTGAATAACACACACATACACACACACACACACACACACACACATATTATATATATATATACATTTTTTTATATAATACACACACATATTATGTGAACATACATTTTTAAATATAGATTTGACAGCACTAAATTCAAGCAATAGTTTAACATAAGCTTATATAACATCAGGGAAAATAATAATAATAATATATATTTTATATATTTTATTATCCAATTTGTTCAATTTGCTTCCATCAGGTCTCTTCTATTGAATTTAATGGTTTTATTGTCAGTGTTTATTTGATTATCCTTCATTTAAATCTGTTTCTAGCAGAAACTATTGCTAGTACGCTCAAGAAATAATCAGTTGATCAATTATCTGGTTATTTTCATTTATTTTCGAGCACAGGTTGTTTGAGGACAGTAAAAAGATGTCAGATATTCATACTGGTGAACTGTGAAAGTACAAATTGCATAAGCAATATCAAAACTACTATTTCATTTTACTTGTATATTTAATGTGCCACAAATCATCATCCTTTTTTGGATTATATTTTTATATATCATGGGGATATAAAATGTTCTAAATCAAACATTAAACATCAACTGACTACTTTAAAAGCCCATTTCACCCCTGGAAGGCTTAGAAGTTTGGGTAATTGAGATGACAGGAACCTTTTGACCCGCTCAACCGGGCCGGTAAAAAGTGTTATTTTTCCTTTGGCACTGTGGTGCGTTATTGTTGGCACAGGCCCATGTATGTGTGGTTTGAGCAGGTATCTGGCAGAGCTAGTTCAGAAGTTTGCCATCTCTCTTACTAACTATAATCATCATGATGAGCTTTATGACTTGAAGTGCAATAAGTGTCAATATAATTACCCAACTAATTTCATTTGGACACGATCCAGGTGTGTACGTCATCACGCATTCGTGTAATGAAGAGACATGCACAAAACGTGTGTTTTGGTTCACCAGTACACGCTGAAATTGACACTTCTATACTTTTCACTAACAGCAGGACAGAAATTAGGATTTGAGAACAATTTCTTAGTAAAATAGTACTGTAAAGCATACCCATACAGCAATTTAAATGTATTTAAAGTACTGTTTAAGCTAAATATATGTTGTAAACAGCAAGGTTGGTAAAACTATGCAAGAGATGTTCCTTTGCTGCTTAACAAAACTTAGATCCAGCCCATATTTCATCTTTTGTGGACTTTTCAAGACAGGAGTCTTACTTTAATAGATTTCAGAACAATCAGTGCATGAATCACCTGCTGGCAAGTGTGTGTGCATGTGCATGTGTGTGTGTTGATCTTTTTAGTTGATTAGAAAACCGTCTCCTGGCCAGAAACTCGTTCCAAGACAAATTCTCACAGTGCACTGGATACGTCAGTTCCACTAGGTTTACTGGTGCACCAAAATCAGCTGCCTATTTGAGAACCTGTAAATGTCAGCCATCTGAATGTAATACAAATTATCCTTTATGCAATAGTCTTTTGAACAAATGTATTTATAAAAAGGCTCGCGTTTTTTAGTCATTCGATTATTTCAACTTATCGGTGAACCCAAAGCAAAGTTATTATACAAAATATATGTATAATGTTTCCGGTAAACTGTGTATCAAAAGGCAAATCCGGCTGATTTTAACCACACAGGGGAACTGGCCTCTGTAGTTGAGCAGATGGAGAACTCAACTGTGATGTACCAATCTGCCAGTGTTCTCCATCTTTACCATCCTGATCCATGAGTCAAGATTAATGGACTATTCCAGTATTCATCAGCATGTGTGGTATAATGTTCATTACCGCAAAAAGTAATTTCAACTCATCTATCTTTTTCTTTTAAAGTCACCATGAAATTAAAATGAACAAATCTATTGTAGTTTTTAATATAAAAGATTTATCTGTGTACATCATTGTTTTGTTTTGTTTTTTCATGTGCGTTTTTACTGGTGCGAGGGCGGGATAACCAGTCACTGACTTGAGATCGACCAACAGCAAACTACAATCGTTCAATCAATTGGCCATTGACAAAATCAAGCCCCACCCTTACATTCTTTCTTGTCCCAGAAGCTGTTTTACTCAGATATACATCACATAGGGAAGAAAAGATTATCAAAACTTCAGTTTCATAAAATAAAATAAAAAGAGAGATAGGAATCGAGGTTATGTTGCGGCTCTTTAGTAATCAACATTATGCCACAAATTCTGTCGGATCAACTCTAACCTTGGAATATTTCTTTAAGACACACAAGGTAAGCCTCCTTAATCACATAAGCTCAACTTTGTTTAACATTGGTCATATTGCCTAATATTGACTGTCATGTGACCCAACTGCATATTCCATCCCTCGACCAACGCATTGTTTGGGTGTATCACCATACAAATTTGTGGACAGTATTTACTCAACTGGCCTATTAATCAGCAGTATCTGGGAGTTGGTCTGATGTGTAACTAGTAGAACAGTACAAACACTGCCTGTACGCTGGATTTGTGTGTTTACACATCTGTTGACTCACAAAATGAGTCAAAAAGACAACAGCAAATTAAGCCATTTCAGATAAACACTCGAATGAAAAGATCTCCCCGGGTTCTCAATCTTTTTGATCAATGAATTTCCGTGATTTTTAAATGACTTGAAAGCAATTTTCCTTGCCCAAACATGTAACATTTCATTCTGAAAATTGCACCGGTTTGTTTTTTTCCAAAAGTGTGATTTGATTATTTGATAGGAGCAAAGGATCATTAAACTTTAACTTATAATATATAAGTTTAAATATTATAGTGTAATAAATTCCAGAATTTCTAGGCGCAGCCAGGGGCCGGAGGGTGTCAGGTTTGGTGACCACACGATTTCACCCCTGCTTTTTTGCGGATGATGTTGTCGTGTTGGCGCCTTCACACCAGGACCTTCAGCATGCACTGGGACGATTTGCAGCCGAGTGTGAAGCGGCTGGGATGAAAATCAGCACCTCCAAATCCGAGGCCATGGTCCTTAGTCGGAAAAGGGTGGCTTGCTCACTTCAGGTTGGTGGAGAGATCCTGCCTCAAGTGGAGGAGTTCAAGTATCTTGGGGTTTTGTTCACAAGTGAGGGAAGGTTGGAATGGGAGATTGACAGATGGATCGGTGAAGCTTCTGCAGTAATGCGGTCAATCTACGTTCCTACTCTCACCTATGGTCATGAGCTTTGGGTCATGACCGAAAGGACAAGATCCCGGATACAGGCGGCTGAAATGAGCTTTCTCCGCAGGGTGGCTGGGCGATCCCTTAGAGATAGAGTGAGAAGCTCAGGAGCTCAGAGTAGAGCCGCTGCTGCTCGGGCAATTTTTATCAATTTATTGGATGAACTTTTGAACAGCACTGTGCGTATAATCCATATATTGCATTACATCTTGATATTGAATACAGGCTTTGCTAAATACATTTAAATCTCTCATATTCTAACTCTGTATTCCCATTGTTGTGTCGAGCTTTCTAGTAACACAGCTTTAAAAACCTGACCGCATAGGAAAGACAGTCTCATCGCTCTTTGTTTAGCACGCAGCTGTGTTCTCCACTCACCTCTGTCACTCTCTGTAACTGTTTCTGTCAAGGATAAACATGGTTTGATGGTGTATTTAGAATGTAATCGAGTTTTCAAAAACGTTCCTCTACTGATTGACTGCAATACCTAATAAAATAAACTTTAATGTGGCAGAGGTTTCCTGGTGTTTTGGGATCCACATGGCCATGTACCAAGGCTTTTTACGAGTGGTGCAGGCTAAAGCAAATATCAGTATTATTATTGTTTATACTCCTAGTAACCCTATTACACTTCATTTATAAGCCAATAACTCACCACACACCATTTGAGGAACAGGCTCAAATGATGCCGCAAATCATAAAATTTGTGTGCTGTTACTTAAGAATTATGATTTATCTGGCAAATGATTAAATGAATAAAAAAATAAAACTTCCACTAAAGAACACGGCTGCATACAAAATCGAATACTTCCCTACTAAACAGTAAGCGGAAAACAGTATGCCAAAGGAGTAGTATGTCCAAATTTTCAAAAAACAGTATGCTACTTTCGCTGAGATTCTGAAGTGCGTGTTGATGGACACTTTACTATCCCATGAGGTGATGGGACACAATGGTAGTACATCCAGATTTTATTTACACTAGGGGTGGCAGTGGCTCAGTGGTTCATGTAGGTTGTCTGCAAACCGAAAGGTTGGTGGTTCAATCCCAGGTTCCACCTGATCAAGTGTCGAGGTGTCCATGAGCAAGACACCTAACCCCAGCTGCTCCTGACGAGCTGGATGGCACCTTGTATGGCTGACACCGCCGTCAGTGTATGAATGGGTGAATGTGAGGCAAATTGTAAAGCGCTTTGGTGGCCATTGGGTCTATGAAAGCACTTTATAAATGCAGTCTATTTACCATTATACTACCCCCATATTAAAACTATATGTTTTTTTTAACGATCGTGAAGTCAATTCTAATTAAATTGTAGTCTCTACTTACGCGCGATTGTGGATAAAGCGCAATCTAGCAATCAGCAATGCTCTAGCAACTAAATGTAAATGTAGAACTATCCACAACTACCCCACCTACCCATCCCACCCCCCCAGCGACCACCTAGCAAAGCCCAGCAACCATCCAAAACTCCTTAACAATCACCCAGAATAATCTTGAGCACAACAAATCACCCTAGAAGCCACCAATGCCTTAGCAATCACATCACCCAGATCACCCATAAAGCAACAAGTTAACAACAACCCAGAGTGCTCTAACCCCCACCCATGCCTAGTTAGCGGCCACCCGAAAAAAAAGCCTAGCAACCTACTTTTTACTACAAAAACCACAGTTGAACCATGGTTGATGTCATAAAAGCATGGTTAATTTTCATGAATCTATGTGTGTGAACCCAGACACCCCTGCCATTATGCTGTGCTCCTAGCGTTCCTATGACACAATCGCACTCCCAGCTGGTCTAGATGTTTCACTATATCACTCTGATGGAAATAACTTGCCTTTGATCTTATCAGGGGTGTAAGAGCACCGCCAATGTACACAAAGATGCCAAAGCCTCATTTTAACCCTCCAGTCCAATATCAATGTGATGCCCGCCCCATCATGATTGACATGTATCGTTTGATTAAAACTATTCCATTTCCAATATACCCAAACATTTTTAGCTCTCCTAAAAGAGCAAGCTGTCACATTATGTGTAAAGTTCAAATCTGATGTTACTTTGAAATGTGATTGCATATATTTCATACAGTTCCTCCCTTTCCAATTAATTTAGGCGCTGGAATGACATGTTTGTTGATCACTGCACATGTGTATATTTTTTGTATTCTATTTTGCTTTTATATATGGATTTTTTTTGATTGCATGTTTGTTATACATTTTTACAATTAATTGTATTTTGTACTTTTCTATTTTTATTTCGTATGTTTATTTATTCCTATGTCTAACTCTGTGTTGTTGTTTTTCGTTGCACTGTTTCGCTTTGTCTTAGCCAGGTCGCAGTTGTAAATGAGAACTTGTTCTCAACTGATTTTACCTGGTTAAACAAAGGTTAAATACATAAAATAAAATAATAAAATGCTTTCGTTTATTGTTAAGGGGCGGATTGGCAATCGGGAATACCGGGAACAATCCCGAACGGCCGGTCCATTTCGGGCCGAACCGGCCGGTGGTCAATGATATTTTTTTTTTTTTTTTTTTTTTTTTGGATGATACGTTTTATGATAAACGACCGGCGCGGTGGCGGCCGCTCAGCTGCAGCGGAACTGTGTGTGACTTGTGTGTGTGTGTGTGTGTGTGTGTGTGTGTGTGTTTCAGACTAGGCCAAACCAATACCTTCAATCTTGAGGGGGGATACGAGCGGCCCCTCCTAACTTGGACTGATCCTCGTTTTTCCTGACATCCGATTGGCTCAAACTTAAGGCGCCGAAAAAAGGAGTTTGGATGAATGCAAGTTGCAACAGAGACGGACATTTAAAAATGCTGAAAAGAATGAAAGAAGAGAAAGAAATTGGTGGGGCCGAAAAAATAAGAATGAAAAAGAAAAAAATGTTGACACGAGAGGCAGCTAAATGCGCCAAATTCACAGATCACAGGTGCACAATTAGTGATGCGTTTATACAGTGAAATTATTTAAAATTTGCATTTAAATATAGGCATATATATTATATAAGGGATAATGTAGAGCGATGCGGTTGAATTTGCTATAAAAACGATTGTATTAGTTTCGTGCCACGAATGCGGTCTGTTATTGCTTGATAACAGGCCGCGCGTTGCCATGGACACGCAGGATAGACAGAACTATTTTCTTTAGCGGAAGCAATACAATAGTTTTTAAAACAGTAAACTCATTTTTAAATCAATAGTGTGTGTCAAATTATTGATTTATTTGGTAGATAGCCATGAAATAAAAATGTGCTGTTATCATGTTATAGCAATGTGTCCCTTACATTTTAGAGATATATATATAAACAGCAGTTTGCAGTGTGTCATCACACAGACAACATCCTTCTATAAGCAAGTAATCTCAGTATGTATATTAGCTGTATGTATAATTGTACATACATAAATTAGCTGTATGTATAATTGTGTCAAATTATTGATTTATTAGCCATGTAATAAAAATGTGCTGTTATCATGTTATAGCCATGTATCCCTCACATGTTTAGAGATATATTATATATTATAAAGAGCAGTTTGCAGTGTGTCATCACACACAGACAACATCCTTCTATAAGCAAGTAATCTCTGTATGTATATTAGCTGTTAAGGTCAGTGATGGAGAGGGACAGGTTGAGGATGACCCCTGCAGTCATATTGATGATGAGGGAGAGGAGGAGGAGCAACAGGAGAGAAGTAGAGGAGCAGCAAGAGAGAAGAGGAGGAGGAGCAGTTGGAGAGAAGAGGAGGAGGAGGAGCAGTAGAAGACGAGGAGGAGAGAGGAAGAGCAGGAAACAGACAGGTAGAGGGGCAGTGTGCAGGGCTGGGTAGGCAATCATATTAGGAAAATAAATCAATCAGATATTTACATATAGGTTAAAATGCCAATAATTTCACATACTAGATAATAACCTGACTGAAGCACAGATTGAATTAGAAAATGTTTTATTCTTAATCATATTTATATCTGAAGTTCTTCTCATGCATATGTAGCTGCACATCAGTAAGCAGAGGCAGGGTCCATCACAGGGGAAGCTAAGCCAGGGAGCCAAGCTGAGAAATTAAGGACACACACACACACACACACACACACACACACACACAAATCTCTATTTTATGGGACTGCATTGTAGTTTTTGAGTATATGAGTATTTGTAACTATTTTATTACTCCAACTGACTGTGGTTACTTGCTTATACAAGGCAGGTGTCATCCTAAAGTTTCTTGAAGGTTTTCAGCATAATCTGATTCTCTTTATACCATAAAAACACTATTAGAATTAAAATAACTGCAAAAAATCCTTCTGCTCGTGCACCAAGGCAAGGGTCCTCGTGTAAAAGGCCTCTCCATCTTAAAGTCCCGGGCTGAATTTCAGTCCCAGTACGGCCCTGAAGTGTCTTAGGAAAGTGTGTTAGTCATCCCCAGTTGCATGTATAGACATGGACATACACATAAATCAGCTGATTGTTGTCTTTATATACGTGTAGGCTTTGTTACTGAAAGTTCTGCTTCTCACTAATATTAGCATCCTGATCTGGAAATGTCACATGCTACAACATCACAGCTGTGAGTTCAGCAGTCTGGTGTAATATTTTAAACTACTATTTAATTAATCTAATATTTGTCTCACTTTTAGTGAAATATACCCTAGTGTCCAAATGTTCTGATAAATTTGTTCACACTAGCAAAATTACCAAGGAATTTTGTGGACACAAATAAATCCATTGTCTATTGTCAATAATGTAGCGATGTATTAAGCACAGTTCACACAGAAGTCACTAACGAAATCTCTTCCACCCTCACACAAAATTCACATTTCCTGCTAAAATGACAGGATTTTACCCTGCATGAAAATTCAGTATCTTTAGGCTTTTGTTATAGCCTGTTTACACCAACACAAATGTTC
Organism: Pimephales promelas; assembly: GCF_988280905.1. Taxonomy (NCBI): domain Eukaryota; kingdom Metazoa; phylum Chordata; class Actinopteri; order Cypriniformes; family Leuciscidae; genus Pimephales; species Pimephales promelas. The sequence continues at coordinate 11,644,732 of NC_142792.1, read as the reverse complement.
AGCACAAAAATTTGTTCAGATTTTTTAATCTATTCAGACCAATGTGTGAAAATGACAGAAGAGCTGAATGAAACTGCAAACTCACTCTGTGAAAGTAGGTGGCGCTTATGGGAGGGCTGGAATATGGTGGTTACCACGGTTAGCTAATGTAAGTTTCTGTTTCTAACATTCCACGGATAAGGCAGTAAGTCATTACATGTTATGGTTTTATCAAACATTACCAAATTCAAGAGTACGAAGACAAGAGAACCGAACTGTTTGTTTGTGAGCGCCACCAAGTTTTATGTAACAGCATCAGCTCTGGGCATGCGATCAAAAGCGAGAATCGAATTGTTTGGCGAGATTCATTACTTCCTTAATTGAATAAATAAAGAAATCACATTGACGCCATCCAAATATTCATGTCAGTTAATCTGACTCTGAACAGACAAATTAAAAGTCACTCATTCAAATTAAATGTTAAATCGGATCACATTTTCGCACCGAATCTTGATGTGAACAGGCCTTTTACATTGCCTAATAAATGTCGCTAAATCCTAGATCATAATTACAAAACATGACGGATCCATGGCAATTCTACCCATCACCCACCCACCCACAGCTGTTCCAGAGATCCCGAAGACCTCCTTAGATCTTATTTCATGATCCAAGAGTGTTGAGGCCAATTAAAATCTCATTGGCAAATAGGAATTCAGTTTTTTGTTCAAGAAAGTTGATTAAGTAACATTTCCAACTTGACTAAATTACGGTATAAGTGTATATTGCACAAGGTAACATTGCAGTCTTTCATCTTGCTTGGAGTTGAGGTGCTTCTAAAGACTGCATGCAAGCCAGACGTGCCACTGTATGCTCTTCAGCTAATCTGTATGGAGCCATCAGTGCTAACTTTTATTTTACTGGCTAGGCCCTTTCCAAAATGACCCAAGAGGCCAAGGGATGGCTAGAACATGAGTGAATGAGTGATCAAGTGTTGATCCCCACTCAGACAACAGCTGAGTCTAAACCCAGACCAGAAATAGGGTCGCTTTCTTCACTTAGCAGCATTTAGAGCTACAGTACAATTAATGAGAGCCACCAAAGACTAAGTAAACACACATTGCCCCTCGCTAGTCTTTAATTGGTTTGCGAACTTTCCACATGTGCTTTGAAAGAAATGCGATGCAGTCGTCCATCTGCAGCCTTTGAATTGGTAAATGCAAAACATGTTAGCAAAGCATGCTAAGCAACAAAGAAGTTGTGTCCCAAATTACACAAAGACCTTATATTACACACACTATGCACTCTACCATCCAGTGTTTGGATTTTATAAGGTTATTTTGTCAAGTATAGCATCAGGGTCTGATAGCCACTCTCCTTTGGTTAAGTAAGACAAGCTGTGATAGTCGAGTGCATGATTTTTTCAAGTCTATTTGAAATGCGCTTTTTCTTGATGGATTCATAAGTATGAACACATTACTCGACAATTTATACTACAAAATGGCACAAAATAATGCAAATTTGGAGGCACCTATAAGTATGCTAACAGAAATGATAGACTTGAGATGTGAAGCATGTGGTGCCGCTAAACATACAGTAATGTGCAGTCTTGTGCTAACAGCTAGCTATAAACATTTTTAAAACTAATTTTAAAGGGATAGTTTACCAGAACATCTGTGATTCCACCGTATGTCATTTCAAAGACTCTTTCTTCTGCTAAACAAAAAAGATAATTTAATGTTTTAATTATTTTATCTTTGTAATGCTAACAACACACTTTGTGTGCTGACAAATTTCAGAATTTCATTTAGTGTGTGAAATCAAGTCTGCAAATCCAAAAGTGTATTCATTCATGTACTGTATAAAGTGTGAGTTGAGCTCTCAAGGCAGTGGCAAAAATAGAAGTGACAGCCTAAAACAGACATGGATAGAATAACCTTGTTTCATTGAGATGTGAGCTAATTATAGCATATATCTGGAAGAGTGCAGTAATAGACTCGCACTGCAAGGCCAAACGAGTCTCTTTAAAAGTATGAATTTTTTTAGTTTGCAAAGCTTCACTTCAGTGAGGTTGGTTTTTTTTTTGCCTGTGAATGCTGATAACCGCATTGACATGTAGTTCTGCACATTTCTGATGAGGAAGCACTTATGCCCACTCATTGCCATGGTTACCGTGGCTTGCGCAAACACTTCGAGAGTGCAGTGGGCAAAATGTGAACCAGCCTCATCTATCATCTGTTCCATTAGCAATCATTGCTGCGTTCACTCGAACCGTGCAGGCAAAGACAGCAGTAATTTGTGAAATCTAATGAGCTTCTGCTTAAGTGTGCCTCAGATATCGACAATAGCTATTTTGCACATTAGTGTATTCCTGCGTTATCGGCTTGGGATGATAAGTGGCACCAGTGCAGTGTGTTTAGAGTCTCTCTCGCTGAAGGGCTCTTGAGCTCCTCTGATTGCTGCTACTTATCTCACGGGAAAAGACACGACCATTTTGATGGATGCTTGGTAAAAAGCTCTTTCAAGCTTCAATCAGTGTTGTTTCAAGGGTCAGTGTGTATTTAAGTGTGTATAAACTTTTTGCAAAAAAAAAAAGCTCATATGTTGCTAATTAGAAAACATACAATGCAGCAATGAAATTGTCCTTGTCTCTTAAAGGGTTGGGTTGACAGAAAGGTCTCTCTCAGAGGTGAAGAGTCAGAGGTCATTGGGTCACTACACAGGAAACAGATCCTTCCTACAACCAGGTGTCATACTCTGTAACAAATCACTGGTGGCAATAAACTGCTCACAATTACCTGGTTTATAACCTGGTAACCTTATGACTTTCTTAGCTATGCTGCAGAAATAATCTCAAGTTTTCAATGTGACTTTCTTGACTTGTTTCCAGTATTAAAAAATATTTGAAACAAAAAAAATGTACTTGATTTGTTAATTAACTTAATACATTAAATTATTGATGTGTTTACACATTGTATCTTGAATTGTGTACATGATGTAAATTTCATAATCAACTAATTATGTGTACAGACTGTTTTTAACCGTGCATATTCTGCACGCTTTTTTTTATTACAGATTTTTTTGCTCAGGTTAGTTGGTCCACAAGTGGCAACACTGGCACAGGCTGTTGTTTTACAGTTGACAAAGAATTGTAAAAGATGGAGCCAGCAACAAATTACTGGAGACGCAACAACAAATAGCCATGTTTACGAACAGTGGTGTGAGGTGGTAAAGAGATGCCCACAACTCTAGTTTTAATAAGTACACATACATTTTTCTAGGTTGTAATTTCTAGAGAGAAATAATGCAGACACTGGACAAAGATTAAAGACTACGCACACTAAGCATTCGTATCAGCAAACCAAACGTATACTTTGGACTTCAGAGCTAGGGATTTTTAAAAACACCTAGAAGTATTACATTTTGAAACAAAACATGTCCCACAACATTTGTGCTTTGGGCATGAATATAACTAGATTCTGGTGAATGATAAATCATATGCTGGTGATAATTGATAAACGATTTACTGGTGAATGATAAATCAGACAAAAAAATCACAAAGACACATTGAAGAAGTCATGTCTAGAGACCAGAATATAATAGAAACTTCTTTCACTTGAGCAAGAAGCATCACACTATTACTCTGGCCTAGAGATAACTACGGTGGCCGAAAGAGCTCAACCCGCTGCAACTGAAGAAAACCCAAACAAATAGAAAAAACACCAGTATATTAAAAAAAAACATCTTCAACAGTTTGACAACACATGTGCTGCAAATACTTACAACGCAACCAAATACAGTAACACAGTGCAAAATGCACAGACCATAATGGAAATGTTTCAAAGGGACCCAAACAAGTGACGAACCTGCCTGTTCAATGTCTACTCATCAGTGGTGTCGATGACCTGAAAGTTAGTTTAGTTCAACATCCTGATCGTATGGTATGAGCGTTGTATTTGCAGCACATTTCTGTATTTGGTTTGCATCGTGAGAATTTGCAGCGTGTTTCTGTATTTGGTTGCATTGTGAGTATTTATAGCGTATTTCTGTATTTCGTTTGCATTGTGAGTATTTGCATCACATTTTTCTGTATTTGGTTGCTTTGTGAGTATTTATAGCGTGTTTCTGTATTTGGTTGCATTGTGAGTATTTGCATCATATTTCTGTATTTGGTTGCATTGTGAGTATTTGTAGCATGTTTCTGGTTGCATTGTGAGTATTTATAGTGTGTTTCTGTATTTGGTTGCATTGTGAGTATTTGCAGCGTGTTTCTGTATTTGGTTGCGTTGTGAGTTTTAGCAGCGAACACAGCTACATGTAATTCTTGACTAAACTCACTCTGACCCAATGATTTTCGCAGCAGAGACAAATAGACAGGCATGTCACAATAAGAGTACATAAGGGAGTTTTAAGGACAGAGTTTAATAGAGTCACTTGGCTTAACTAGGTCAAGGTTGGCTGTGGTGGAAATTGCACAGTTTCATATGTCGAATTAGAACTAAAAAAGGTGAAACAAAATGTAACATACTAAAGTTAAAATACAAATTGAAATGTACACGTATATTCACATAAGTATCTATATTTATTACAAGTTGGATCTGTGACACAAAATTAAAATCAAGCATATCAAGCATTCAGCATTCTGATTGTCTGTGACTGCGTCCCTTCGCTCAGAATTTTTCCTTTCAGCATGGACAAACACACTACTTCTTACTAGAAACTTGTCACGTTGCACAGTGTCAGGTCATCCAGGTCATCAACAGTGGGCAGTGAGTTCACTGCTTGTGTACCTGTTGCAGACTGACGCCTCTCAATCTGCAGTGGAATCTATCAGCAGTCTGTGACAAGTTCTGATCTGCTCCTGACTGCAGTATTGTGTGTGTGTGTGTGTCATGGCACTTGTAGAACCAGTCATCATGCTACTCCTCAAACTCCCTTGGGCACTTCCACTGTCAGCACATCGTAAATCAGATGTGCTAACAAATGCACACATACAGATGAAAAAGATATACAAATACACAGATACGCCTATTATGCAACACCATATAAATCGAGGCATATACGAGGCAACCATTTAATTATAGACATCATATACTGCAACAACAAAAACACAACCAACTCTAGAAATCACACAATACACACAAAATATAAACGCGAGCTTTACCTTGAAGAGGTTTTACTGATTTATTGCCCACATTTAATATTTTCTTAAGATTTTAATAATTCTCTGATTAAATTTCTGCACTTTGATTTATTAAGAGTTTTATCAGTTATTAATTAAAAAATTGACTTCTCATCTGAAAACCAAAATCTGTGAAATTTATTCCATACGAAAATTTTATGTCAAATTTTCTATTGACTTATTTTACAGATATTAAGAGGTCTTATTATGTTTATTTGTTAAAGGGAGATTAGCGTAAAAGTAGCCTAACACCCTTGAGTTTTACAACCCCCATGTTTTTTAATTTAAAATGTATTTAGATTTTATTTTGTTATAAAGTTTGTTATAGTTTTGTTTGTGTATAGTTCTCTGTTAATTAAAATCTATTTCTTGTTTTAGAAATTCTTTAAGAAAATAAAAATAAAATTATTTTAAAATTAACTTTAAACTTAAAATAACTATTTTCTATTTTAATATATTTTAAAATGAAAATTATTTCTGTGATAGCAAAGCTTTTCTTTCAGCAGCCATTACTGAAGTCATCAGTGTTACATGATCCCTCAGAAATCATTCTAATATGCTGATTTGGTGCTCAAGAAACATTTCTAACTATTATTTATCAATGTTGACAACAGTTGTACTGCTTAATATGTTTGTGGACGCATCCTTTTCTTCAGGATTATTTGATGAATAGAAAGTTCAAAATAACAGTATAAATAACAAAATAACATTTATTTTAAATAGAAATCATAACAAATGTCTTTACTGAAACTTTATTACAATTTGATGCATCATTGCTAATAAATGTACTAATTTATAAATAGGCATGAAGTCTGTCAAGATCAAATAACTCAACCAAATTTACAAAAATAAAATACAAATTACATTTTAATAATAAAATATTAATTATGTAATAAAATAAAATATTTAATAAAATAATAAAATTACATTTTGTAAACGTATCTGTCATTATTTTACATATTTGATATTTAAATAGTATAGCAGATGTGATAGATCAGGAAAAATCTCCAAAAAATCAGAACAGTTGATTATGAACAGTTGACAGAACACATGATTATGATTTTGATGACTTGAGAGGACTAGTTGTCTCTTTGAACTTATGTTCTGACTCTAAATAAACACCAATTATTAGGGTCGAATGGCAAAATCTTACAACAACAGTTCTATCATAAAGCACCATGAAGAATAATTCCATTCTCACAAATATGGTACGTTACTAATACCCGTTTTTAGACAGTATGTCTCCATGTCCATGTTACAGCCAAAAGAAGAGTGCAAACTGTGCTTGTGAGGAACCCCGTGATGGTGGAAAAAATGAGAAACCACTAATAAACACAAACAAACATGACATGAGAAGCTAGCCCACAGAGCAACCAAAGATAAACATTCGGATATATTTTAAGAGGGCCTATGACATCATCATGACAACCTCCAGTGGAGGGTAGGGGCTAAAAATAGCAGAGACGTCAACGCACTGGTACATATATGTCCATGAGCGAAGTACGGCATTCCAGAGATAACAGCAGATGGCTAGCAGATTCTGCCCTCTTCTCGGGAAACAATAACAGCCCGCACACACACTTCAGACAAGAGCATCCTTAGGCCCAAGGTGCATTTGCTCACAAACACACAAAAGCTTGCATAATACGGCCTCCAGACAGAAAGCAATGGGGGTGGGGGGGGGGGGGGGGATTTTTAGTTTTCCTGTGTGTACTGTATATGACGCACTTCAAATGTCCTGGTGGAAAAAGTGTGTCAGAATCCTTGAAAGCGTTAATAGCTTGACAACTGTATACAGTCCGAAAACGCACGTTCTCTTTGTCTGAACGTGCCAATATGGACAGACCCTGTTATGGTGGCAAATAGTTTTGGGCACAGTTGAAATACACTTAAAGACTCCTCTATTGACATATAAACATGTAACAGGAAGTTGAGTTTTTATATAGCCAATAGCCATTAGTTTATGTCACGGCCATGAACACTGATTTGCGAATTAGTTGGAGAAACTTTTACAGGAAGAACATTTTCATTTTAAAGACAATTTAATTGGAGAAAAATGTGAAATAGAGTGCCACTCATCTACTCACTTTAACCGTGTAACGGCCTATCAAACTTGCTCACTGACAGGCTAACAATTCCATATCCCGTGCACATTTATGCTAATTATTATGATTTAACTTCTCAAGCATTCGTTGATAGTCTTGTTTTCACGTCATACACCTTTCAGAGCTGAAATATAACTGTTCTACAGCAATTGCTGTGCTGTTCTGATCTTTTGCAATGAGGGAGAAGTCATTTCACAATCATTTCCCTATATAAAATTGCACCTGCTGACCCTGGTCCAGTGCTGCTGCGTTATGCCTAAACTCTAGCCATTTATGGTTTTATTACTGACATGCTCTTCCTAAACTCAATCCATTTTTGCAAATGAACCCGAACCACTGTGTCAGGCAGGCACTACAAGAAACATAGTCAATTGACCATGAAACTTAAAGGGATAGTTCACCTCAAAATAAAAATCCTGTCATCATTTAGTCACCCTCCATTAAAAAAAAACGTATGACTGACCTTCTTCTGAGGAATTTAAAGTACAGAGTCCCTAAAGGGAAATGGTCCTTTTTAAACCCTTGCATTCGTTCTGAGTTTGTCAGATGAACACAAAACTGTTGTTAGCGAAAGCAAACATTCACAAGAGAATAACAAAGTTTTTATGAGCAGATGCAAAACAACTGAAATGTATTTTTTCTCCCATCTCATATTTTCTTTCTTCCTTATGGAGCTTTGGAGGCTCTGTAAAAACAAAATCAAGTTATAGAGGAATTGTAGTGGTTATTCAAGACAGTCTAAATGATTAATTTATGAATTGGGCCTCAAAACTTACTGACTCAAAAATCCACTCACAGCGATTAACAGTGAACTTGAGGATAAGATTACCCATGAATTGCGACTTAAATTTCAGTTTGCTTATCCCACAAAGTTATTGAATCGCTTCAGAAGACTTGTAATGCAGAATGATACATTTTGTGATACTTTGTTACAATCTTGATCAGCATTATTACAAGAAAACATTGCTTTCTGCCACTTTAGCTAATGGAGCGTTCCGGTTCTTCTGCGGCCAGGGCCATGTATGTGTGTTAACGCACCTTCTCTCCCGTAGGTCATCATTTCATGAGTTTCTCTAATGTGCATGACGAGATTCCCAAAGCTTACTGGGCCTCTCCTCAGAGAAATAAATGGGAGAGAGAGAGAAAGTGGAAGGGAAAAAAGACAGTCGACATCATCCATCCTGACCTTTTAAGGAGAGCTCCTGCGGAGTCTATGAGGAGCTGGCCCAGTTTCACACATGCTTGCTATAATTACTGAAAAAGGGATATGCTGCATAAAACAGATAGCTGAAAAGTAGATTTTAAATGGATAAAAAAATACTTGCATGTGTATTCATATTAAAAGCAATCACATGGTAAATTCTTCAATCAGGGTCTTAGAGGAACAGTTTTAAAGGAACAGTCTCTATTTTATTACTTTTTTCCCATAGAATAAATAAAGTAAGGTTTATATTAACATCATTTCAGTAAACAATGACAGAAAAGTTATAGAATATTCTGTTTCTATTCCACTCTTGCATTCAGTCTTTGCACAGATGGTGTCACATGACAAGTTTGCTCATCAGCTTTAGCAGAGAGGTAGGTTATTGTGAATTTAGAGGGGTCATATGAATCATAATGCTTCCACAGTCCACTGCACTGCTGCCCATCAGATAAACGGCATTGAAATGACTCATCTGAGACACCAGGTGAGGTCAAACTGGAGCCATTTTTTTCCATCATGCTCTTGAAGGCTATGCATTGGGTTTGCCCTTGCAAAAAAATAAGTACTTCAAGTTCATTTTATTAGGAATACTTAACTGAAGTGCATGTATATTTTTAAGAATGATTTATGTAGTCAGTATACTAATATCAGTGTACTCGTAGTATACTTGTAAGTGTACTATTTTTAACTTGGGACTAAATTGGCCCACTTCTTGGTGAATGAACGTACTTTGTACATTTACTTTGAGCACAATTAGTTTGAAACTACATTTTTTGTTACTGCAAGTACACTACAAGTGAACTTAGGTATACTGATAGTTTACTAGTGAAATATTTGTAGCACATTTTTAGTTTATGAAAGCACACTTTGAAGTAAACTACTAGTTTTATACTGCAAGTAAATGTTCTTTAAGTGAACTTAACATCATACTTATAGTTCACTATTTGATTTTAAATATTATTTTTGCACTTTAAGTATTCTTTATGTTCCTATTTAGATAGAAAATAGCCTTTATTTAACTGTACTTTAATATGTACTTTAGTAATCCAACAGAAAAAAATACTGTGATAACCTGGCTTTCTCTTTTATTTCTGAGAAGTGCACAAAAAGTGTACTTTCTTATTTTTTTTATTTAAAAGAAGTATAATAATAGCACACTTGAATACATTTGTAAGGGAGGTTCTATTTTTATTAACTTAAACACCTGTGAAAGCAAACTTTTCTTGTATTTGTTTCAAAGAAGTTCGCAAACTTACAGCCATAACTGCTCAGCTTCCACATGATTCTTAGTTGAGCAAGACAAACTCAATACCCTGGTGTAGGAGACAACTGCCTCGTCAGGCAGCGATTTATCAAGTACAGACATAAAATTACCAAATTAACAAAAGGGCTCAGTCTGGCTTATTCTGAGAATCCTGTGTGAGACTGAACACATGCATACAGCAATAGTTACAGCTGTTGGATGAGAATTATTTTGGGTTTGCTCTGATCCCTACTCAAAAAAAAAAAAAAACTAAATTAAAAGAGCTTTTAAATTGTTTGTTTTATATTTAGGTCTTACAAAACTGTAATAAATTACATTAGATTACAAGCACTTTATGTCCGTAAACATAATGGAATTAATTTTAAGTGAATTACAAAGTGAACAAACAACAGCTGTTCATTCAATCACTCATGAATGAAGCATTACTATTTGTATTGCTCAGCTTGGTGTTACATGTGTGTCCTGTGGTCCCCCATTCTTTGTGTATTTGGTTCAGTCCTGTTTCTAGTTTCCCGCTCCTCGTTTGTATTCAGTCCCTTCACCTGTGTTAAGTTAATTTTGCCCCAGCTGTGCCTTGTTCCCCTAGTCTGTTCTAGTGTATTTAAACCCTGTGTTCTCCTCACTCCTGGTCCGTTCTCGTTGATGTATAGTGTGGTTACTGTTTCCCTTCATTATTTGATTAAATGCCTGTTGACCGGTTCTCCTTGTCTCCTTGTGCTTCCTGGGCACCACACGCCCGTAACAGAAGAATGGACCCTAAAAAAGAAGAAGAAGGTGGAGAACTTTATGGCAGAAGACAAACTCCTCTTCATTTCCCAGAATGGGCGATCGTTGGAGGGGTATGTGGAAGAGTTCCTGAGTCTTTATCATCAGGTGAGCAGGGGTAACTCTACTATTAATGCCTGCTTCCGGATGGGACTGGATGATGGTAAATTATTCAGATTTATCTCCCCTGATGATTGTTACAGGTCAATCCCTGACTTCATTAACTATATCCTAGAATTACATGGTTCTAATTTCTTTGTTGATATAGTAGAAAACAATCAAAATCATCCAGTCCCTACCCACAAGCATGTGGATGCCCCAGTTCATCCTGAACCAGCACCTTTCACATACCTCTCCAAGGGTTCGAAGTCCTCCGGCTCATCCGAGATGGTCTCAGGGGAAGATCTGGCGAGTCCAACCCAGTCCGTAATCCACTTCAGCCCCACCGAGACCGCCCAGGGTCCAGAGCCTCATCCTGCAGAGACCGTCCAGCCTGAGCCCGTTGCCTGCCCGCCAGCGCCTGAGCCCGTTGCCTGCCCGCCAGCGCCTGAGCCCGTTGCCTGCCCGCCAGCGCCTGAGCCCGTTGCCTGCCCGCCAGCGTCTGAGCTCCACGCCAGCGATCCCGAGCCCACTCCGCTGGTCCCGTCCAGCACCGATCCCGAGCCCACTCCGCTGGTCCCGTCCACTCCCGAGCCTATCCCAGAGCATGTTCCTGAGCCGGTTACTCTCCCCAAGAAAATGGGGGGGGGGGGGATATAGAACGCCGCCATGGCCACCTGGAAAAAATAATCCACCCTGGGCCCCTGCGCTGCCTGATCCACCCTGGGCCCCTGCGCTACCAGCTCCGCCCTGGCCACGCCCTCAGCCTGCTCCGCCCTGGCCACGCCCTCAGCCTGCTCCGCCCAGCCCACGTCCACGACCTGCTCCGCCCGGGCCACGTCCACGTCCTGCTCCGCCCTGGAGGCTTCCTGCTCTGGATAGGCCTCGCCCTGGTCAGCCTCCAGGGCGCCCACCCCCCCACCCCATTGAAGTGCTACGGCGCGAGGTCGCGCCTTTTCGGGAGGGGGCTTAATGTTACATGTGTGTCCTGTGGTCCCCCATTCTTTGTGTATTTGGTTCAGTCCTGTTTCTAGTTTCCCGCTCCTCGATTGTATTCAGTCCCTTCACCTGTGTTAAGTTAATTTTGCCCCAGCTGTGCCTTGTTCCCCTAGTCTGTTCTAGTGTATTTAAACCCTGTGTTCTCCTCACTCCTGGTCCGTTCTCGTTGATGTATAGTGTGGTTACTGTTTCCCTTCATTATTTGATTAAATTCCTGTTGACCGGTTCTCCTTGTCTCCTTGTGCTTCCTGGGCACCACACGCCCGTAACACTTGGTTAGGGATTTGAACAAACCACTAAACACAAGTATTTAAATCGGAGTTAAGTTATGCTTTTTTGCATTTTCAACTTTCTTTAGTGTGTAATATTGCCATTTAAGCATGAAAAATGTCTGCAAAGTTACAAAGCACAAAGTCACTCCAGACCAAAGGGAGTTATTCGCTATACAGTGCATCAGTAAGCACGGTTTCTGCTCCCTCAAACGCCTCGATTGTAGTCTTGAGTTTTCTTCCAGAAGCGTACACGTCACTATATAACTCATCTAAATAATTCCGCCCCAAGGTATAAATAAAAAAAAAGTGGCTGAGGCCTGGTTGACTTCAGTTAGTCAGATTGACCAATCAGAACAAATTATGCTTTTTAGAAGGAGGGGCTTCATAGAGAGTGGAACTAAACAAATGCTGTGTCCCAATTCGCCTACTTATACTACGCCCTAAAAGTATACTCTTTTTGTGAAGAAAAAGTACATACTTTTGAGTGTGTAGTAAAAGAGTAGGCAAGCTTTGGGACATACTAGTTCGTCATCTTTAACGGACAGATCAGTCGCGTGCGTAAATTGCCCTGTCAGTCATCTCGTCAGTTAAAATCCTCCATTCAATCTTATTTAATTTCTTACCGTTTCGGAGAGAAATGTTGTCAACATACTACGATTTGGAACGTACTAATTCTATTTTCGAATACTATTTAGGACGGATAGTATGCGAATTGGGACGCAGGGATAGTGTTACTGGCAAACATAGTGTTACTGATGCAGACTATTACATTTTACACTGCAATAGTGTCAAATATTTTAAATAATGTGTGTTTTGAACTTTCAATCATGCAAACCCATTCTAGTAGACCTCAAAAACAAGGTCGTCACCAGGCAGACAATAAAACGGGCCAAAAATCTTCTAAAGATTTACATTGAAAGAGGGACTTGAACCATACCTAGAGACTACAATATCAGAGTCTTGAGAATGTACACTCGTTTGGCTTGGGCTATAAGCATCCACCTTGAAACCAACTATAAACCACCTCAAATTGCAAAACACTTCAGCAACCAAATTGCAATACCCTGGCAACCACCGTAGAACTCACAGTTTCAAAACATCAAATGTATAGAAGTGGAACTATGTTATCATCAGTGATTTCAGAGCACCATATACAGAAACGTTCTGTGACTTGTCTGTTTAATTAAACAAGAGCCCTGTCTATTAAAACTTCATGCTTTTGAACTTTGTACAGAGTCAGTTGGGGTGACAGTCACAGGAAAATATATAGGGAGGCGGGACCTGTTGCTATAACCATTATTTTTGTTGGCAGGCAAATAGCAATTCACAATTATTCACACCATCTCTCTATCTTCTCTCTGGGATGTCGCTTTTCTGCTAAACAAGCGATGCCCAAACAGGTCTTTTCTGTTGCCATGCCAACGGCAGTACTGTATCCCTCACTAAAGTGAGCCCCCACCTCCGCACTTGGCAGACCTTCGAACGCAGAGAGAAACTTCAATTACTTTTCCTCCCGCTGCAGTACCTATTACGGTCAAACGAGACGACACGGCAGGCCTAGAAAAGCGCCTGGGCCTGCGTAAATCTGCACCCATCGTCTAGTGCAGTGACAGGAAGGGGTCACGGGGTCGCCCCTTCAGGTGATGTGTTTCCATAGCACTGTGCACACAGAGGAAAAAGAGACCATATATGGCTAGTTCTTTATATGACATTCTCTTGCCTTTTACTAGGTGACTGTTTAACTGCATGCAGAGCGCGAAACGGGCGGACTGCGCAAGCTCAATTCTGTAGGTGGCAAGCAAACGCCTTCACTGTTTATGCTTCTGCAAATGTCTCCTTTTATCCACGTATGAACTGGGTCAGATATATGATGATTGTGCAGAACCCAGGGGCTTGACGTAGCCTCAGGAATATCTTGACTTTAGCAGTGATGTGAGAGAGTTTAATGAGACCCGGTCCTGAGGTCTGGAGATCGTTCCGTTGAGAAGGATGACAGGGACAGCACACTTACAATAGCAGGCCATGTGGGTTTTGTAACACGTTATGTTCAGATAGAAATACTAGAATAGTGCGAACTGTGCAGTATGCATTGTATGCTGCCTAATTCTCAAAATAGTATGTGAAAAATGAAACCAGGATGCAGAGGCAAATGTTTCAAGCATTTTTGTAACGTGACCACTACATTGCATGTTTAAAACAAGCATCCATACATCATAACTTAACATGTTATGTTATGTATATATACTTATATATATTTATAAAACGGTTAGTTTGACTCCTTGATTCTGATTGGTCAAGAGCTGTGCTTTATTCACGATAAAACACGGCTATGACGCCAACGCTTCTATTGATCGCTGCGCAACACTGCGGTTCTATGTTGTTTTTATTTGACCTTTCATGCATTTTACACACTGGAACGTTGTTGCTGTTAATGCTCAGGGACTATTTTTTTCTAGCGGAAGGAAGGCTTTTAATGATTTTACTTCAAGAAAGTTGAACTAATACATTGTTTTTTAATTCAATATTGTGTGGCAACCGTTTTATAAAAGCAATAAGGTATTCGAGCTTCGCATCATGCCTAACAACGCCCTTCAGCCTTTACTTATTCACGATACAGCACAGCCTCTTGTACCTTATTGCTTACACATTTATATATATATATATATATATATATATATTGCTTTTTCGTGCAGAATTAACGTTTGAATTAACATTTGTATGCTTTGAAAACTAAATGTCCCAAATATCTGGCCAAAGTGTCTGAATATGTGTCTGAATAAGAAAACAAAACTAGATACTGTCTGAATAGAACAAGAGAGCTAGACGTTTGAATATCTATATTTCATTTCAAAACCTGAATCTGAATTTCCTTTTTTGTTGCAGATAATCATAAATAAGAAAAAGCAATCATATTAAAGAAAATACATACCATACACTTATTACAACTGTTGTACTCTGAAAATGAAATTTCTGTCATTGATTGTGAAATTTCTGTCACTCACCCTTTAATTCCAAGGTTTAAATACCATTGTTGATCTTCGAAAAACACATCAGTTTCTGAATCAGCCATAGGCAGCAACGTCATTGCAACTTTAACTGTGGTTTAACTGTTGTGACTACAGTGGTTTAACCTTAATGATATGAAGCGACAAGAATAGATGAAGGTCTTATGTGTTTGGGACGACATGAGAGTGAGTAAGTAATGAAAGAAATGTACTTTTTGCGTGAACTAACCCTTTAATCAAAAATATCTTCATTTGTGTTCCGAAGATGAACGAAGGTCTTGCGGGGTTGGCACAGCATGAGAGTAATTACTTACTTAATTTTCTTTTTTGGGTGAACTAACCCTTTAAGTCAGGTGAAATGGTATATATTATTATTTATAAAGATCTTTGGTTTTAGGAGATGTTGGTGTTGATTTTGCTTCTGTCACACTGGAAACTGAAGGTTAGGTGCATTGCATTGTTGGATCCAGTTTTCTACACAGTGAGCTCTGTTATATACTGCATATTTTGGCAGATGGTTTGCTGGTCTGGCCATTATCAGCCACAAATCAGTCTGACTTGTGTCTTTTTAAAGTATACTGTAGTAATTAAGTTATGCAAATGAATTACTACAGATGGCTAAAGCAGACACACGCCACTTAAATACACAAATAAAAGCTTGATCTGAAATGCACATGGTTTAAAAATCAAATTCTCTCAATAGACACACAGGGGTTGCATTTGTAAATACAAGCATGTGTATTTTTTCCAATAAGATGGACGTTACAATGATTGCCTACAAAACTGTGATACAGCAGCCTTGATAAGAGCCAGAGAGATGTTAGATATAGATAAAACACCGTGAGAAAAGCAGTGCGGGGGTGGGAGAAGATGGAGGGCTGCAGGAGGGCGATTCTCAGAACAGAAAATGACGCAAAGCAGATGCAGAGAAACAGAGCAAGGATGGAAGGATATAACATATAGGTCAATCTCAGTAGAGCAGTTTAAGGATACTCATATAACTGTGTGTGTGTCTTTGTGTGTTATGATTATTAAGACTAAAATAGTAAGAGGAAAATGATAAGAAAATGGCATGGTATTAAAAAAATATATACTGCGCAACCTGAAAATTGTAAATAGATTAATTTTTTTAATGTCAATCAGATTTTTTCTCTTTTTTTCTTCGAAAACTTTTGTTTTCGAAAGAAATTAATACTTTTATTCAGCAAGGATGCATTGAATTGATCAAAAGTCATAACAAGAAGCATCATGTGACACTAAAGACTGGAGTGATTCTGAAAATCCAGCTTTGGATCACAGGAATAAATTAAATTTTAAAATATATTCAAATATAAAGCAGTTATTTGAAATTGTAGTGATAATTAACAATATTACTGTTTCTACTCAATTTTTAATCAAATACGTGTAGCCTTAGCAAGTAAGGCTCAGTCTTTCTAAAACAATAACCACCCCCCCCCCCCCCCCCCCCAAAAAAAAACCCTTACCAACCCCAAACTTTTGACAGAAATTATATACATATAAATGTGTATATGAAGAGTTCAGATGCAAAAGCCTCTAAATGCCATTTGAAATTTTCTTCTTTAATGACGATAAGAATTGTCCATTTTGATGTTATATCGCAAATGGGTGTTGGATGAGTTAATTTTACATTTCATACATACGGTTAAGTTTTACCTTAGTAAGCCCCACTGGCAAGGATGAGCTGATTCTTGACCAGGACTCTTACTTTAAACATACAGGTCATTTCATCAGGGAGACATCTGTGATGCCAAAGGAAGCCAGGTCTGATGGGCACCCAACTCCGTCCATCTCCATAAACAGCTTAATTTGCTCTGTTAATGTCAGAAAGATAAGCAAGTCATTTTCAAGGGTGGTGATGGTGCAGTGGATAAGACACGTTTTTGGTGTGAGAGAGCCGGGTTCCAATATCTTCTCCTAATGCTCACTTCCTTCTACCCAGCTGAAAAGACCCAGTAGCCTAAAGCTGGTTGACTACCTTGTTCATCCTTGTGGGAATGCCATCATACTTGCATTTCAAAGCCCAATATGGTATCTATCTCTATTTACTAAGGGATATTACCATATTTCCCCCAAAGTTTGTCTCGGTCCGTTTTTTTACCCATGTACTTCCTCTATCCCATGCGAACAGCAGCAGAGTTCTCATGTCTTTGTCCAGGAAGCTCAGCAGTCGTGGTGAATCGTTTGCACTCTGTGGTTAAGTTTCACCTAAGGTCAGGACTATCTCCGTCTGAAACTCATCAGCAACAAGAGGGGATATTCAATTGCATGCAGCTAGCAACACAAACTCTTCCATCCATATTATTAAGTTATGCGCCATGTAGTTTTTCAATTACGTATGGTTCTTCTCAGCTAAAAAAAAAAGAAAAAAAAAAAGCTATTTATAAATTCAATTTATCATTTTTATAATGCATTTATGTAGGCCCGGCCCACCTAAGCAAATTTCACTCTAGATTTCTGACTGCACGTGCACGTAAATTTGTCCTTAGGGACCCCTGGTGGAAATCGTGTTTTTAATGTCGTTTAATATCTATATGCGGTGTTATATCACGTGCAAACAAAAACACGCGAATATGTTTCGCGAATATATTTTATTTGAACTATTGTAACTAGTAAGAAATGTTTAAACGTAGAATCAAGTTATATTCATAATATTTTATTATTTTAAAATGTGCTTTGATAAATTAGCTACACTTGTTTCTAAGAGGCGAACTACTGTTCTATTTGAAAATGTTATTGAATTAAATGGAGCATTTGATGGTTTTCATTCTGGATAGTATCTGTATAGTATAGGATCAAACCCATGCATTTTCTAGGTCCATAGTGTCATATCTGTATGACAACACACAGTTCATTGCATCTACATGAATCACACAGTAATTAAATGCAAGAAGCATCCTCAGGTAAAGTAACAGGATGCAAATGTCCAAAAGAGCTGGAAGACGGTATTTTCACCATCTCCGTCCACTTGGTGATCCAACTGCCAGTAATGGATCAATACCAGCCATTTAGTACCATAAGTGAATCACATCAGACCGAGCAGCAGCAGTGTGGCCTATAGCAAGACAGCTCTTATTGCATTATCTCTTGCTCTTACCTCACCCAGAATCTGAGAGCAACCGATAAATCACACTCAGAGGATGTATTGCAGAGATTAAAACCAACAAAACAAGTACGCGTGCTTTTTTAATCTGAATAATTTTAGTGTTTCCTCCCTTGTGCTCACACTAATGCTTTGCTGTCTTTCTGGAAATTTCAGATATCAGTCATCATCAGTAGACTACTATTAGTATTACGTGCTTTCGGCTGACCTGAATGAGCTACATTTTAGGACTAAATAGGTTTGGCTCCCTCTAGCGGATAAAAAAAAATATATATATTGCAATTTCTTTCATCGTTCAAGGAATGTTCTGTAAACCTCTGTATTACTGGTTAGAAGCCGATATGAACGAGGTGCAGCACCACAATTACTACACAATAACAGAGGAATTCTGCTTCAAAGAATAACACAAGTCCATATAGAGCATTTAAAATTCACTACAATAATTTGTAACATTAAGTTAAGAATATTCACAACACTGTTTAATAATATTGAACTCGATTCCAAATGACTATTTGGTGTACCAGTATTTAGCTCTGATTTAAGAACCTCCATGCACTAACAATCTACCACTGTTGAACTCTTCAATTAATTCTATGGCAAAATGAATAGAATGCTACTGTGGTTCAATAATCAGCATTTATACTCACTCAAAATACATACTTAGATGTAACGCATTTATACACATTACTCTATATATTATTTCACATCACTATCCTTTTGCAGAATATACAGGCCATTTCTTTCATTGTTGATTTTTTCTATCATAATCATTCATCAGCGATTCAAAGAAAACATTCAAACTCAAAACTACAAGCACATTCTTAAGTACAACTCAAGACAACAGAATTGTTCCCCCTCAGTTTTATTATATGAAAATGTACAGAGAGATTTTAACGGTAGGACTTCTGGTAGCGTGCGCGAGCTCCAGGTCCACCGAACTTCTTGGACTCGCAGCGGCGGGGATCAGCAACCAGCAGGGTCCTGTCATACTGAATCAAGATATCCTTGATCTCTTTCTTGGAAGCCTCATCCACATCTGGAAGAAGAGAAAATAGAAAAATATAACAAATGTAGACATATCTTCACAACATAATGACTACAATGACGCACACTTACATTTCTGATAATAGGCAACCAGGGATTTAGAGATGGCCTGACGAATGGCTGAAAGAAGAATAAATAATGTGAACACTGCAGCCTTAGGTAAGCATCCATTTACCATTCACTGATTAACATGTACAAATATTTTCACGGTAAGACGATTCAGAGCAGACGGCTTCCACCATCAGTGTTACTA
Organism: Pimephales promelas; assembly: GCF_988280905.1. Classification (NCBI taxonomy): domain Eukaryota; kingdom Metazoa; phylum Chordata; class Actinopteri; order Cypriniformes; family Leuciscidae; genus Pimephales; species Pimephales promelas. Next base: position 11,625,443 of record NC_142792.1, on the reverse strand, counting down.
ACCGTAAATCTGAGCGACATGTCCACCACCTTTCACGCGAACTCTGATGTCAACGCCAGCGAAGCGCTCCTTACCCAGCAGCAGGAGAGGCTCCAGCAGCTAAAGGAAACAGAAACACTCAGTCGACGTATGAACAAAATCTCCTCACACAGAGCTAAAGGACTCAATCCTGATTAATGTACTAGGAAACTTTTAACCCAAAGGTAGTGAGTTTGATTTCTCAGTAGCGGCAGGAAATGGCCCTTGATGCAAGTCACCTAACTCACAAATCGCTCTCCGGGCGCCGGAGTGAATGGCTGCCCACTGCTATGTGTGTGTGTGTATTCACTACTCACTGCTCCTAATGTGTGTGCACTAACTTTGATGGGTTAAATGAAGAGGCAAATTATGAATATGTGTTATGGTCTCTTGGACGTCACTTCAATTTAAGGGTTAATTCACACAAAAAGAAATTGTCATTTATACTTGTTCCAAACCCGTCAAACTTTTATCCATGAAATACGCAACAACCACATTAATATTACAAAAAGTTCATAAGTGATCGGAAAACTGAACGGTTTAGTACATATCTTCTGAAGAGACTCGGATCGCTTTATGATGAATGGATTACGTTTAGGATTTTATTTACATATAAACATTCTTTTCATAAAGTGATTCAATACATTTCACATGGATTAGTTTTATAATCTCTTTATGCGTAGACTGTCGAAAGTCTTACGGGTTTGGAATGAAATAAGGGTGAGAAAATGACAGAATTTTCATTTTTAAACGGACTAACCCTTTATTTTTATGATACAGATCCTAGTAGTACGTCTTCTCAAGAAAAAAAAAGCTAAGACTTGACTCTCGATCAGGAATTGAACGGGTCATGTTATTTGCTAATTGCTACAATCTCATGCGAGTGACAGACGGATGAGAAAAGATGCCGTCGTGAAAGGGAGGGAAAGTTAATGTTTGTGATTAATGATAACAAGGGCACATGAAAGTAAATAATTAAGTACACTGATAAATCATTAATAAACAATAAAATATCTCCTAAAAAAATTAGAGTGAGACTTGAAAACTGGACTGATTTGATTCATGAATGCTAATTAAATTAATACAATGAAAAGCGGCATCATTTTCCCAAACCTGACATTATTACTTCTCTGCTGATCGTGGCAACAAGTGCTGTGAAGGATGCCAGGCTTTTCAGTAAACAAAACCTGACATTTAGTTGTTTTTCTTCCACAAATTACTGATTCATTTTTATTATACTTAAAAAAAAAAACAGTTTTGGAACGGCATGAATGAATGAATGACAATTTATGTTTAGACCATTAACAATTCATTCAAGAATTGACTGAAATACAGATCTGATTGAACAGTTCTATTATATGCACTCAATATCTGTAATTAAAGTACCTTGTACTGCAGAGTGGCAGGCTCGATCATCTCAAGGGGTCTTCCATTGACTTTAATAAGCCCATTTCCCCTCTTGCAGTGGGCAACAGCGGTGGCGGTTTTCTGTGGATAGTGAAAAAAACAGATGAGACATCACATCAAATATGACACTAGTTGAATTGGGGCATTTAAGCTTTTGAAAATGTGCTTTAGGAATGGAAGTGATATTTTATGATATGCCAGTGCAAGTTGCTTTCAGTTACAACTGCTCAAACATGCATTTAAGTCAGGGACTAGACTAATGGCTTGTCTGCGAAACCGGGTTATATATTCTATTATATGATATTCTTATGGTCAGAATTAAGACCCATTGCTATACTAGACACAAGCACAGGCTAACAGCTAGTAAGATAAACAAGAGGCCCCTCCACAATATCTAACGTTATATATCTACTGAACAAAAGAAAATATGTAGATCAGATCTAAAAGCAACTGTTTTGTATGCATTTACTACTGTACATGTACACACTGAACTTCCCCACGTGTCAGCATACAGCCATTATTGGTAATGTATTCGTCCCTCATTGTTGATCTACACAGGCCTTAACATTATGCTTATTTTACATTTCAATGGTTTAAGAGCACATATATACTTCTGTATAACTTCTAACGGTTACGTTTAGTATATAAACTATATAAAACATTAGATTCATAGTCATTTACAAACGCATACATCTGTTAGCATAGCCGGCTAAACTCAGCCCACATCACTGTCGTGAACGAGCACGAGGACATACAGCGTTTAAATACTCACTTTACGTCCAAAAACCTGGACAGACTGTAGAGGACCTTTGGCTGGCATGATTCTGGGGAAAAAATAAATGATTGTCGTTTAATTAAAGCATAAATTATCATTTAAAATCGTATTTTAGTGACGACTGCTTGAAGAACATACCTTTCAGAGCTCGAGCGCTGTTCGGAGAGGCCGCACAGGGGTTTCCCATGCGCAAAAGCAAGGGCGCTGTCGTAAACAATCTTGTGTTTACGACAGCCGTAGTTGTAAAAATGTTTTTTTTGAAACATTTAATTTTTAGCACTTCACATTCACAAGATAACACGATTCAAATATTCACGTAAGTAAATAGATTAACTTTTGTTTGTAGACTTAATTTGGAACATTGAAAATAGAGGTAAAAAAAGAGAGAGAGAGAGGAGAGATCCGATCATTCTGATTATACGTACTATTCATTACATCAAAATTATTTAACGTAATTATATATAGAACAAACAGTATTTCAGATTGAAACCATCGTTTAAAAGAAAAGAAAATCTATTCTGATGTGACTTTTATTCCACATGCTACATAAATGTTACACTTCGCCACAAGATGGCGCTCTGTTGCAAGAGAATCATTCGAATCAACACCAATGGAGTAGAATGAGTTTGGCAAACCAAGTGCATCATCATCATCATCATCTTTCATAGGCTAGGTTAGGAAGCCTTTAAAATCATCATATTAATCACCCTAACCCATTCTTTTTTATATCCGAAAGGTTAATAGCTTCTCTAGTTTTAGCTAATAAGATGATTTGACTGTTGTACACTACGATACACTTAGCAGCTAAGTCAGTTGTGATTATGATTTCTTTTATTGTATTTTTGTCTATAATGTGTATTTGCTGGGGTCAAATGGCCCCTAAACAGAAACAAAATTACTAGAATGGATCAATGGACCCTGCAAGTATATAAAACTGCACTTTATGTATTATTAAGTGTATATTAAATATGGGTTTCATTCTTGTATTTATTTATACATTTGATCTTTATCAGTGAAGGCAAATAACCATTGTAAGCAACCATTACTGTTATCTTATACTCTAGTAGCCTACTAAGTTGTCAGATTGCTAGCTTAGTATAGGGAAACTTTCTTATTATCTTAGCAGTTAGCACATGCTTATAAAACACGTTCTCTAGTCTAGTCATTCCCATCAGTCTATTGTTCTTTTGAGATATGAAGACTGTTCCATGTGTGCACTACTGTCTTGACAGAAAAAAGCAAAATGGATCTAAATAACACTGAGAGAGAACTGGCACATAAGAAGAACAACAAGACAAGAGGACAGTCTTCAGACTGAGAAAATGATGCCTTTCAGGTACTCAACTGGCAGCTTCATTGAACCACACACACAAACACAAGTTTCTTCTGGACTGAGATGCTGAGCAAGTCTGAGTTTCAAAGGGATTTGACAGCTGGAAGTATTGATCTGTTGTATGAACAGTTTGATGGTCTTTGAGAAATTCTTTTGAGAAAGAGTACTGTGTTTATTTAAAATAGAAAATAAAGATATTATTCTCTCTCTCTCTCTCTCTCTCTCTCTCTCTCTCTCTCTCTCTCTCTATCTATCTATCTATCTATCTATCTATCTATCCATCTATCTATCTATCCTCTCTCTGTCCTTCATCTACACGTCATCTTCCTACTTTCACACTTTTCTTTACCTCGCCAGCCACTAATTACACAAACACTGAGGTGCAGAGTCAGGATGCATTTTGTCATCCAGTCCTTCTCCCTCCACCATAACCCCCTCTGTTAGCAATGCTGCTTTGAAGAGGATTGTGAGATTTGCATTTCACACTTTCTCATGGTACCTTTTGCCCTGAGTTGTGCTGAGGTGTGCTTGTGAGATGTGTAACAATAAGCAAACAGTGTTAATTAGTGGTGAAGTTGTGTGTTGTGTGTGTGTGTGTGTGTGTGTGAGGGCTAGCTGAACAGTAGCAGAGTCGGGCAGATGTTGGGTCTATTGTGGGGGAAATGGAGCTCACTTGGGCGACACGCTGCTGTTTGTTTTGCGATGAGATAATGAGGACTCCTGCCAAAGCACTTTTATACCAGCCTGTCACTATCCAGCACACAAACACTCACCCAGTGTCTTCCTTTCACTCCCTCTTTGGCTATAACACACTAAACAGATGTGCCATCACAACTTTGGCACTTCAAGTGTGAATATGGTGAACATGGTTTCATTTCAAAGCTCATGTGTAAAATCTTGGTCAGAGTACAATATTTGCTTTAGTTCTTTAGAATGGACCTCGACATGAAGCTTTGATCCTTTTTGGCTTGTTCATATAATACATACATTGGTATAAAATGGAGATCTGGTTTGCTCATTATGGTGCTTGTTAATAACACCTTTTGATCACTGAAGTGTACCATTGTAAAGTCTGGTTTGATCGTTCCTGTTGATGGTAATTGCTGTTAGTTCCTCTCAGAGAGCTATGAAGTTCATTCAAAACAGCCACCATTTGTATTCAAAATCCTTTTGGTGAGGTAATTCACTTTGCTGCATCTAAACCAAAAACTCTTTCAAAAGTTTGCATGTTCATAGGACAATGATACAGATGAAGAGTTTTGGCAAATGGATAATACGGAGCATGACGTGACTTGGGCTGTAAGTTCCATCCTCTTAATGATGAATGGAAGTTAATTAGAAATCTGAGAAAAAAAATTGTGATGGTGGAGCAAGGCTAGAAGAGTTGTCACATGTAGATGTCCTTGTGCTGTTATTGATAGAAATAGATGTTAATGGATGTTAGATGTTAATGCATTAACACCAAAATAATGGAACCCCTGCTGAAAAAGCTAATTGCTTTTGCTGGTTTCCCAGCTTTGCCAAGATGGTGTTTAACTCTTCGGCAAAATGGTCTTTGGCTAGAGTACCCAAAACCATTCTAAAACCAGCATGACAGACCAGCTTAACCAGCTTGGGCGGTCAAAAAGACCATATAGTCAGGCTTTTATCATTTGGAAGAAGTCCTAAATTGATTAATTAGGAAATATATACGAATTGAATAAGAATGAAAAAATAATTTAATATAACAGTTGAGGTCTGTGTCTCATTTAAGTCAAGTGCCAAGCATTATTATTGTATTTTTATATTATATTATTTTAGCCACTTTGTTTTAAGTTTGTATAAGTTGCTTTAATCTGACATACTTTAGGGATTTCTTTCACCCAGCAAACATTGATTACTGTCAGTTTATCCAGTTTTCCAGATTTTCATTTGGTAGAATTTTATCTTTTTTTGACAAGGATCCTGTTGAGAGTTTTGATTGGTCACTGCCACCTCTCAGATACTTCACATGTTTTTCATAACGTTCTCCACAATGGTGAAAACCACAATGATGATTGATTCATTGTTGTTTGTTCCGCGTAGAGCATTGTCTCACTGAGGTTTCTTTGTTTTAGGTGGAAAAGCACATTATTGGGAAAAGATAGCATTACTATGAAAGAAACAGTGCCAAAACTCACAGATTTAGATTTATTTATATGTAGTTAGAGAGTGAGATCAAGTTATTGAACCAGTGTGGGTTAGTCACGCTCCCTGTGGCCAACATTGACTCATTCTCAATGCATTTAGCCCAGACTTGAACTAAAAGGGAATTAGTCCCACTGAAAACATCCTTTCTTTGTCTTCAAAAACAGCAGTGTTTCTCACACTTTGTAAAATCTATTTCTGTTTGACTGAGGATGAAACGCCTGCACGATGCCACACTATTAAAGCAGGAGATAATTGATGTTTAATATAGAGTTACGTGGAACATTTTGGACCAATCAGATTTCATAGTGATGGGGTTACCGTGAACAATGCCACAGAAATGTAAACCAAGAGATCCACTGCACTCTAGATTCATGCCAGCAAGTTTTTTCAATGGTAAATATCATTTACATTTCCTTCAGACGGTGTAGAAATCAAATTTACTTAGTTTTATTCTTATTCTTTCCCATTTCTTTCCCTTTATTCTTATTCTTTCCCGAGTCAGTGTTAGTATTGGTAAATGAGTGAACGTGGCCTTGGAAGGTGCTGGAAGCAGGTCAGGGCAGGTGAGATGTCACGGGTTGAAAGTTGAGGGTCAGCTCCTCTACAAAACCCACAACGACACCTGATCTTCAGCCTGAGTTCACAGGGCGTATGACTCTGTTCCCTTGGGATGGGAGGCTGAGTGATCTAAACACACACGTCTCACTAAGGTCAGCTGGATTCTAATGCAACGTCTAAACATATACAATGCCACACTCTCCAAAAGAGAAAAAACGCAATCGAGACCCAAAGTCTTTAAGCAACCTTTGCCCAGTGTGGTCAGATATGGCATAGCCTTCGGCTCAAGTTTTGAAGTGAGGGCATCCGGGGAGGTTATGAATATGAATCAGGTTATGCTCAAATATTTTGATACCATCTTTTACTGTTTTAATAATTTAAATGGATGTTGTGTATGTACTTGTGAAATACACTTTGACATACATAAAAAGAGTACTTATTACAGAAATAAAATCATTTAAAGGAATAATAAATAAGGAATAATAGGCTACTTAAGTGTGAACTGAACCATGATTTGGGCGAGGTGGGACAATCTCATCCTAGAGGTTGGATCATGTTTTTTGGACAAAATGGATAAGCTGATGTCATCAATATTTATGATACATTTTCTTAGAAGAAAAAAAAAAGCATATCTTCATTTTGTCAGCCTTTAGGAGTACAATAGCAGCACATAGGACCTGTTTACATTGGTATACCGTCTTGGGTGATCCACTCACAAGTGGTCGGCTGAGACATGTCACTGTTTACACCTGATATAATCACATGCTTCTATCACCACTTGTGATCGGATATCATCAAGTGTAGGTTCTCTGATTTCATGGCTACATACATTCTGTCATGTGAAGGAGCATAATACATAATTAATATTATATATAAATATAAATATTTGATATATTAATAATAACACATTTTCTTAAATATATACATGCATGTGTGGGTATTTACATATACAAATTAATTATACATACTACACACATATATATTATGTAAACACAAACTTTTATTTTGGATGCGATTAATCGCGATTAATCGTTGCCCATCCCTAGGGCTAAAAATGTATATGTGTTTTCAACTATTTGAATACACTAAAATAAAGGTTCATTATTGCCATTGATAGTTGATAGTTCCATCAAGAACCTTTAATATCTATGGAATCTTTCCATTGCACAAGAGTCTTTTTTATAGTGAAAAAAGGTTCTTCAGGTTAATAAAATATTTTCACACTATAAGGAAAAATATTGTTCTTTTAAGAACTGTTCACAGAAAAGTTCTTTGTGGAAACATCTAATTTTATGGCATCACTGCAAAAAAACTATTGGAAGCTTTATGTTTAAGAGTGAATGGTTTAAATAATCCAATCGCACAATGTTTTGGACCACTTGTGAAAAATTGCTTCAGTGTAAAAACAGGATCATAGATGGTTTCAAAACCATAGATAGAGTAAAAGCTACAACAGTCCATTGTAATTGGCAAAAAAATGGTGGAGAAACAAAACCTATTCATGACTGAAGCCATAACACTCTTTTACCTGTGCCATGGTATAGAGACAGTGTATATATGGAAGGAAAGTATGCAGCTGGGGGTTTCAGAGGAGGTGTTTAAAATAATGACATATCCAGATCTGCTGGCAAATACTGCCCTGTAATTTTAATGGCTCTGTGCTGGTCATGTCAAGAGGAGTACATGAACCAATCCCTCGCTCTCTCTCTCTCTCCGGGGAGTAATTACTCCAAAAAGCCCCTCACACACGGAACAATGCAAAGAGTCATCACGCACTCACACAGCCAAGGTCAAAAACAAAACCTCACACACATACACACACTTACATTCCTTCAGCAAGGGATGGGAGCGTGACAATCGGGAAACAACGGCTGTTAGTTACAGAAAATGAATTAGGACTTGGGCTGGGGAGCGGAGAGCAGAAGAGAGGGCTAGAGGAAGTACTGGGATTACTAGCTGGATTGCAGAGGGAGTAGAGGGCTGCTTTCACCCAGTAAACTGCACAAATTTATAAGACCTCTGGGGCCGTTCTGATACCCCATCCCCGCCCTGCACCTCCAGAACAACTGATTTAAAAATAATCCTAAATCAACGACTGACAGGCATCAGAAATACCACAACCAGGTCAGAGAACTCACTCCAGCTCCAAATTACACCTGGGCTTTATATAAAATAATAAAATAATTTGGTAACTTTAATAATAAAATAATTTCGTCACCAGTTCAAATATCTTAACATTCTTAAATCAAGATACACTTACTTGAGATGCTAAATGACATACTGTAGATTTTAAGTCTTATTTTCTGACAAATGAGTTTGTTTAAAGGGGTGATGAACAGAGAAATCAAATTTTCCTTGAGCAATGGACATCTAACAGGTCATCATATAAAAATATCCTGTAAGTTTCAGAACTGAAAAACGTCCTTGCTAGTCCAATAAAAGCTTTTATTGACATCAGCCCCAGCAAACGACTCGTTTTTAAAAGTGGGGAACTGACGTCAAAGAGGATAAAACACCACCCCCGCAGAAGAAGATCAACTCCTACTTCAACACGGCCGGTTTAGCCCCGCCCACTGATTCGCGCATTACGCGCATAGCTAAATAACATAGATGCCTACCTCGTGATAACAAACCGGATCGAGCTATAAGCTTCCTCTGGATTCCAATAGGACTGCATAGATAAACTTTATTTTTAATGACGTTCCAGCTGATGAGGTAAAACATTTTCCATCTGTTCACTTCATTTCACTGAGGATTGTTTTCTAAACAAGACTGGATTTGCAGAACGATTAAGAGTAAAGAACAGTGCTGTGCCGTCTAAATTGGATCCGACAGGAATGGTGCAACACACGGACTCTGGGTCGAACATGTATGGGGGAATCTTTCCGGTTGCCATTTTACAACATTGGACGTTTTCAAAACAATTTCCCTTGTCAGCGTAGTCTCATCCCAAGACGTCATATAACTGACGTCTTGGGACGTCTTTTGACCATACGTCAACATCCACCATTTTAGGGTACCCTTTAACGTCGGTTAGATGATGTTATCAGATCCTAACCCTACCCCAGTCCTAAACCTACCCCGTCACCTAACTGACGTTAAAGGTAAAACGTCGGTTGTGTGACGTCCCAGGATCGTCATGTAACTGACGTCAAAGGATACCCTAAAACGGCGGATGTTGACTTATGGTCAAAAGACGTCCCAAGACGTCAGTTATATGACATCTTGGGATGAGACTGTGTTACCCAAGTGCATCGACGGGTGAGTTGAAACTCATTATAATATGCAAAACTGTTATCCACTCACAGCAGTGGGCGTTTACTTTCAAGTCTTCAGTGCAAGACGCCCATAAAAACCGAGCGTTTCTGAGCTGGTCTCAAAACTAGGGTAGAAAATAGGCTATTACTTGTTCATTTGGATGTTTTTGAATGCAAAAACCAAGCGAACGTCATAAGTTGACATCAGACAACAATATAAAAAAATTAAAAAAGCCAGTTCATGACCCCTTTCAAACAAAGAAAAATATCTGCCAGTTGAGTAAGAACTAATGAAGCTTGGTTTTGCAGTGTGGTGGTAAGATGGAGGCATTTTATATATATAAAAAAAATCCCTCAGCAAAATTACTGACAACAATATTTATTAAATGTTTTTTGATTATGGTTGTGGTTGCAGGAGCTCTTAAAGCAAGTCTTTTAATAAGCAAGCAGAACACGCAGGAGTATCAAAATCACAACTACACCTTAACATAAACAATACCTGACAATCTAAGGGTGTCTCAATCAGTTATTTATTAGCTCCCGAGCTCGTAAATCAGTATATCGTGTTAACCAATTCAGGCACTGATAAGGACAGTAAAGGACGCTGGCTCACTACACATTTGGACACTAATGACTCGTGACAACGTCGTCGTTGTAAAAACATCATTACTGGTATTTATGAATGAGCAGAGCTGTTGTTGTGCCGTGAGTTGGCTTACTTTAAGTGATTTACTGTAAGTTCCGCGCTTCAGAACTTGTGTTAAGGGAGGATAGTGAGCATCGATGCACCCTGGTTTTGTGGGACTTTTTTGGGAGTGAACATTCAGTGCCCTGGAATGATTCTGCGATGAATAGCAGATTCCAAGAATCCCACTGTACAAGAAAAACTTTCCATCCCCATTTTTCCATCTCAGATTCTGAGAGTCGCTACTGTTGAGCTGATGTATTAGTTTGGACGGCTGCAGCCCATCCAGTTCCGGATGTGATGCTGGGCCCACTCTGATCTCTACTGCTCCCGCTAGACCTCTTTTACAGCAACAGGAAATGCTGCCTGCCATGGGGTCACGACCCACTCATTTTGACATATGCGTCAAGAGCAGCCCACCCTCTACAGGCATAGAAGGTTTCCGGTCCGTGCAAGGTGTGGAATGATTAGGGAAGGAAACGGAGGGCAGACAGAGCTAAGACAGAAAGAGAGAGCGAGAGAGAGGCAGAACATGAAATGAGTGAACACATCTGTCAGACATCAGCTATGCAACATCATTGCACACACTGCACCGGCTCACCTAGCAGAGCCCCAGATGCCTTTAATACAGCCGGTCCATAGAGAGACTACTGTACGATCCAGAAATTCAGCAGGGGAATAAACAGCCCATTCTCACTCCCAAAGCGTCACCTAACTGACGCCTTGGGAAGCATTTGACCATGCTTCAATATCTGACGCTTTAGGCGCCCTTTAGCGTCAGTTAGATGACGCCCTAGGATCGCGTGTACCCTACCCCCACCCCACACCTAAACCTAACCGCGTCCTCTAACTGACGCTTTCCTTTAGCGTCAGTTAGATGACGCCGTAGGATCGCGTCATGTAAGTGACGCTAAAGGGCGCCTAAAACGTCAAATATTGAAGCATGGTCAAAGGTGACGCCTTGGGGTGAGAATGTGTTGGAATAAAGCATGCATGGATGGATGGATGGATGGATGGATGGATGGATGGATGGATGGATGGATGGATGGATGGATGGATGGATAGATAGATAGATAGACCGATAGATAGATAGATAGATAGATAGATAGATAGATAGATAGATAGATAGATAGATAGATAGATAGATAGATAGATAGATAGATAGATAGATACCCAGCTAACAAAGTTAGGTTCTGAGAACGTTTTTCTAACGTTCCATTTTGGTTGTGGGAACGTTAATTTAAAATGTTCTAAAAACGTGGAAATGTCCAGTTTGCTTAACGTTGCTGGAACGGTGTCTTAATGTTTGCAGAACGTTGCTGGAACGTTAGCATAATGTTGTTAGAACGTTATCCTAAGGTTAGCATAATGTTGCTGGAACGTTATGAGAACGTTTATCAAACACAAATAACCTGATAAAGACGTTCCGATAACGTTGTTCTAAGAACGTTTTTTATCAACGTAATGAGAACGTTCATCAAATACAAATAACGTGATAAAGACGTTCCAAGAACGTTGTTCTAAGAACGTTTTCTCTCAACGTTACAAGAACGTTAATAATGTTATATGAACGTTCCGAAAACATTATTTTAATAACGTTTTGTCCTAACATTTACACAACTTTTAAAGAACGTTAGTGAATGTTCTGGGAACGTTCCCTGTTAGCTGGGAGATAGATAGAAATGTGATGAAACAGGCACAATTGTAGTAAATCATGTCATTATACTAAAATAGTCGACCTCATGCTCTGATTGACAAATCAGAATCAAGTATTCCAGAGAGCCATAAATAATCTTCATTTTTAATGAAACCTGAGAGGAATCTGTTCATTTTATGACACCTTTATGACCCTGAATGGATGAAAGCTCTCAGTGCTTTCAATGGATGAAAGCTCTCAGGTTTTATCATAATTTGTGTTTTGAGGATTAACCAAAGTCTTATAGGTTTAGAATGACATGAGGGTGAGTAAATGATGACAGAATTTTCATTTTTGAGTGAACTAATACATTTCCGACTTGTAGACTATTGGGAACTATTTACTGTGAGAAAAGAAATCCAGATGTAATTTTTATTTTATTTTATTTTTTTACTGTGTATAATGTATAATCGAGTGACGTGTGCCATTGGAGTCAGTGGAAGTGAGTAAATAGTGAGTCTTGCAGAAATCTTTACTTTTTAACAAATGAGCCAGGGTTTCTTCAACTAGATTTATGCGTTGCCAGCACTGGTATTTGTCCCTCTGCCAGCTGTTTTCTCTTTCTGAGGTAAATCCCAATAAATCAAAGAGAGCTAATCTGCTGAGAAAAATGTGCCCTTGCCCGTTGGAGGGCTAACTTTTCCTCCATTGGTTACAGGGTATGAATCACACGAAAGATCAACACTTTATAATGGCAGGCAACCGGTTCTGCTGTTTCTGAATGCTTGCACAACTTGTTCAGCTTTGTTTTAAATCCAACAAATGCTTTCAGTATCTCAGTGTATTCGTTTGATTAAATGTTGTTTTTAGAATATATTAATTGGAGTAAGCATTTTTAGTTTAATTGTTTCACAATATAAAAATCATCATCAATATCAATCAAATAAATAGTTAATAAATAGATAAATTGCAGTCATTCACAGAATTATCAACTTTACGTGCGTTGTACTTCAACACCCTCGACACGGCACAGCGTGGATGGACACTATGTTTGAGGAGAGTATGCAGCTGTCAGTCATCGTGCCGGTGTGGATACTGGCATTCAGAATCATAAATTATTCTTTTTGTAAGTATGACCAACATAAAAATTTTCACTGGAAAATGTTTTCTGAACTAGTAAGAAACATCCACCGTTGTTCTAAGGATAAAAACCATTGCAGTAATTTAAATCGTGCTGATTAAATATAACAATCGCTTATCATATCACGTAAAACCGTACAAATGATACTTTGTTCTCAAATTGTTAATGTTAACAACATCAGCATTGTGTGACTACATGTAATGTCCTTCTGATATGTATCCTTGTTTTCCCATGGGTCCGGTTGCAATCTCTTTTTCTGTAGTCGCTCCGAAGTTCAAACGAAGTCTTTTGCATTTTACAGCGGGTGAATCTGCTGTCACTGGAGATTGTCGTTTGAACCGCCATCATTATTCTGGATCCGCCATAAAAAGATAAGTTTAATTATATCAAGTGCTGTGAGAAAAGGCTATAAATCACCTCCAGCATCCTCACATGCGATATAGCTTAGCCAAGACTCCTTCTTTATGTGTACAGATGTGCCGTAATGACGCAAAGACATGCTCGAATCTCCCGGGGAAATCCACCAGTACCGCTGGAATTAAAAACATTATTGCAAGCTTACAGCTTTGAATCGAGCTACGGCAAGCAGAGAGTTTTGAACACTGGCTGGGTATGTACTTGTATTTATTTTGGATAATTTTTAACCCAAAAATGCTACGGACTGCAGCTTTAAATATAATGTATAATCTGAGATTAAAAGTTTGTCCATTGATCTGACATTACAAGAATAGTGAATTTTACTGGGATCTTAATGCATTATTACCTACCAGACATTAGATATTGGTCCTTTCCTTTGGTCAAAATTTTGACATGTCAACAATAACGATACATCAGGATTTTGTCTCAAATGTGGCTCAGTCATTTCTGGTCTCTCTCTCGGCTCACTTAGGGGTCACCCTGCTCATCTGTTAGAGGTAAAGTGATCTGATCATTGTGTCATTCGTCATGTAACCCAAGTCTTTCGACCATAATAATAAGGTTCATTTAGACGTTAGGCAGACTGACCTGCAAAATGCAGATTATAATTTATACCTAATAAACTGTCAGATTTGACAATGCATCTCTAAAAATAAGACATTCCCAGAGCTTACATTTATGGGTGCGTGACCTCACAGGATTAGTGCTTAGGATCATGTGACGTCTTTTTTTCTTCAGCATGTCCTATAGATTTAATTGTGCATAAAATTAAATTAAACAGAATTTTAAATTACAGTAATCATCTCTGAGATATCTTATAGATTTTTTATTTATTTAAGATATATAAACATATATATTACATTTAAAGAAATTCACTGAAGCACATTTCTCTGAAAAACTCATTTCAAACACTAATCATAAGCCTTTAAAATGATCAAAATATGTATTTTTTAAATCATGTGAACAGAAAAAAATCTGTCAAGTACTCTATGTCCAGGCTTTTTTTTTTTGACTGCAGTGTCATTTTTACACATATTTTTAGACCATATATCACATTAGTGAAATGTTACTATGGATTTGACCTTGTGAGACTCTCTGAGACCATTTGATAGCCTATGAAGGGCCGGCACGGGGGTCTGTGTGAGGAGGAGCTGACCCTCGAAGAGGGTCGGGGTTCCCGAGACTGACCTCACCATGACCTCTGTTTGTTTTTACAGGTTTCTGTGCTCCTCTTTGAAACCAAGCCTAAGAAACCAGCCCCTTCCATTCGGTCCTCCACCAAAACATGGCACAGTCCGAACATGGGCTTGACAATGTGCCAAACACTCTGAGGGGAATGAAATCACTAATAATGAAATATAGTAGTTACTTAGGCACCTAGTTTGCTAAAGGAACCATGCAAATGAATTAATGATCCAAATACGCCCACAAAATTCAAATTGGCATAAAGTAATAGGCAATCTTGCAGGTCTGTTTGGCCAGCTCAATCTTTTCCCACCTATCTAGGCTGCTCTTTGCCCAGTATTTTACGTGTAACTTTGGTGTATTCAATAAGCTGTGACTGAATTACACTGTCCTCTCGCCCTTTTGGGTCATCTCTGAAACCCCAGTGCTTCTGACTCCCTCGGGAGTACAAAGGTTCAGAGAAACCTACCTGACAACAACCACTTCACCCTTTCATCATCTTTATTTCATACATCTTTGATGTATAGTGTGATGTGACCTGCGTTACTGATTATATGTGAGTCTCTGGGGGAAAAGTTTTTTTTTTTTCTCCCCTCAGTCAGTTCTCTGGCAGTTGATGCAATATGCCTGAAACTCTTCTTGCACAGCTGAAATTAAAACACAGAAAGCTTCATCTAGCTTTTATGTCTTTATGTTTTTGTCGACTTCCGGCAATTTTTTCAACTTATTTGTCTTTTGGTGATAATGTGTGATGTAACTGAAAATATCTGGATGCAGCCAGAAAACTCCTCCCTCTAAAACAATCGTAGTTGTACCAAGACAAATCTCTTTACGTTTGCATGACTTGCTTGTTGTATATCACTCATTGCAAATGTGATGTCGACCTCCCACTCTGCATCATCTGGACGTCTCAACACCAATAAGGGAATCTCACCAACTCTGTGAGGAGCGTGACCAGATGAGCAAATCCATAGGAATGCTCCTAAGAACAAGTTATGCACATTTGGTGCTCAGCATAATTTGTCTCTTAACACTATCTACTGGGACATGTCCATATCCTTTGCTCTGAAATCTCAGAGCAGTCTGCTTAAATGTTCACACATCAGTCTAATGTCTCCATTATGACATAATCAGCAATTTCCTCCCAGCTTGTGCTTGTAGTCAACACAGTTGCCCTTAGAAGAAACTGTTCAACAACAAAATGAGGGCAAAAGCTAGTTTTGCGGGCTCTCAGTGCTGGTGGGCGTGATGATGATTGGGAAGCGGATTCTGCAGTGGCTCTGACACTAAAGTTACAGCACCCCACTGTCACACGGTGGGTGGGATGGAGATAAAACAAAGTGGAATCTGCTGTTTTGTTTTCGCTAGCTGTTTGTGACCTGTTTTTGGTTACCTAGAAATTCAATTTCACAAACTGAAAAATGGGCCACCCCAAAAATATCCGAATAATCATGACTTGAGAATTTGAAATGTATTTACAGGCTTGCTAAGATTGATTTGATTGAAATGTTTTAGAAACATTTAAGAAACCAACATATTTTGAGGTGTGAAATTATCCACTGGAGGTCTCACAGATCAAGCGCTGACTTTGTGTGTGGCGTTCTGTTCTCCATCTGTCCACGGTGCCCTGAACGGAGAGGGTCAGTAGTGATCCAAGAGGAGAGCTGTCCTTTTCTTAGCCAGACTGTCCTCACCTCCATTACACAGTGTGAAACAACAAATTAACCAGCAGCCTTCCAAATGACACCCAAAACCAGCACAGGTTTTGGAAAAAAAACTCTTCACCCTCCTGTGTGGTCTGATTTTTGAGCACAGTAGCTTTCAACTATTTGAAATATAGTTTTGTGTTGCCTTTTTTCATTAGTGGTGCATCTCCAAATATGTACAGTGGCTTAGTATTTCGGCTATTATTGGCTCAGAATACATTAGTCACCCTTTAAAATGCACAAATGTCATGGCATTAGATAACAAAATATCAAACCCAATGCGAAAGCACAAGCACACTTTTCAAGCAAAATATTTCATGATAAAACTATAGATATTGTTTGCAAAAAAGGCAAAAAGTATTTGGATACTTATATTGTTGTCAAATGTTAGTGGTACATGTCCATAGTTAATGTGATGCATTTGAAAATATGATAACTCTGCTTGGACACCTGTGTGAACTTGAAGAAAACTGACTTCATACATCCAGAAAAATGACCTTGACACCAGATGGTTAAAACTATTTGGGAAAAATGGCTCAGAAAATGTCTAGTGTTATTTGTTTGAGGATGCTGCTTGGGTTGATATGTTGTATCTATTGCAATGACATTTCATATAAGTCTGAATTAGACTAGACTTCTGACTAAGTGTACAAATTTGCAAATGCAAAATGGTATACTCAAACAATGGAGTATGGTGCTAGCAACTCAAATCAAGGGCTTGATTCTCAGGGATTAGAGTGCATTAAAGGGATAGTTCACTTTGAAATTAATTTTTGATATGTTTTAGCTTACCTCAAGGGCATCCAAGATGTAGGTGTCTTTGTTTCCACAGTATTTTCAATTTTGATATTTTTAGGTCAAATCATTCTTGGGTGTCAGTCATAATGGAGGAATATGGGGTCCACCTCTAAGAGCATGCACAGAGAAGTCAAAATCAAACATGATTTAATGACTCATATAAGTACACATTGATGGCCTAAGACACGAAACGAGCGGTTTGTGTGAGAAAACGAACAGTATTTATAACGTTTTTACCTCTTGTAACCACAGCCACGTCCAAGTGATCTGAAGGCATGGGTGCTTTGGTCTGCGCAAGTGCCTGAAAGCGCTGGAAATGATCTCTTGCACGGTCACCGTTGTCTGTTGAAATATCGAAATCATCTTCCATTGCGATTTCCTGTATATCTAAATATGTTTACATCTTCACAGTGAAGGATAACACTTCTGAAATCTCTGTGTAAACAATGAGTGATGTACACGCGCGAGAGATCACTTTCGGCGCTTGCCGGCACTTGCGCAGACAGAAGCGCCCTTGCCCTCAGAGTACTTGGACGTGACTGTGATCACACACAAACCGCTCGTTTCGTGTCTTAGGCCATCAATGTGTACTTACATTAAATCATGTTTAATTTGGACTTCTCTGTGCATGCTCTTTGAGGAGGACCCCATATACCTCCATTATATGACTGACGACAGACAGGAAAGCTTTGGAAGCAAAGACACCTACATCTTGGATGCCCTTGAGGTAAGCTAAAACATATCAAAAATTAATTTCAAAGTGAACAATCCTTTTAATATAACTTAAGCAATGGTAAAAGATGTGAGTGGTATTATTACTTGTCAATTGCTTAGTGAAAACCAACACTAATTAATAGACCGGTTTATTTTGGGATTATTGGCATATTACTGTAACAGATGTACTGTACTGGCCTGGTGTCATTCATTCATTTCTTAATAGTGCATATTTTCTAATTATATATTATTCAAATATATACAACATTTTCGGAAGGATCCTTGAACCGATACTGGGATGAATTTGGACAATGAGTCAGACCCCATCACCCCATGTTATATATCGCTAGTGCTGCTACATAAATTCAATACCACTCAGTAAAATGGGCCCCCATATATCGTGAAAAGACATAAATAAAAAAGAGATGGTATTGTGGGGCAATGCTTTAAAAGTGTGTGTGTAAACGCAAGGTAAGGTGACTGTAGGAATGGGTAGTGGGGTGGAGGGAGAGTATGTGCTCAGATTCCGGGGCCTCGCTACCGTTACACACATAAATCAGCAGAGCGTGACTAAATCCCCGGTAACAGGAGCCGGAGCTGTGGTCCCCCCGGACCCCGCAGAGCACATCAGTGTGTGAGCACGCTGAACCCTCATCCCCTGCCTCCAACCCCAGCACACACCGCTAACCCAAACACTGAGGTCAGGCGTGGACCCCGCTCACAGAGCACAAACACACACTGACACCAGGGCCTAGACTCAGATAAAGCCATTAAAGCCATTAGAGACAGACATCACCTGAAATCTGCACTGGGGACCCACTGTGAGATCCAATGACGGATGGGAGGTTAAGAACCAAGGACACGCTAAGAGGAAAAGCAAACATAGCTATTCATCATCTCTGTGTTTGGCTGTATTGTAACGATGCATCATCAAATGTCTTGAATGACTTGAAGTATTAGAATTATGCACATAACTCATCTCACACTGTTTGTGCCATATTCAATCGATTTGTGTAGCAAGTTATGGCGAAGTGTTTAGTTTTACCTGAACAGATGATAAAATGAAAAAAATATATTTTTAACCTACATTGAAGGTGGGACTCAAAAAACCTAACTGGGAAGTAGGGATAAATACTCACCTATCAATCATTAAAATGATGTCGTGATGACATTAAAAAATAAAAAACTCATCATCACTCAAATCATCCACATCATGCTATGATCTCAACTTACAGTTATAAAAAATCAGCATGGTGAATATTTTCATTCCCCGACAATATTATTGTCTAGATTCTCAATTTTCCTCCTAATCATCCCACGCTATGACTACAGTCACCTATGTCACATAATACCTCATAACACCCAAACTCACAGTATCACTACAAGCTTTACTGTGTCAGAGCAGCTGGGCTTGACCACCAAGAGACTAGGAGTTAAAGTGTGCTGTGTTCGTGTGAGGGTAAACAGCTGATCCTTCTTGTCCAAGTCCTACAAGTTTGTTGTTTGTTTTCAGTCTTGTTTACAAGAACCATCCCGGTAGTACATGGGCTATAGGACCAACCATGCTGTCGTCAAGTAGGAATTCATAGAATGTGGCTGCAGTTGGCTCTGACAGATAATCGTCCCTTACCTTACACCCATCCCCAACACACACCCAATTCACAATCTAGGTTTACACAGTAAATTTAGACTCAAGGAAACCTGTTGAGAATAATTCACGTATTGTCAAAATTAAGAACCCGGGGATACTCTTACCATTGTAAATTCCCTCACCTAAATGGATGACATGAAGAAGATCCTGTTTGTCACCATTATAGAGACTGGTTGGAACTCAGATTTCATTTATGACCAAGACTAGACACATACATTGCTGAACAGACAGACACTGCAGCTTTTAGTCAGACCTTGATGGCCAGACAGAGGCTGTGTTACAGCACTTTATCAACATATATATATCCCTGATATATCTGAACTGTCCCAACAAGCATTCAGCCAGTAACAAATTCTGTTTTGGACGTAAAGGATGCCTCAAACTGTGCAGCCTGTCGGGTAGATGAAGTTGAGGTGGGCATACACGCAAAACTCTTAACAATAACCCAGCACAGCAAATCATCTGAGCTGTAGTGCAGTGAAATTGATCAACGACCCAGCACACCTTAGTAAATGCGCAGAACATAACATCACTACTGTGGTGCAGTAGACTGTACACATGCTCAGATCTTATGAAGACTCCGACCGGGCATTGTCCTGATCCCACTCTCACCACTACTTTCCTGTATCCTCTTCACTGTATTATAAAGTCAAAAATGCAATTAAATTGTATGAAAATTTAAGTTTAGAATATGCATTATTTTTAGGCCTTGTCCACACTAATACTTTTAAAAAATGCGTCTTTTTCTCTCCATTTTTGCTTTCCGCCCACACTGAGATGGCGTTTTTTTTTAATGAAAACAAAGCTTTTTGAAAACGCTCTCCAAAGTGGATACATTTGAAAACACATTGTAGTGTGGACTGTCAAAACGTAGATTCAATGACGTAAGTTTAGACATGTGACACATACTGAACCCATATATTCATGTTTATGCCAATATTGTGTGCCATTCACTTTCACACAGTTGCTAAAATATGTACTTTCCACACTCTTCATATCACAGTCCTGAAAAGGGTTACAATTCCATCTGCATCATCTCAGTGAGGGTTTACGCATGTGCTCTAAGGTGAATTTAGCGCTTTCCGACGTTTCAGTTTGAAGAAACTTTTGGAAAACGCCTGAAAACGCTTGTGTGGACAGAAAGTGTTTTTAAATGATAACACCGTTTTCAAATGTATCCATACTAATGTAGTCTTAGAGTTAGGTCATCGATGCAAATGGCAAATTGGGTGCTCTGAAGAATTTTTTTTTTTTTTACTTGCTGAGTGGGTCCTGTTTTAGCAGTGGTGGAGTAAGTGGAGTTCCAGTGTTTTGTTCAATGTCCACACTGCATTATGTGACATGACTGTATATTTTACCCACTGGGGTTTAGCAGGGATAACTTTCAACAAGCCATTAGGACAAAGCTGCCTATGTTATTCCACCAGCATAAAGCAGACAGAGCTGATAACACATGCCAGCGGTGGCTGGTCTCTTTATCTCCTTACTAAAGAAGACCATCATTCATCAATATCCTTTTAGTTTCTTTTGGAAGCAACCAATGTGTCCCTCAAAAGTCTGTTGTTGTTTCTGTTCCATGGCTTAATTCTCATAATCTCTGTTATAACACAGATTTGGTGTACTGAGTTACCATATCTCCACGCTCCTCATATTAGGAGACTGTTCCCTGCTTTGCTGTTATGGGAATGGTCACACTATGCTGGCTAATTGGTTTTATGGTGCCTTATCGTCAGTTGAATCATACACTCCCTGAGGCGAGCAAGATATTAATGATCTTTTCAAGGGTTTTACATCAAAGAACAAGCATAGAAGGAAGGCCAAATGACTTAGTTGCATGAATTGTTTTGTTGGAAGTCATTGAGGGGGATCCCTTCAAAACATGGAGACTCAAACAAACCAAGACTCAATTTGCCAAACATGTAAGGGAACGTGGTAGACAGGATACAGACTGGATAGGGGTCACTGGTCAGGGAGCTGTTGACACAAGCGGAAGTAAGGTCAAAGAAACAACTTTTGGCACACTTAATGAAGGTGGAAGAGTAGGTAGAAACTATCGTTCATTGATATGATGGGCACTTGCCACAGACTAAAATGTTAACATTCCTCGTGCAAAGTTTACGACTTACTAATTGGGAATCATGCTTCTGTTAGACTTCCAGTTCTATCCAGTCAGGGCATTTTTTTTTTTGGTCTCTAATCTGATGTGAGGTCATTGTAAGTTAGCCGGCCATGGAGACGCTAACCTTGCTCCAGTGCTAACTGATGCACTTCAGCCGTTGTTCTTTTGAACCAACCCCCTTCAAAGCCCAATCCCATCAGGAGAATGCAGATGCCATCATTATTTTCTTGGCTAGCTTTGAAACTCAAACCCCCTCATCTCTGACCTGCGCATCAGAGCCCGGTGATGATGACTGTGAGAGATGGCGTCTGTTTGCTTTGCTTTAGCATGGTGGAGCTTCACTCTGGGATCTTGAGCCAGACTGGGGACTAGTTTCAGCCACTGGAGGCCAAAGTGTAAAGGAGGAGATGCTATCACACCAAAAAATGGAGCCAGAATGGTCATCAGGGACTTGATTCCTGGATGGGTACGAGGAGGCCAGGAGGACCGTGTTTGTGCAGGCTTAAGTCCAAAGGGTAGAGAAAAGGGTCAGGCTTTGCACTGTGACTAGCGATAGCCTCTAAAGAAATACTATATCAGGAACTGTTTGAGCTTCTAATGCCTCTTGAAGGACAAAGGGTTTGACAGTGCTGAAATGTAGCCAAGGCCTTTCTGGATGATAAATGGTAATGCTCAGGAAGGTTCGGATTGAAATGGTTTTCAATTATTTGTATACAGTTAAAGCCAGGAGTGAAAACGTTTGGAATGTGAATGAAACTTGGCCATGATGCTGACGCGACCTGAAAACTTTTCAATCTCAAAAAGTAGTAATAAATACTTGTCTGAGTGCACTTAACCATTTAGTGTCTATTTTGTGAAGGCATCTACAAAATAGCTTTACTATAGAGTGTTGAAGGGTTTGGATTAGCTATGGTAGCCGTTAATATCTTGTCTGTTTCCTGATTGTACATATGTTGAATGACCTTGTTTCCACTTCATCACTGCAAATTGGAGCAAAGCTATATTTTACTCATAGGGGGACTTGACCTTTGATCTTACGGGTGAGGGAGGTCACAACCCAGGTGGGGCATTGTCATCACTGCCGTGACGTGGCAACTTAACCTCCAATTGGATGGTTCGATTTCCAGGTGTGAACAGAGCTAATATATGAGTTTTCCGTCATGCTGAATGAATTTTCTCTGAAATTGGCCCATGATGTTGGAGCTCAGAGCCTCCGGAAGATGATGAGTTTGACCTGAAAGCTCACAGAGCTCTGCTTCGCTCACAGTCTGAGTATAGCTGTGTGTGTCATCAGTGATGCGGTGTGAGCACATTCATGACTTATTATTAACCAAGGACAGCAAAGTCCAAATAATGAATCACATAGAATGAGAGACAAATAATGAAAAGCGATCATGTAGATGTTAATGTGAAAGTCCTACTGTAGCAAAATGGGCTTTGGTTGGTAATCGACATGACTTTTTAAGCATTTTTGGGATAAGATAATGTTAATCTCATAGCTTGCATTACTATTTGAAATAATAGTTTCACATTTTTTCTCATCATTTGACAAAATGACAGTTTGATGGAACGTACAGTATATTCATAATACTTTTCTCTAAATTCTAAAATCAGTTACTATGTCATGAAAGTCCCCCTAGTTGAAGTAAGACCCTTAAATTTGTGTATGACCTTCATTGGAGGTTTTGTCCTGTGTATTTATATCTCGACTGCAAAGTAGAAAAAGGACACTTGCCCTAAGCATATTATAAGTGTTACATAATGGAAAGTTGCCATAAAACACAATGGCGCCAGTACATATTGTAATGATGCTAATGCCAGATCTAACTCAAGTGGAGATTTATGGGATTATATAACTATCTTTTTATGAGTTTTAAAAATATTACTATAATGCGGACAGTGTTTAAGACAGTCTTCAAATGAATTTCTAATATTTTTGCTAGTTTGAGAGGTCATACTTGTTTTTTGTTCTAATTACATGCAGTGCTAATTCTAAATCACTGTTTTCATAAATGTAGCATATGTTCATTATGTTGTGTGAACACATGAGCATTTTAAAACATGAGATACCCTTAACCTGGGATGCAGGTCAGATCGACTCTCATCTCCGCCACGAATGATGAGCTCTCTAACAACACGTCCCTAGAGCTTTATGCCCCTTGGCAGGATATCCCATGATTCTCTCTGACAGCTGAAGCACCAGCTCCTTGACACGTGGAGAGATTTATCAGCTGAGGCGTGATACTCTGGAGTCCTCTGGAGAGGCATACATGAGAAAGAAGAAACAAATTGCATTCTCTTTTCACTGTTAATTAAACATAACCTTTAAGTCCATGCTAATCGCTTCTTTGAATGGCTACACTTCCTGCTGAACAAAATTATCCCAGTGATTTTTTGTGGGGTTTTTGTACAGATGTGTCCATTGACTGTAGCATTCATATTTATGAGATAAAAGCACCCGAACACCACAAAGTCGAATTTCGTTTCTGGATTTAGTTTGAGCCCTAAATTTCTAATTTTGGGGACGTCCATTTAAAAGTAATTGTTCCATTAGGTAGAGCAGTTATTTTGTGTTTCGTGAAAGTACACATTAGCCTAATATTCATGATATTTGCATTACTTTTTTTAGTAAGTGGCAAGAAAGTACGCAGCTTTAGTATAGTTCAGCCAAAATGGAAATTCTTTCATCATTTATTCTCCTTCATGTTGTTGAGTTTAACACTGAAATTGAAGAATCATTTGAGGGAAAAAAATGACGTTGGTTTCGTAATGAGTAATGCAGTGTGTCCAAATAAAGAAACCAAAGGCACTCTTCAAGGATCTTCTGGTCATGACAAGAAGAAAAAGACCATGGCTAAATCTGAAATCAACCTCATTCACTATTCCCTACGTTAATGAAAACGAGTGAGAGAATTCGGACAGCTGAGTGTACATCGGCTGTACGCTCATTATTGCAGTGCAATGTGGGATTGAACAAGTGCACTCAATAACGTCCACTATGGTTTCGGACACCACTACAAATGGCTGTCCCTTCAATTAATGGCCTATTTGAGTGTATAGGGGGAGATTTCGGATTCAGCCCATGAGTCAGCATGATGACCTTGTTATCTAAAGGAATCTGAGAAAGCAACCAAGTGACACCAAAATGAATAAACAGATGACTCCATCGCAGGCATCCTTTGACGACCTAAACTGCATTACTGGAAAGGCAGTTGAGGGTTGCTTTCATATATTTGAAGACTTCACACGCAAAAAATGAGATAACAATATTGAGCGAATGCTCTTGACACATAGTATACCTTCATAAAATACTTTAGCCTCAAAACTGCTAAATTCCAGCCTCAGCCTATTCAGAAATACTGATTTGTTGGTAGAAACCTCTAAACGCCACTTCCCTTTGTCGACAAAAGCCTCTAAGTTCACTTAACCAATCAGAGGAGACAAATCAAATTATTTGATTTCAATGTGATTTCAATTATCGAGCTGTACGTTTTTATCCTGAGATATCTCTAGAAGTTTACTAGAAATGTATATTTTAGGACAATGGATTGTTTAGATTTGACTAATATCCGAAACTTAAGTACCCTGGCAATCAAGAATACACACCAGAACTAAATGATTAGTCAAATTAACAACCATGACAACAAACTCAACTCAAGAAAATGGTGCAAACTGAAAAACGAAGTCCAAATGGCATGTGAATGTGACAGTACACCCCCTCCCGGAGGGTGCAACCTCGCTCCGGCAGACGAATAGAGAAGGCTTTGGTGGAGGGTGAAGATTCAGGAGATGGATGCAGAATTAGAAAGTCCAGGGTGGTGGAACTAACCAGAGGATGGCCTTGAACATGGAAATCCGCACCTTTGCAGCAGATTTGCGGGTTATCTCTTTGGCCCCCCACCCCTTCGACTATGGCCCGCTCTGGCTCTGGCTCAGGCTCCGCCCTCGGTCACTCCAGCTGGTCCTCTGACCTCCGGAACCCACACTTTCATCTCGGGAGGTCATCTCTGCAACTCTGGCTCGGTAACGCTGCCCCATCACCTCTGCCCTTCGGCTACGCGGTGAGTGGCGGACCATGGAGCGCAGTTCTGGCTGTGGCCTGGGTTTTCACCATCGTGCCCCTGCTCAAGGCTCCTCCCTGGCTCTCACCACCTTCAGCACCACCCTTCCTCCTCCTCCCAGTCAGCCGTCCACCTCCAGGGCCTCCTCTTGTATCCTCTGCCTGTTTCATCAACCCTTCACGACCGCGAGTCACATTCGAACCTGGGTCCCCTGTGAGCCCTGTGATTTTGCAACTGTTTACTATGTCTTGTCTAAAGAGGGGGACTTCTTTACAACAAAAAGCACACATGAAATTAAATATCAAAGAAATGACTGAAGTGTCATTTTTGAAAATAAGGCATTTCAATAACTGTCTTATAACCTTTTCATTCCCATCAAAGTGAAATTACAGAACCTAAACTTAGGAAGCTGATAAAAAAAATGAAAAGAATAATTTCAGACGGACTTAATGGATCTTGCATCTGAAGTCTGCATTTGTTCTGAGGAGTTACTCAAAAATAGGAATGTTTCATGTTTAGCAGTTTTATCTTAATACATGGTTTGGATTATTTATTTATGTTCAGATGTTTTAAGACGTATACAGTGTCTCAGACTATTTTAAACACAGAGGAAAATAATTACACCCGCTTTATATAGAAAATGTGTTATAACTAAATACATGCCTCAGAAATGTGTGGAAATTATATGTTCCCATCTTGGAGTCATGGCCATGCATGGGGAATTTGTTGGCATTAATTAGGGTGCCCTTCAATTATGCTTTTGTTGTGAAGTGTGCATGCTGGCACAATGATTCTCACAATAATGAGAACTCACTCAGTGTTTTTGAGATGTTCCTCCATCTGCACGTCATTCTCCCCCAAAGGCCTGTTCAACCTCAAGGCAATGTTTGTACCATATTTTATATCTTTTTACACCGAAGTAAACAAGGCCCTTGCATGGTAAATGCCAAAACCAAGCACAGGTCTTAACTGGATCTATTCACAGGAAACTAATAAAGCCTGAATATATCCCTGCCTCCTAACTGGCAATAAACAAAAGGAACCAGCCTGTATCACACTACAGGGAGGAATTCTCAGAATGCAAGATTTGTTTACTGCAACACATTTTATGCGACTAGCCTTTTACAACAGTGTGTGTGTGTGTGTATTTTTAAATAAAATATATTTATATAAAATTAACAATAGCTGGAACATTAGGTACTGACACTTTGCAGACTGTAGAGAGATCAAGCCAGGGACATGCCACCAAAAACTTTGGCAAAACGTCTGGTCATCCTAAATGAAACAAACCCTTTGCAACAGCTCAAAGAGCCTGTCACATTTCTAGCTTTCCTCAGAATCACTTTCTCACCATTTCATTTGTACCTATTTGTTCAAGTAATACCTTTAAAAGTGGAAACGCATTTATCACTCTTGGGCACATGGCTTCTACGGCTAATCCCTTGAGATCAAGTGAACATGCGTGGGCTGCTCTTCCTATGAAAAGCCTTGTAAAAGAAACTATGTTCCTTCCCTGAGTGGTGAATGACCAGCTCATGGACTTCTGGTCACTGGCAATGAAGCCATGCTGATTAGTTATGCCTGTAAAGCTTGATAGAAGACAGCAGTCGGGTTGTGAGAAATGGCACTATTATAATATCATATTAATGGTGATTTGTTTGCACATAGAGTAAGTTTGGGAATAAAAGTCATGCTGTTGCGTTTACAAAAGCAGCATTTGCATATCTTGAATGGACATCAGTGTCATTGCAGAAGATCATCACCTCTGTCACAAACCGTGAGATTTATGACACAGTATTTGAGCCTATGGGCCATAACCTTTCACAACAAGGTAACGAGAGATGTGTCCACTATACGTGAGATGGCAAGAAGGATGTAACCCTTTGCAATACACAAGAGCCAAACAGACTGACGTATAGCCAATTTCAGCACGCTCTTTGTAAACAACTAGACTATTTATCATGTTCATTTGATGTGAATAAATTATGATTCATACAGAAATCTATGGAGGCATTATTTGAAATGGATAAATATCAACTATAAAGCATGGGATGTTTTATTTTTTGCCTTTTTGCTCTGTTTGAACATTTAGGAACTTTATACACTTAAATGATCTGCCTGCAGCAATATGAGCTGTCAACAACTTGCAACCTTCAATAAAACATCACACACTGATCTTGTAGAAAAATCTCAGATGACACATAACACTTCGGAAAGGCCTTTCATGTGTTTATGGATTTAAGATAAATGGTTCTTATAGCTATTTTTACTTCACAGGCGTGAGTTTTTCAAAAGCCATTTTGACTGCACACATTCCAGGCTATTTTTACGGGGCGTGAAAACAAGACTCTCTTTCCAGTGTCCGGCATTTCTATGCGCGTGTTTCAGAAATTAAGGTAATTTTCATGAAGGCAGCCCACAATGCGATACAGTAAAAATCAATGCCTGGGATTTATTTGTCTTGTTTGGTTACTTAGGCCTATAAATCAAATTGAAACCTGCCAGTATAGTTTTATTTTCTCATATACTGTGCAAGGGTGAATATACGACTATGTCATGCATTCCAAACCCATAAGCTTGGCTTTGCAAATATATGTATTCTTTATGCTTTTGAAAGAAGTATTTTACGCTCATCAAGCCTGCATTTATTTGATCAAAAACACAGAAAAAAAACAATAAAATTTTGTTACAATAAAATAAATGGTTTTATATTTGAATATACTTTAAAATAGCCTATAGGTTATTTCTGTGATGCAAAGCTGAATTTTCAGCATCATTACCCCAGCCTTCAGTGTCACATGATCCTTCAGATATCAGTATACTGTAATATGCTGATTTGATACTTGGTTATTATCAAACATTTGTGCTGCATAATACTTTTTTTATAACCTGTGATGCTTTTTTTCAGGATTCTTGGATGAATAAAAAAAAGTAAAAAAGAACAGCATTTATTTAAAATAGAAATCTTTTGTAACAAAATACACTGTTCAAAAGTTTGGGGGCAGTCTTTTTTTAAGAAATTAATACTTTTATTCAGTAAGGATGTGTGAAATTGATAAAAAAGTGATAGTCAAGATTTATATTGTTACTGTAAAAGAAAAAAACTATTTAGAATAAATGCTGTTCTTTTTAACTTTTTATTCAATGAATTCTGAAAAAAGTATCACTAAAAAAAAGATAAGCAGCACAACATTAATAATAACTGAGTATCAAATCACCATATTGATTTATGAAGGAACATGCTGGAAGTAATTATGCTGAAAAATAAATTATATTTTGAAGTAGGCTATATTCAAATAGATAAAAGTTATAATTGGTATAATTTTAAATTGTAATAATATTTCAAAATTTATATATATATTATATGTATTACTTTATTAAAAACCCTGCATTTAGATCCTCACCGACTCCAGTTTTCTCCAGCACATTACTATATATTGATTAGGCTACTATATATATACTATATACTATATATGTTGCAGACTGTCCCATATAAAAAAAGTTAGTTTGGCTACATGCATATTGTGTAGCATGGACAATGTAATGTCGCCTTTATTTCTCACTCGGACTCCTGTATTCATGAAGGCCTATTGAAATGAGTCTGAAGCCCTGCAACAGCTAAGCACTGGATAGAATTTCACATTCTATATTTAAGTCCCCTGACTTGTGTCACAGGGCTATTTAAATGCCAACAGTCTTACTGTCAAAACAGCCTACAACAACATGATGGACCTGTTTGAGACCAACACTTATTTTTTCAACGATTTACGTTATCTTGAGGGGGACCATGGGACGTTGGATATGCCAGGAGTGTCCCCACTCTATGAGGGTAATGACAGCCCTTTGTCCACGGGACAGGATCCGGTCCCGTCCGAGACAGGGTGCGAGAGCAGCGGAGAGGAACACGTCCTCGCGCCGCCGGGACTCCAGTCGCACTGCGATGGTCAGTGTCTCATGTGGGCTTGCAAGATCTGCAAAAGAAAATCTGCCCCCACTGACCGGCGGAAGGCCGCGACTCTGAGAGAGAGAAGGCGGCTCAAAAAGATCAACGAGGCGTTTGACGCGTTAAAGAAAAAGACGGTGCCCAATCCGAACCAGAGGCTGCCCAAAGTGGAGATTTTACGCAGCGCAATAAGCTACATCGAGAAACTGCAGGACCTGTTGCATTCGCTGGATGAGCAAGAACAGAACTCTGACAATGACCCTTACACATACAACGTGAAAGAAAACCATGTAAGAACATATCCAAGCCAATACGACCGATCCATGTGCTCTGGCAGCAGCTGGATCCACGTGGTGCCACATGTCTGCTTCCAACTAATGATTATTGATATGAATTTCTAAAATTAAAAATGAAGAGTAGGCTAATATTAATGTTTACCATCATGATTGCCTGTTCAGGTGGCTCCCAATGAGTATCATTGGAAAAAGACCTGCCAGAGCTGGCAGGGGAATCCAGATCATTCCAACTCCCCGATGGCCGGTCACAGAGAAGGTTGGTACCGAGAAAATTTTTTAAGGTTTTGATTTCGGTCTTAAATTGCTGGTTATTAATGTTCCATGATCCATGATGTGCGTAATGGTCTGCGAGTAGAAGCCTATTTATTTGCGCATGATTGCGCCCTAAAAACTACAGCAACAATAATCTCAACCTCATGTTCTCGTAAAAAATGCTATAAAATAATTCAAAATGGATTTTCTCATTTACAGTGTCGGTGTAGTGCGTTTTGATTTTGTGCGTAATTGTGTTTGCATAATTTCGTTCCTGTCTGTGCGTAATTCTCTAAATGTGCGAAATGCTTCATTCATAAATCCCCGTGTGTAATTGATTTTCTGTAATTTCCTATAGCTAAATCTCACTGCATCATTTCGTGACATTTTCTATACGCTTGTTTCTCGAAGCAAACATGATCCATTTCTGTGTGTCCCAGGAGCAGCAGTGGAGTCTTCAGCATCCAGCAGCCTTCGTCGCCTCTCCTCGATTGTTGACAGCATTTCCACTGAAGAGACGAACGCTCGATGTCCCGACCAGACCTCAGAAAAGTGAACCTCAAGAATCCCACCTCACATTTCCGACTTTTATTTATTTCCATGAGCTAGTGTAAATCTTGTATTAATAATGTATTAGGCCACACTTTCATAAATAAGTCATTAACAAACATCTTTATATAATGCGATCTAAAAGAAAATGTAAAATATTCATATAATTTCCAGGCTATCTAATTTAATGTAACCAATGTGATCTGTTATGCATTGTATAATAATATCATGTTTTTATTACATTGCAAATGTTAGTAATGAAAATGTCATTATGAAGTGTTCCATTTATTTTTATAATTGACCATTCAGTGTAGTTTCTGCAGGTAATTCCAGGTTAAATTAAGGGTCATTAATATCAGCGAAATGATTCCGGTCAAGGTCTTCCTAAAATGTACATATTGTGTATTTATTGCTGTTTCTTAAATTATTTTATAAATGAACAAGAAAGAAAGAGCACTTGATGACTACTGGATATGATTCCAACATTAAACGTATAAAAAAAAAATCCATGTTGTTATTTTTATTTATTTATATATATAAAAAAAATACATTTATTTGATTTACAATTATCTATCTATTATCTAAACATACTTATTTGATTACAGTTTTTAATCATTTTTTCCAGAGATTTTGTGTTTTTGAGAAACATTCCCTTGTGATTTTACCATAAGCTTTAAATGAATTTACCACCGATGTAAAATCTTCATACTTGTTCAGTTGAATCTATTTCGAGTCGTAACATTTACTTAAAGGTCCCAAGCTGAAGGGAACAGGCATGTATGGCTCGCAATGATGGCTGGTCACCAAATGTCCTCATTACAGCCATTGAATTAAAACTCCTCCGTATTCCAGCAGAAGCCTTGACCAGACAAGCCAGCAGCTCTCCCAGATTTACGAGCATTAACGGAGTGTTAAAGTATGACTGGCCCTGAAATAGCCCTGGCCTTGCCTGTTAGTTCCAGCTGGCAGGGCCGGACTCAGGATTGGCTGCAATGAAACCCACCGTCTATACTCATGATCAGAAGTAGAAGGTTGGTCAGGGGAAAATATTTCAAAGCTGTAAGCAACATGACAGCTATCATAATGTTACATGAGTCTGTGAGGGTTTTCCCCTTGGGTGAAGCATTGAGCATTGGGTTGCATTGCATTCATTGGTCAGGTTTAATTTGTAAGTGTGAATGTGTGTGTGTTTGGCAATTATCCATCGGTAGAGTTGATTTGCTGGTGTTCCCATGATCCACTGCGGCATTTCCATCTTGCACAGCGTGCTGTGTGTCAGGACCGGCTCTCTGATCTTTCCATTTAACACACTACCACCTTTGACCTCATCACAGACACGAGTTAACTTATGTACTCAAACTCTCAAATGACTCGGAATGACCAGTGACCTGCACATCTGGGAAACAAGACCGTAAAGAGTCAATTCAGTATGCGATCCTCCAGAAAAATGGAAAATACGATGCACACTTATTACGTCTGGATTTTTAATATCACTTCAAAAATCTGATTAAAATTATTTGCATGTGCATTACCATTTTGAAAGAAGTCTCGATATGCTCCCTCATGTATTTATTTGATCAAAAATACAGTGAAATATTATTACAATTTAAAATAAATGATTTGTATTGGCATTTATTGAAAAATGACATTTATTTCTGTGATTCAAAGCTGAATTTTCAGCAACATTACTCCAGTCTCCAGAGTCACATGATTCTTCAGAAATCATTCTAATATAGTGATATCAATGTTATCCATGTTGTGCTACTTCATATTTTTGTGGAAACCATGATGCACTTTTTTAAGATAATTTGATGAAAAGTTATAACACAATGTTTTTTTTATTGAATATTAAGCAAAATATGTTTAAATATAAATATCAGCATGTTATTTGACATTAACGGTATAACATTAATAATACTTCAGTATAAACAATGCTTTGGCAACTGCACACTTCGGGTGATTGTCTGATAAGTTATATGGCATTAAGATTGGGACACTTCAAAGAGATTTATTGCTCTCCGCTTAGTAAGCCAGACTGTAACCAGATAGCTCTGTCTACAGTGTTGTTTTAATAGGATCTCAGAGATGGTGCGATTTTATTTGGGTTCTTTCTTTATCATGATGCCCGACTCCTTCAGGAGAGAGAACAATCAAATTTGAAAGATCTTGACAGATTTATGACTTGATTTGCATATGAACATACTCTGAAATACATAACAACTATAATTGTGTCATAAGTTACCATCAAAGGGAGGAACAATGAATGTGATTCTAACATCATGCCATCTGGGAATTATCCCAGAGGAACATTTTATCCCACAGAGGGCTCGAGAGACTGTTTAAGCATCAGCTTTCTGTGGATGCTTCAAATAAAATTCCGAATCAGAAATAGAAATGGACACAAACTATAATATAACTTATTTGAACATTTGATTCATTTATATCTATCTATCTATCTATCTATCTATCTATCTATCTATCTATCTATCTATCTATCTATCTATCTATCTATCTATCTATCTATCTATCTATCTATCTATCTATCTATCTATCTATCTATCTATCATGATTAAAGCAAAGTCCTCATGATTTTGTTGAGGTAGTAATGAGGTCTGGAACTACTATAGGGCTAAAGGACTGAAGACATGTTTTGGAAAAGATTTACTGACATTCCTTTGAATGCCCAGTTATGGAGCCATTTTGATATCCCACATCACTGGAGCTTATACAGAACACTTCCTCTAGCTGCCAGACAAATGCTGTTGCCAATCACACCAACTGATCATGTGATCAAATATGATACTGTTATTGCTTACGGAAAAAGTGCAGCCAATGGCCGGTCTTGGCAGGCAACAGGAGGCTGGAGAAAAATAACAAGAGGCTGGAGGAATCGGAATTTTCCTTCAGTGTATGCAACTATAAAATCATAACATCATTGTCACGGTGGCTATAGTCAGTAGATGTGAGGGAAAATGAAGTTCGAAATGAAGTGGGCAGTAAATACTGTAAATCAAATAACATATAATTTGAATTGCACGATTATTCTTAACAAACACTTGTATGAGAGAGCCCGAACAGGAAAGAAACATTAACGCTCACCCTCTGCCCTACACTTAACACAGTTCCTGACCCTTGACAACAACCCTGAGAAAAGCCCTGAAGTTCCCCAGAGACATCACATCGCAACGTTCCCAAATCTGAGAGCAGGTTTGTGCGCTCACTCATCACAGCCGTCTCAGGGACCTTTGCGCGCTCGCCATATGCTTACGCAATCTAAGTTGGACTCAGTTATCGACTGCTGTCAGGTTTTCTCGTTGTCCATGTTGTTAACAGTCAATTGTCTTTGATCTGAACGACAGCTAAACAGGATTATCCCTTGCCAATGTCTTCAATGTCTTCTTCAGCTGTGCGCAATACAATCTACACCGGCTCTCCGTGTTTTCTTAGGTGCGCAGGGTTCCCAGACACTAGAGAGGCCAAACGTTTTAGCACGTTGTGAGAAATATCCGCATTGTATCTTTATTAGCTGTCAACACTGATGGCTCGAGTAATGACCTCTATACAGCAATAGACGGGGATTTTAAGA
The DNA here is from genome assembly GCF_988280905.1 of Pimephales promelas. NCBI lineage: Eukaryota > Metazoa > Chordata > Actinopteri > Cypriniformes > Leuciscidae > Pimephales > Pimephales promelas. The sequence continues at coordinate 11,591,187 of NC_142792.1, read as the reverse complement.
CACTTGATCTGTGTTGCGGTTATAAACTGTGTTTTTATTGCGCAACTGCCTTTATGTACCATTTGTAAGCGTTATTATTGACGTCATTTGAAGTGGATTAAATAAAAAAATATATAATCCAAAAAGCTGTTTTGCAAATAAATTTACCCAAATTGATTTTTTTTCTCAAACATTGCCTACAGTACACACTCAGATGATAAATACAGTCTGTATAGGCATGGTCATGGCCTTGTTCAGCAATAAGGGATTCTGGTATACATTTTAATGATGGATTTCTAATTGTGTGTGATGGTAGTGACATTTTTCAGTTTTTGGATAGCTGGATAGTCAGCAGTCAATTATTTCAGGTCTTTGAGAAAAGCAAAAAAAAAAAGTTTGTAATCAATTTTAAAACTGAATCCTTGTTTTTAAGGCTTTATAAAAATCCTTAATTTGCAAAGTATTTTTTTTTTTTAGTAATGATTTATTGTGGAGGTTAACAAAAGTTTGGGCAGGGGAAAGGGTATAGTTAAGAAACAAATTTTTGATTTAATTTACAAATTAAAAATAGAATAATAGTTTCTTTAAAAAAATATCATCTGGGATTGAAAACTTGCCTGAATTCACGAATAACCTATATACATATATTAAAATATACATATAAATGTCACAAAATCATTATTTTTACAGATGCAGAATAGACAATTCAGTCACTACTTTCTTCAAAATTCTGATTTTAGGTCAGAAAGTTTTTTTGTTTTTTTTATGTAGAGTCTTCATTTATAGTCATGTCATGTGACAAATTTATTTTAGTATGTTTATGTAAAATGTAGTTTAAAATACTTTTAGTACAACGTTCTGAATAGCAAAAAGAAGCAGAAATCTTGCCACACAGTCGCTAATGAGCTACTTAGAAATTTAATGAGCGTTAACTAACATGGACACGCTGGCTCTGACACCTTCATCCACTGTCCGGATCTTGAGTTGTTTATCTGTGTGAGTGTGTGCCTCTGAAACGCTACACCAGCCCTTACAGCTGGGCCGCATCTGCAACGCTGCTCATTCTCAAGCGTAACACTAGCTAGCAAAACACTGGATTCATTCTTGACCATTTCGTTTTGAGGTAGTCAAAAAGTAATAAAATGACATATATTGTTTTTGGTTTAATTTTGAATGCATCATTTCTTCAGGGGCCCCATGCAGCATATTAAAAGTCTATAAGAGTATTGACAAATATGTGCATATAAATGCACTCAATTGTCAATAATCTTACAAGTCTTGGACACAATGCAGGACAAAATGTGAGTAAGTTCAAATCTGCATGTTCCACAATTAAAGTGCAAAAAAACCTTTCAAAGTAAAGTAAGATCTAATGTGGACTTCTAAAGCAAGAGTTTCTGCACATGAATGTTTATTGATGATAATTCCCTCTTGTAATGACCGTCACGCTGTTGAACTGAGTGAGAAACCACCCCTACAGATGTGGGAAACTCAGTAGGGGTGTTGGGTCTGGGTGGTGAGGGAAGGGGGGTCGCTGAGCCCTGCCTTGGCCAATGGGGCACGGTCATTAGGGCTGACCAGTGTGGGCCCCGGTATATAAGAAGGGCCGTATGGCACCAGAGAAACCACATCCCTCAGAGGTCAGATCTCCTACACCACACCAATCATGGACGTATTCTCCACATCCCAGATCTTCTACGACAGCACCTGTGCCTCGTCCCCTGAAGATTTGGACTTCGGCCCCGGAGGGGAACTGACCGGGTCTGAGGAGGACGAGCACGTCCGGGCCCCCGGTGCTCCGCACCAGCCGGGTCACTGTCTGCAGTGGGCTTGCAAAGCTTGTAAGCGCAAGTCCAGTACGGTGGACCGCCGGAGAGCCGCCACTATGAGGGAACGCCGCAGGCTGAAGAAGGTGAACCACGCGTTTGAGGCACTACGACGATGCACCTCGGCAAACCCCAGCCAGCGTCTTCCCAAGGTGGAGATCCTGAGGAACGCCATCCAGTACATCGAGAGCCTTCAGGACCTGCTAAGGGAACAGGTGGAAAACTACTACAGCCTGCCTATGGAGAGCAGCTCTGAGCCTGCCAGCCCCTCCTCGAGCTGTTCTGAAAGCATGGTAAATATTACTCTTACGCTACTGTGGGCTTCACATTGAGAGACATCATATTGAAAGGCTACAAAAACTTTCCTAGGTCAGGGCCCAAAAACTCAGAAAAGGCCTTTTCAGTGTATAGTTTTGAGGCTTTCATCTTTTTGTCTGTATTCAGACAAGGTCATTGTACTCGTCTCTCCATGTTTTCATCGACATATTTTATGTCAAAAGCACACAGGGGATTTTATCCCTCAAATGGAGTCAGGGTTGCCTCACTCTCAGCACGACAACGATAAATTGCTGCCAACATCTGGCTCTTCTTATATGCTGAGATATAAACTTACTGCCGTTTGTCAGGGAACTTACAGTAGATGTGGTATGTTGCAACATACCGGGTTGATATTTGGTAAAAAATTAACAGAGTTTATTAAATTGCTGATCTTAGTTGTGTCTGTTTTGATGCGCTCTTGCTCAGCAATATGCAGGTTTTCTTCTCAATGCACATTTGCGAACGACGCACAGATGAACATTATGTTTATGTTTTTATGATGTTTATATAGGCCATACTTGGGGGCATATTCTTTGATTTGGTTCTCATAATGTAGTAAGTGCAATGTAGTTTTGCTAATTTAGCTTGATGCTAATATTTTTGCTAATCGTTTGTTGACAAAGACTTCAATAGCCTAGCTATATAAAAAAGTAATTTAGATGTTACCACATGTAACACATTTTTAGGTTACCTGACTATAATTTTTTACAGGGTATCTAGTGTTTATTTATTCGAGAACATACTTTTGTAAGCGAGGCATGTCCGTTTAGAAAAGATTGCTAGTCATTTGTTGACAAGGCCAAGACTTCTAGACGTAATTGCTCCGAGCAAGTTGATGAGTTATAGTAAAACTTTAATAGAGTAGACCTGTCATTGAGATTTAGACGTGTTCTACACGAATGAAGACAAGAAGTCAAACAGCAATGGTACAAACGATGTGAGATGTTGATTCACAAAACATTTATGACAACATATCTCAGTACAGGGTTTGAGATATTATATAGGTGGATATAGCAATGGCTTTCCCACTGGACTCTTTATAGCCCAATAAAGCCTCAGTAAATCTGGCCAACAGAGACTGGCAGGAAAGTGACGGCCGTGCCGCATTCCTGACTGACTGCATGAGCTGCGCTGCTGCCAGGATTTTCTGGAGATTTACTCGCAGAAAGTGTCATCTTGCACAAACTGGTGTGGCTTCCACTGACTTAATCAATTCGCCACGCCTGAAGCCCAGCGTAGCGTGGGAGTCCCTCGCATAGGAACCAGCCTGTGAAAGAAAGAGATCTAGTGAAGCGCATGGAGCGTAGTCATTCTCTGCTCGTGGCTCCAGTGATGCTCGAGTTGTTGTAGGGCAACAGAATCAACCCATGTCTCATGTGCACCATGATCACTGCTTTATATTTGTAAATGCTGATGGAACTTTTTTGTGCTCTTCATTAAGGTTGACTGCAACAGTCCTGTATGGCCTCACATGAATCCAAACTGTGGGAATAACTACAACTTTAATGCACAGAATGGTAAGAAATTAACTTATATAACTTATATATATATATATATGTGTGGAGTTCTTTGTGTCACTAATAATGTAATCTTTCTCGATCAATCCAGCTAGTCTGGTGGCCAGAACTCCAGGAGCGTCTAGTTTGCAGTGTCTGTCCAGCATCGTGGACCGGCTGTCCTCTGTGGACACGGGAATTGCAGTGGGAATGAAGAACATGGTCGCTCTTTCTCCGACTGGAAGTGATTCCCAGTGCAGTTCTCCAGACAGTCCCAGCGACAGACCAGTCTATCACGTCCTGTGAGAGGGAGCGAGACACACAGGGCATGTTCATTTTGGATCATTTGTTAATGCTTCCCGAAACCAATAAGAAAGTAGTCATTTCAAACCTCCATTCAGCACAATTACAAAGGTTTGCCCTTAAATGTATGATTGAAATGCAAACAAAAATGTGTGCATTCTTTCTGGGCCTGGTTATAGGTTTATGTCGTCAGGCTTTAACTTAACTGTCTTAAAAAAACAAAAACAAATATATCACATTAAAATACAAACAATGGATATTAATGTGTTGGCTGACTATGTAGCTTAACTATATTGTCATTGGTTTTATTTATCAATAATAATCGCTGTGGTACTTTTTTTATTTTAATTTTTTTTTTTTGTATAGGCCTACTTGATGTTGTCCACCATCTTGTAAATAAGATTGTACATAATTTTAAATGACTGTTATTGTATTCATGTAATGTTTTTCTCTGTCATATTTAATGCACATTGTCACATAAAATGACTTTTTCTCCAATAATAAATCTCAAAAAGTTGTATTTAATAGTACCGTTTGTCACTATTTGATTTAAAATGAGGAATTTAATTCTGGGGTGCTTTTTGCGTCTCACAGTAAATATTGACATTTGTCAGCTGCTAGAAAATCATGGCTGTCGGAGGAGGACAGTTGGTAATATGATGAGTTGGATGTTGAAGAAAGAGAGAGAGAAAGGAAATGAGCTCTGCGTGCCTGTTTTTTAAGTAACAAATGTTACACATCATTCACACCCTCTTAATACCATTGTCATGAACAAATGGCCACATGCTGACACTTCAAGGTGCTGCTTGTGTGTGTATGTGTGTGTGAGGGATGGAGAGAGAGGGAGAAAGAGAGAGAGGTAGAAAGAGAGTCTTTGCACAAAAGAAAGAATTTGTTTAATTTCATTATTTCTCACAATATTGGTAAGATGCATTAGTTGGTCAAGTTGTTTCCCCTTTTTAATCTACACAAGTATTATTTTGTGACAACGCGTTCTCATCCCAAAGCGCCATATAAGACGCTTTTGCAAAAGCGTAAATATCCAACGCACATGGCACCCTTTAACGTGAAATGAGACGCAGATATATTTGGGCAGAAGGCGCCCCCTAGTGGTCTAACCCTTACCCTACACCATACCTAAACTTAACCATTTACCGAAGCGTCTCATTAGACGTTAAAGGGTGCCATGTGCGTTGGATATTTACGCTTTTGCAAAAGCGTCCTATATTAATGTGCCCATCATATACAGTGTTATCAAGTAACAGTGGTGATTTAAATTTGATGCAATTAAACAAACAAACAAACAAACAAACAAACAAACAAAAAACACTCAGAGAGTGAACTTTACTATAATCAATGTTTATGTGTGTACTATTACTATTTTTTTTACATCCTTAGACTTCAGTGGCATAAGACTTTATGCACTGTAAACTATTTTTTTCATGATTTGTAATCACAACTTTTTTTTTTATCTTTTTTCAAATCAACTTAGATAATGTGGTTAAGATAACATACTATTTTTAGTTTCTAATTAATGTGGTTTTGACATAATATTTTGAGTTTCTATTTATTAAACCAATCTATTAAACTAATCTCCCTCACTGCATTAACTAATTTTTTCATTTCAATTAAGTCAACTTTTTTAGGCAACCTGGTTACTTTTTTAAGTTAAACCAACAAATACATCTTGTACACTTTGGGTGTAAAGATAAATTAATAAAACATGAAAAATACACAGTAAATTAAATTCTACCCCTCATCCACATTTTTTAGAGTTATGGCATGACTGTGTGCATTCATAAAAGCAATGTTTTTGAGCATATCTGCTCACTCCTAGTGTTCTTGTTAGTGAATCAAATTAGAAAACAACCTTCAAGCAAACAAAACAAAACAAAAAAACAACAACAACAATTTGCAACTCCCATTAAAGTAGCTACTTTCACATTTTAATAGGTGCCTATTCAGTCTCTTGAGCCAATTTTGCTCTCGTAAAGAGTTTCAATAATGCATTAGTGGATCTTTCGCTGAGAATCTTTCAAAGCGCCTTAAGTACAGTAGATTCAATTTCAGTAAGCAATCCTGTCGCCCACCTGGCTAACTCCAAATGCAATGCAGGAAATATTCATGGATAAAGCTCTACTATAATCCGTTAAATGACTCATATATTGGATTTATTATTAACCCTTTAAAAGATTTGAACATTCAATGGATTAAATAGCATAGTATGCTCTGAATGCTCATGTTAAAAGCTTTTCATTATAGGCCATAAAAGGTGACTTTTTCACTTAAAAATTTTTTTTTTTATTATTGTGTGTGTGTGTGTGTGTGTGTGTGTGTGTATGTGTGTGTGTGTGTGAGAGAGAGAGAGAGAGAGAGAGAGAGAGAGAGAGAGAGAGAGAGAGAGAGAGAGAGAGAGAGAGAGAGAGAGAGTCATTATCTTAATGTCTTGACAAAAAAAGAGAAAGAAATTACACTCATTCTCTAGGGAAAAAATATATATAGTTGAAATGACAATCTTCATTGACAACAATGCACTTAAGAGCTTTGACCACTAGAGTGTAGTGTTTTCTCAAGTGCATACACAATGGCAAAAAAAGGCCTTTTACACTGTAAAAAGAGTTAAATACAACCAACTTGGATGTTTAAGTCACTTCTAATTAAATTATATTAAACTGACTTAAAAATGAGATGAATCAACAAACAAAAAAAGTTGATGAATTATTTTGGTGAGTTAAAGCAATGTAAAAACATTTGTTGTCATAACTTATTGATCATACCATTTTTTAGTCTGTCAGGTTTTAAAATGTCATAGGCAGCTGAATTAAATGTAGTTTGTACAGAAGAAACTTTTTTAAATTAAGATTTCAGATGTGAAGAGGTTATCTGAAGTAACTTCTATTAGTAGGCTATATTACTTATTTAGCATACCATGCTAACAATCTAATTTTCTAGAAGAGAAAATAAATTGGACGGTGGAGAATTTAAATAACACTTTCTGCAGGTTACAAAGTTATGTCAGTTAGTAGCTAATGGCGAGGATTGGCTTGTGTATTGAGCGAGTCATTGAATCACTCAAACAGACGATTCCTTAAAAAATGACTCATACTCTGATGAGTGAATTACTTGGTTTTGGGCATAAACAGTAAAAGGTCGTGGGCTAACGTTACTACAACAAACGCCATCGGTTTCTCGGGGACTCGACGGGTGATTTAGCTGTTTGGGACGTTGGCGCAGCAAAAATAGAGAAAGAACCGGACTTGTATCTAAACTGTAAGTTGCTCTATATTAACGTTTTATTTATTGAACAGTTGTTGAAACTTGATATGTTGGACATGGGATAACATTTTTGCTTCTTTAATGCACATTTATTTCATCTGTATCTCTTGGGATTTGATAAATAAACTACAAATTGTCAATTTTTAGGGGGTAACTTGTTAATTTTCCTGATAGCTAGTTTGTAAAATTAAGCGCCTATCGGCGGTGCCCTTCACTGAAGGACTCTATTAAAAGGGGCCTTCTTGAAGAGATTTAGTCCTCTGAATAAAACGTTCTCGTATCTTAATTTTCTTTTTCATGATTCATTTTGTTTATTGTTTTTTAGGCTACTTCTCAATTTCTATCCATTGAAATATTTTAGAGCAAAGCAAACTTTAAAGAAAACAAAAAGGGATTTTATTCATTCCTACTTATTATAGGCCTGTAAATCTATTTTTTAAATTGTCCAAGTGATGAGGCAGTATGGACATGAACGTTTTTTTTTTAAGTAACGTTAGGCCTATTCATGTTTTACCTAGTTTAACACAGAGATGAAACACAAAAGTGTAACTTACTGATATCCCACAGGTTTAGATATAAAGCTCTGATTTAAAATTCACCAGACCTACAATTCCAAGTGCAAATCCTCTTTGATCCAAGTAAATCTATGTGCTGCCTTGGGTATAGGCTACCCTTGTTAGTGATAAATAAAATATTTTAGAAAAGTTTCAGGGTTTTCCAATGGATATAATCTGTTGTTGTCAGGATTTTGCTCAGATTTTCTGCCAGAGAATATTACATTTGTAAGTCCATTGGATGCTTGATGAGTGTAAAAGAATTTCACTGCAGCTTTCAGAGTTCAATCTCTGTTAAACATTGTTTCATCATCTGGTTGTCTTTGGATAGAAGAAGACTTGAAGAAGTCTTGACTAAAAGTCTTCTATGCATGAAGAAAGCCAAATGATTCATTTAAATGCACAGACACATCACTAACACCAACACATTCTGCTGTGGTTTGCAGCTGTTTTTGATGGCAGACTAAAAAGAGACAGACAGTTTGTGTCTAAAATGTAATTACATGATATTAGCTTCTTGTTTATTGAACTGTGTTGATTGGTCACCAGGATGTTGCAATATACAATATATGCTAAAGTGTTCCAAGTGGTTGTAAGCAAGTTTCTATACGTTCACTAGGGTGTTCTGGATGGTTTCTATGTACTTAAGAAACAAAGATTCAAAGCTTTCAACACACGCACATATATTTATTTATTTATACAAATATAATATGTATAACAATTGCATATCACTCGGTATTTTTTTCAATGTATAATAAGATCAGCTTGTCTAGCCTCAAAAATGCAAGTCATTAATAGGAAAGTCTGTAAGTAAACATATAAAAGGGAAGAGAATACATTAAAATGAATTGATTGACAATCAAGGAACAAATCAACTTGGCTTGATTTTGTCTATTAGGATGACACGTTTACATGTTACCCACAGTCTGAGATTACTCAAAAACCAACCAACAAAGGAACTAATTTAAGTATCTACCAAAGTCTTACGTCAGGAAAACCATCAAACCAAATTACAATAACACAGATACAATTTTACCTTTGATTACTGGTGGTGGTTATCAACTACTTGCTGATTTACAGTTTTGCTTCTATATGACTTCAACTAACAGTACAACTAGCGCTGCAATGGATAGACATTTTGCCATCTTTTGACGGCTTGAGTTAAGGGAAAGAAGTCGTGAAATAAAAATGCAATAACATTTTTTAGAAAATAAAACAAAATGTAGTAGATTAACTCTTGCTTTTTAAATTGATTGTCAATGTTAAAATGTTTCTAGTGAATGAGGTGGTCGTTTATGTGAACACCACAAAAAAATCTTTCAAATCTTTTAAAACAATCTTTATCTAAGATAATAAACTTGAAAATAGAACTTTAACATAACAAAATACTGTTAAAATTTACCTTTGTAGATATCATGTATCTGTGTTTGACATTCTGTTTGTCTTCAAAGTAAATATTTTCATATATATTATGAACTATGTCTGAACTTAAATAGAATTTTCTGAATTTGATTTTAATTTCAGGACTAGTGACATCACAACCATAAAACCGCATCAAAACTGTACAGCTGTTATCATGCAGGACCTGTTAAAGGTCAAGTGTGTAATTTTCGCACAACTTTTCCACAAAACAAAATTGCGAAAATAAGGACTACTTTCAAACAGGTTTCCAAAACACTCCCTTTATGCCATTGGTTTCCAAACATGAAGTCCAGACCTAAAACCACACTATTGGTTGGATGCGCAAACAAATAGTGTATGCAGTCTTCTAATATACCAATGCAGTGTTTATATTTTTACTTATGGTTAAATTTGTATATTAACATAGGATCAGAGATTGTTTTGCAAAAATTACAGACTTTTCCTTTAAATATGCCCACCATACAATATGCCAAATTTCTGTAATAATCTCTGTCAATGGCACTGTGATACAGTGATATCATACGAAAATTCTGTGCAAATGGTTTTTATGGTTTAGTCTGACTTATGTCACATGGTGCATAAGATACAGTTTTATAGTAACTTTACCCTTGTAAGACGAATCTTCTACGCTTAAAGTTCACTTTTTACCCATACTTTGACAGTAGAATACGACAAAACAAGTGTTATTGCTATGCTAAATCTACTTTCTTTACAAAATATTCCTTGCTACAATATGGTATAAAATACCTCAGTGTTATCCAATTATGGACTACTGACATAAAAACTGCTTTCTTTTCACAGAGACACCAGCACCCTTCGTTACTGTACAACGCTGTGGCAACAAAAACATAATGAAAAAAATAAATAAAATTGATGAACGCTTTATCACATTGTCACTAAACTACAATAGGGACTTTTTTAAGAGGGTCACAACTTGCGATTGGTTCCAGACAACTGAAATATGAACAAGTAAGAGTAAAACAATGTACTCAGTGCTAGTCTTTCTCTATGACATCATGCCACATTTTTCCAAGCACCGATTTGGAACACAGATCATGGAGTTTTCAACCTTTTTGAGTTGTAGGTAGTTGACTGAAAGAGGATAGTCTTCACTGGAGAACAGTAAGGTTCCTCTTCCGAGATCTCTCGGACCTCCTTACATCACGTCAGTGAGATTAAGTCTCACCCAGTGTCCTCTACTTTTTCTTCTTTTGGAACAGCCTGTGAAAAACCAAAAGGACAAAAGCTGAGAGACGATTATGTTAATAGCCGAACATAAATTGTGCTTTCCCAATTCTTTAGCTTTAAAACAAAATCTTGTCTAGACAGTTTGCTTCTGACATTTTTGGCCGTTCCAAAATTCATATTATTTATGAGATGCCTTGTTTTGGGGGAAAGGTGGCACCGCATGCTTCCTTTGTAGACAAGTCATTTCCAGAATACATTATGAAAAGCCTTGAAAAGTTTTACATTTTCTGATAAATTTCAATATTTATTCGTTGGCCGGTTACATAAAGTTCACATACTGTTTGGCATGTCTCATATTAATTTTCCCATATGCTTTGTAGTTGTTTTTCAAAAACCTTTTCCGATATCAGCCCTCTTTTTAAGCTAGGAATACTTTTGGATGGTTTCTATTGGATAATAGCTTATTTTAGACTAGGTTCTCAACCCATGTAACTCCACGCCACGGTCCCCCATTGTTAAGTTTATTGTCATTGTCATCCAGAGAACAGCAACGAAATTGTGTTCGGAGCATACAACAACCGTACATGGTGTATTAATGTGCACTAACAAATAAATAATAAATACCCCCTGTGTAAACATGACACATCAAAAGTATATGGTTCAAGTTAATACATGCAGACCCCTGCAACCCCCGATAAGTTAAGATATGACGTCTTGTCCTGCTGAAATAACAAAAACACAAGTTTCTTTTAGACATTAGACTTAAATGTCATTAACAGAAAGTAAAGCCAAACGTATACTTCCCTTGTCTGCAATTCGCTGTCCTAAGAGTAAAAAACTGAATTTGCCAATACAAGCCTTTTAGTAATTTGAAAATTTTATAGCGCAGTAGTTCACGTAATGTTCCCAGATGTTTAATTCATAAATATATGGTTTAGCATTTAATTGTTAAATGATTTATAACTGATAAATTCAAGATATTTTTGTGTCTCCCCCCTTTCCCCAATCTACAATAGATCTTGACTTGAACTGATCTTATTTGTTTTTCAGATGTGTGTGTGTGTTTGGTGTGGTGGTTTAGTGTTGGCAGAGTGCTCTCTAGTGACTGTGGCTTTTCTGTTCGGTCCAAATGTCTTGATAGGGGATGATCTGGAGCTCAGCTCTCTCACCATGATCCTCTTGCCCAGACATAATGTCCCAAAAACGCTCAGCAGCTCACAAGCACATATGATTTTATAGCCAAGGATTTTTTAGCCACAAGCAAGAGATGCACAAGGAATTCCATTAGGCCTCTGGTGATAAGTGAGGCCAGTGCCTCTGTGAGAAGTGTATCCACACGGACATGCTTTTGAGTCGGCACTGCTTATAGCTTCATTTTAGGCTTGGATGGTTTCTAAGGCGAGGTTACAATGCTGCCAACTATACTGCTGCTTAGAGCTAACTATGGTGTGAGGAAGCAATGAGGCGAGAGATGGGCCACGCCGCGTATCATTAATACAATGAGATGTGCTTTGGTTCTTCTGGAAAAGACTGACTAATAGAATTCGCTCCTATTGTATTGCATTTGCAAAGATGAAAGACGTCTCGAGATAATAAGAGTGTTGTTATTTCAGAACAGTGATATTGGAAGTGATAAAGGATGACACACTTTCTCTTTTTTAATATAGAAGTCTCCCTCCCGCTGTTTTAGAAGTTAATACGTGATGTTAAGTTACTTTTATTTAAAATTATTCTGACAATGCCAAATCTATTAGCACCAAATAGAAAAAAGGCAGTATTTTGTAATATAATTGAAAAACTAGGTTTATTGCAATGAACAAATCAAACAAATGTAATTTAAATAGCTCAACACAACAAATGTTTCTAGTGGTTTCCCAAAATTGAATTGAAAATGCAACTTTTAATGACTTCTACAGTTTAAAAATGATTCAACCCCTGAATAGTATCCCGACCCTCACAACAGCACAAATCTGCAAAATAGGTGTTGTCTCACTAATCAATGGCTTCATTAGTTGCACCAAGTGTGTTTGAGCAAGAACTTATGAAACATCTGAACTGGCTAGGTTTATTGAGTAAGTTAGAAATATGGCTAAGTCAAAAGAACGGTATCATAATCAAAGTGCTTTGATTAGTCTAAATGTCAACATTTTCATTTTTGTGTGAACCATCCCTTTAACTTAGAGTATTACTAAAACAAATGTTCCATCAGTGAAATGTACAGACTTAAAAAGGCCCCTTAGGTGCAGTAATAAAAAAACGATTGATTTCTCATTTAAATAGTTCTTAATTTTCCCTTGAAAGTCCCTTAAGAGTTATCCTTCAATGTCTGGACAACTGCCTGATAAGCGAATCCTTTTTATTGAGCTCAATCTGTGATGTCATCAGCACTCCTCGCCAGCTTCTTCAATTGATTCATTATCTCACATCATGACATAACAGCTGAGTTTCAGACATAATAGCTGTCTGTTTTTAGGACAACGTTCCTCTGGTGACAGGCAGCATGTAGTACCAGATCTCCCACAGGCCTCAAGGGTTGGTGGGGCAGCTACCTCTCTGTGTGCCATCCTGTTGAGGTCCTGTTACCCTTAAAGCAATGAAAAGCCTCACCTACGACATGTGGTTCTGCTGGGCGGCCAGGTTTTGCTGCTGCTGTTGCTGCATGAGCAGCTGCTGCTGCTGGCGTCTACGGGCGGTACGGAGCTTCTCGAACCTCGCCTCCATCTCCTCCAGGACTTTAGGGGTGTAACGCACCACCAGTTTGACACTGTCTTTGGCTGCTTTCAGTAACTCCACAGCCTTCTCGTGGTGTTCACCCTCGACGCTCTGAGGAAAATAATTCAGTAGTCAGAACATTTCATCTCTCTTTGCGCGTCCAATGGTTTGTTTATGGCTCCTGGAACTTTATTATATCCAAACTCAGCTCAAAACTGCACTAGAAAATACTCCACGGTGATGAACATTCAATTACATTTGGCACAAAAGAGCCATTAATTTCCTATTAGCTCAGGAACCGTAACATGTTTGGTTTAATGAGAAATTGCCTCTCAAATGCTGTCCCAAAATGCCTTCCTTTACAGTCTTTGACGCAAATGAAATCAAATGAATCCTCTGTCATCTTCGAGCGAGTAAGCACAAGCAGTGGACATTAGTTTCTATAAATTCAAATTTAATAAAATTGTAACAATGTGGAATGTCGGCAGAGAAGAGCAAAGAAACTGGCTTCAAAAAGCTTCCCTACAGCAGACAGCTTTTTTACTGAAAGACTCATTTGGATTTATTCAAAGATTCATTCTCACCTGGCTTCAGTGACAGTCTGACACATCTTAAAGTTTACAGCGATTTATGAAAAGATTTCAAGAAGTCTTTGAAATCTGTCCTTTTCAGTTTTACATACAGTCCTGCTCTAAGCTTTCGGTCTTATTTGTCCACATTTACAGTAGCATTTTAAAATGTCAAGCTTAGCCTTAGTAGAATGAAAAATTTGAAAATTTCAGTCTCTAATGGGTCTGAGATAATAACAGCTGCAAAAAAATTTGCTATTTTAGCATATTACGCCATGGTGGGATCAGCCTTTTAGACAGTTGGAAATTCACGGAGATCAATGTAAAAAATCTTTCTGCTGTAATAATCTAACTATAAGCCAAACTGATCTGTATAAATTTAAAAGCCAGTGGGCCCTCCAGCATGATGGCATCTTATTTTGGCATTATACTTATTTTTTGCACAAACAATGTTTGGAAATGTTTTCCCCACTTTACATGTAAAAAAAAAAAACCCTCCTACATTTTGTGCAATGCTTCCTTTGTGCATTTAAGGATAATTGATCTAAACGCTGACAGGTCATTCTTACTATGCAGTAACGTTTCATGTCTCCATCATTAATGTCTAAATACATTGGATAAAATATATAAAACTCAGTTCCTAAGTAAATAGAGAAGTGAATTTTAAATAGTTTTACTACTTAAAGCTGCAGTCTGTAGCTTTTTGGGGTTAAAAATGATCCAAAATACATATTTGAGAAAATACATAACAAGCCAGTGTTCCAAGCTATCTGTTTGCCTTAGCTCAATTCAAAGCGGTTAGCATGTAATAATGTTTTTAATTCCAGCGGTACTGGTGTATTTCCGCGGGAGATTTGAGCATGTCTTTGCGTCATTACGGCACATCTGTACACATAAAGAATGAGTCTCGGCTAGTAGGCTACAGTTTATCGCGTGTGAGGATGCTGGAGTTGGAGATTTATAGCCATTTCTCACTGTACTTGATATAATTAAACTTATCTATTTGATGGCGGATCCAGAAAGGTTCAAACGAAAATCACCAGTGACAACAGATTCACCTGCTGTAAAATGCAAAAGACTTCGTTCAGACTTTGTAGTGGCTCCAGAAATAAGAGACTCCAACCGAACCCATGTGAAAACAAGGATACATATCAGAAGGACATTACATGTAGTCACGCAATGCTGATGCTGTTAATATTAACAATTTGAGAACAAAGTATAATTTGCATGGTTTTGCATGATATAATAATAACTTATAAGCGATTGTTAGATTTAATCTGCAATGTCAGAACCAGAACAAAAGCGGATGTTTCTTACTGGTTCAGGTGACATTTCCCAGTGAAAATTCTTATGTTGGTCATACTTCCAAAAAGAATAATCTGTGATTCTGAATGCCAGTATCGACACCGGCGCGTTGACTGGCAGACTCACAGTCTCCTCAAACATTGTGTTCATCCGCGCTGTGCAGTGTCGAGGGTGTTGAAGTACAACTCACGTAAAGTTGATTATTCTGCGAATGACTGCAATTGCAGATTTTAAACAGAGATGGCGACAAAGAGGAAAAACGCTGGACTGCAGCTTAAGCTTAAGTTTATGTTCTCTTTTTGTATGATTTTCCTATATTCTAACTATATTTTTTTATAGGGTTTCACTTTCCATCCTGCATATTAATAATATCAATTCAACTAACAAAGTGATGACATCATACTCAAAGAAGGGAAATTCTTTTCAATGTTCAAACAGCGCATGCTGCAGTAAGTATTAGCAATATTAGCTACCTTTAATGTGTTTTGAGTTTCTTGCTATTGTGTGAATAACCAAAACATAATTAGTAAAGTGCCTCAGCTTTTAAAGTCTTGTATATCTTTTTTTAATAGAAATAGGTATGTCCTGAAATTAAACACATGCATATTATTCTTATAGAGTTACAGAGTACAAAAGTTTGATCATCACTGGCAACTCACCACTCCATTGACGGACAAGAGTTGGTCTCCTCTCTTAAGACCACCATGCCGCTCAGCCACGCCCCCAGGGATAATGCGTGAGATGTAGATCGGTGAGTTCTGCTCTTTTCCACCCATCACATTGAAGCCAAGCCCCTCATCCGTCTTGGGCAGCTCCACCACCCTCGGGTGGGAATGACCCTCACTGGCAGCAAATGCCGCCACAGTTGCCTGGTGGGAACCAAAGAGTTCAATGTGTCAGTGAATATGAAATGTGACTGAGAAATATAGATAGATCTCATTGAACAGCTTCTGAAAAGCTGTTTTGGCCATTCTGAAATGCCTGAGTGAAGTCTGTCGTCAAAGTGGTTTAGTATAATTCCCTCCCAGAACTGTCTTACAAGACATTGTTTGCATTCCCAAACAACAGGTATCCGCCTCAAAAAACAAGATAACGTGACTGTTTATTGTGTTTCATCTGCATGCTCTTAGGTGCAAGTAATATATTATTTACTAAAATTATAGTAATATATTATGTGGCTTCTTCTACTTTTCTTAGTGATATTTAGTGCTAGTTTATCAGGAAGCTAATTTTTTTTCTCTTCCACACATAGGATGGAAAGGGTGCTTCATTCACAAATGTTTTATACGATATTATAAATGGATGGGAACATCGCTATTGATGCACATTTCAATATGGATTGTTTTGTGATCAGTTGTACATTATACTGTATCTTATGTAGTCTAAACATTATATTGGCCAAAATATGCCAACCTGCTCTTCAGTAATTAGCATCAGTATCATTCCTTTAAAAAAATAAAAAAGTTGATGTTGCCAAGATCTGTATATCTGAATAGCATGAGACCACTTTTAAAACACTTTAAGGTGGATTGATATTCAAGGACCAGTAACCTCTAAACCCAATATTCTCACCAAGCTTCCGATACCTCATTCTTAAAAGCCAAATTAAACATCTCCACACTGGCTTGACAAAGACCTTTAGATTGACTCTCTTAGACTGTGGTCGAGTCGAAGTCTAGTCTTTGTGGAAGCCGCTATATCAAAGGGAAAGTGTCCGAATGTTTACACATTTCTGGTCATGTAGTGCATCTCTGAAACTTTTTTTTACAGCTTGTAAGAATTTCTCAACATGTTCTTTTGTGCTGTGAATTCAGCAGTAAGATAACTGCATCCTATAACCTGCACAGCTGCCTGCATTGTCATCTGAATTCCTGAGAATTCAGGGCTTGTTAGCCAGGCACAACCACCAGGAGACTGAGAATGTGAAGGAAGACAAAAGTATTTCCTGCTGAGCCACACTGTAGCTAAAGGTGCAGCACTGTGGGGCCTTGCTCATTATTAAGGCATCCATACACAGGGAACAGTGAGAAAAAACACCAAGGATTTTCAGAGACTTTTCAAGGTGCCAAATTCCCAAATGGTAAACCAAGCCGTTTTCTGATCTCTGAAACTGAAAGAACAGCACCTTCCCTGTCTCGTGTGTTTCGTGTCAGGCCAAAAAAATAAAAATAATAATGCTGTTTCGAAGTGCTCTGCATGCAAGACACCCTTTTCCCAGTTCCTCGACCTTCACAGCTTCATCCTCTCTGAGGGAAAAAAACACAAGTCGATATATAATCTTTAAGCCTAGACTCTTTCATTTGCTTTTTCGAAATGTAAATCATTAGGTTGCTGGTTAAAAAGATAATTTTTACACACTCAAATTTGCCTGGTTTTATCCATTTATTTTAACTTTTAAAAAGAATCTTCATGCAACTCTATCAGTAGTTCATAGTTATAACAGCTATGTAACATATTTACAAATATTCTGAGCAATGGCCCACTCAAGCCCATTGTAAGCCGTACAAATGTCATCTTAAGTAATGGGCTATATGCACGCATAAGTTCCGCATTTGACGCAAGGATGCTCGTCTGTTTCCGATTGTGGAGATTAAAGCAGAGGAAAACCGGGGAAAACCGTATTATGGCAGAGTCTTCAAAATTTACTGTCCTCCCATCTTTGAAATGAAACTTTCATAGGTTTAGATGTAATTTTATATATAGTTATGTTTATTTAATATAATTTTTAAAAGAAGCATAAACACAACGAGGGGTGTCTGTTTAGTCTGTTTTTGTGACTAACGTTTCTTTATTATTGCCATAGAGTATAAAATTCAATATAAATTCTCGGTATTGTATTGGACTCTACGATCGGCGGAAGTAATCGAGCATCCTTATATCTTCACCGGAAATAACGCTGTGCATAGAGCCCATTACACACTTGACAAATAATCTTTATTGGTAATTAATTTTGGCTTTTAACATTTACATCAGCAATGCACTTGGAATGCACTTGGCATATATGGAGGAAAAAAAATGCATCCCGGTGAAGCACACTGGAGCTCATTGACAATTGCTGCAGGGGATCCCAAAGGATAACTGGAGCTTTTAGAGCTGTTCTTCATCCTATTTATGTGCCATCGATTGAAATCTGCCCCAACGGCATGCAGACGCAAGCTGTTCACACATGCTAATTGCCCTTTCGCTAGTGATTCGAGTCCAATATGCTTTTCGAAACCTGTAGTAACTTTTCAAAATGACCAAGTGAGGTGCTTTGAGGCACTCTAAGACTTTTGTAATTTACATCCTGTACTAGAACTTTAATTGATATGCTAATTTTGCTCATCTGGCGAGACCTGCTCAATGAGCATACTAATTACAGTATGTGCTGTTTTCTGTATAAGTGCCATTGCTGTAGTATAGCTCCATATTATTACAACACCATTCAAATGAGTCACGCTATTGATTAAAGGGGTCATAATGGCATTTTCATACAATTTGATTTTTTAAGGTCTTAATGAAAAGTTTGTAATATACTTTAATTAAAATTGTCATTAGTATTGCAAAAAAAAAAAAACACACAAATTTTACCTGGTCAAAAACAGCTCTGTTTTCAGCACGCAGTTTCAGTGCATATGCCTTTAAATGATAATGAGCTTCGCTCACTCAGCCTCTCTGTTCTGCGGGCGTTTTGACAACACACATGGAGTGTTGCCTTGACAACAGTAGAGGGTATATTTGGAGTAAGAATGGCGGGAAAATCTGAGGACACATCTGTACAACCTTATCAGTTTGAACCGGAGTCGAACCCGGAATAAGATGACGGCCGCAAAGAAGTTCGACAATTAAGGCTCGAACAGGACGTTTCTGAATGGTTGGCCAACATAATGTCACTTTTGATCTATCTTTTTATGTACTGGCAGGGTAGAGTAACTTAGTGAGATGTACGAACGCTATGTGTTTACTGATGTATACGTACTCAGTTTGTAATTATTACACAATAACCATAACGTGTTGTTCATTATAAAGTGGGATTATGAATTGTATTGAGAACGTTGTACATATAGAAAACATGCCGTAATGTACTCTGTAGTTGCAAGCAAAGATTAATATAAATGTTAATACAATTTTACACTCACTTCTTCTAGAGGTGCAGCAGGGACATGAATAGAGTCGCGAATCGTGCCAACATGAAAGCATTGACGTTGCTCTTTGGGAATATTCCATTCGAAAACAAAACTCAGCCACTGGGTCTTCAGTGGGTTGGATTTAAGAACATCAAAATCGAAAGCCTAAATGTCAATGACAATAACTACAACAGTGTCTAAATGCTTGCAAGTGCCATTGAACATGTATTAAGACTCTAAATCAATGACAAGGACATCAATTCATTGAAATTCTGAAAGTGTTTTCTGTGCATGAATTGCCAACCAATCAAGAGATTAGTAACAGGAAAGTCATTTTAGATCATAAAACCATAATAGCAAAATATATGTGACCTCTGAAAAAAAGCGAGTTGCCCTAGATGATATCTTTAAGTGGGCTGGAACAAAGTATTACTGTAAAGCATCTGCCATTGTTCTATTAAGCAGTAACATCATCACTTTAACTGAAAATGATTAATTTCTATTACATGTATTTATGTATTTATACAAGATATCAAAAATAAATGTTTTTGAAATTCAAGTTAACTTCACAAATCCAAACTTTCTAAATGACATTATAATGCACTACAGACCTGCTTTATACTCACTGATCTCTATATTATAGATAGACTGTCTATATTATAGACCAGTATTTCCCAATGTTTCAAATTGACACGCCCCTTCCAATTCCGAGTTCTGAGAATTCCGAGCTTCTCAATTTTAAATACGACTTTTTCGGCCATCCATGTGCTCAGAACATTGAATATTGTAATTACGATATTTACAACTAGGGATGTCCCAATCAGATTTTTTTGCCCTCGATTTTGAGTATCTACCGATACAGAGTCCTGATCCGATACTTCAATAATACATAAAAAAAATATCAAAGAAGAGCGAAAAAACAGATCCAGGATGTTCCTTATAAATTTTTATTTAATTCACCTTATTTTAACATTCAACAACTCTGTTAACAAACAGAGCACTTCTTTGAGGTAGCTTGAACAATCAAGTAATAAATAACATAAATTCGTCACTTTTGGACTTTAGTGCAACAGTAAATATAAAAAAAGTCTAATATAAAAACAAATAGCACCTAAAGTTTAAATACCCATCAGGCATGTAAACACATAAAAAAATAAAAGTGCCACAGTGTTTGCAAAGCCAGTAATGTGCTTTTAGGAACTGCACTCCTAAATCTTGCGCTATCTTGGCTGTGATACCTCCTGATCGGGATTCGGGAGGCAACGTTCGATCACATGGTCAGATCTGGACATCCCTTTTTACACCCCCACTTGAAGGGTACATTATTCTTAGTTACATACCTGGAATATAACTGGAATTAAAGCGTCTTTTCCTTGCATTATGAATAGTATCTGTCTCCTCCTTATTAATAAACCCTGACTTGGTGGCATTCTTAATGAGTAAATGTTCATCAATGGTCTTTTTGAACAAGGGAGGAACTTTTCATTTCTTCAACTGTCAGTTTCATAGTAAATCAAAGTCTTTCATTTGAATCATGTAAAAGTAAAGTAAAATTTGATTTATCATAATATGACCCCTTTAAAATGCATTAATTAGTGTGTCTCTGCAGACGTTTTAAAATGTCAGATATTGAAATGCAAAGAACGCCCTCAATAACCAAGTCTTCTGTTTTTACTCAGATTTGCATAATTAATCGACTATTTCTCTGAACGCAAGCCTAATTGGGATCAAAAAAACAATTACAACAATACCCACAAGAGCAGCCTATTGAGCTATTCAAAATAGGTATCGCAGGGTACTGCTCAGCATCCTTTGTAGAATCCAAGCGTGCTTTGTGTTTTCTGTCTCACTTGCCATTCATCGCTCGGCTCTTTGTGTAGTGTAACTGTGCACAAGTCTGCTGGTCTGTGTATTCATGCAGAGAGAGATGGTGGGCTGAACTCTCTGGACGGCAGCGTGGCCTTTAACTGGCAGGGCTCTAGTATTTGGCCGATTGGTGTATATCCCTGTCTGCGAAGCAGAGATGTGCTTAAGTATATATTTTCATAATCATCCAGTTGGTTAGTTGCCTGAATGACTAGTTGACTATTCAGTTTCTAGTCGACTATTCAGCACTCCGCAGTGACTGAAAGATAGGGAAAAATGTAACACTGCTTAAATGGGGATTGTGACCCATCCCTAAAGAAACCCAGTATTGTGATGTGGCTGAAATTCTCCCACTAAAGATTCAGCAAGGCACTTCTGATCATCCAGTACTCAGCAAATTCAGCAAATCTACACCCTCCCACCCCCCCCCCTCTTTTTTATGTTTCCTCTCTTTTTCACAAGATAGCACTCTTTACGCAGTATGAATTTGAATGAATGCTATTTCAGTGACAGTGTCTGAAGAGCAACTAGCAAGTGTTTGCATGCAGGCCTGGATAATTGTCTGGCTGATTGTTTATCAAATCAAGATTTGAAAATATTCTTACTTAATGGATTTCTTCTGGATGTCAGAAAAGGGATGTTTAGCAGATGTAATTATGCCGTATGCGTAATACTGAAACACAGGGTAGGTGATGTGTAAATAAATAAACTCAGACGTACCTTAGCTGTGGCACGTGCTTGATACTCCGGACATCCATTCACTGTTATCGTTTCATGCATATACTGATAGACCTATTAAAATAAACAGAGACAAAGAGACTGTTTAGTTTCAGTTCCTCTACAGTTATCAAAATGACATAAAATGTGGTTAAATAGCAATAAGGCATTCTGCAACGATGCTTCTTATCATATTACTTCTTTGGATGCAGCCTGTACTTTCATGGCAAAGAAACGATTTGAAAAGAATCTTGCTTAGCGAGTTAAAGTAAGTTAAACTGTTGATCTGTTTATAGATATCTACCTGAATGATAACATCTGGTTTGTGGTCACATTAGCAATCTTTTGCTAAATTTTGTGGGCAAAGTAGGTCCAATGTCAATAGTATAGTGTTGCATGAAGCGCCACTATTTTAGAGGTAACTTCCAAACCAAGCAGCTTTAATTGGAAAATTTGCATGTTAACAAACTTGAATCCAATGTGAAATTAGCATGGGTAAATTCTTAAAGTGTCCTTAAAGCAAAATTCCCAATATGGATTACTATTGAGATGACTGCATTTCGCTGTATAAAGGTAAACGTGACCGCACCGCAAGAGTGTATACATGTATGTTTGAAAGGACTGCATTCTTGCTAATGCGATGCACTGGCTAAGCATTTTATCGTGTTTATGTACTTGCGCTAATTTGTTTCTGAAATGGGAATAAGAAATTCAAGAAGGAGCACTTGTGGTTGCACTCTGGTGTTCAAATTCTACGGCAGCAATGAGAACTCAGTCTACATGACCAAAAATAGTTAGTTTGACATTTTTTCATGAATAATTTGTGCTTCTTTTAGTTTCTGCAAACCTTTGTCATGCTTTTATAGTTTGGTTTACAGAGCAAAGAGAGCTTAATCCAGTTCTATAGACTCTAATGTCTCATTTGCGCAGATGCAACGGGTTCCATCACCGATTCTATATTTTCACAAACAGGTGCATGTACAGAGCCCTTATCTGCTTTCACACCACTCAGGGATGAGACTATTAGCTTGAGGTCCTTTGAGGATTTGGAGAACCTATGTTTATCTCATTAACCAGCGCTTCTGAAACGCAGCTGGTGCTACAGGAAGCTCTGTCTCCCTCTCTCCGTCTCTCCTAAATAACAAGTTTCTCTTTAATCTGTCCTCCAGCACACTGGGCAGACTCTTTAGCTGTTTTACTAACCTCCTACTGAGAGATTAGTCTGATAAAATACATTTACAGTAAAACGTCTCTTTCCTGTTACTCTGCGACTTTAAACCACTCACTCTAAACCTTCTCAACAGGCAGGAACTATTGGATGACCTTTAGAAACTGCTTGAAAATACATGAAAGTGGTTGCTAAGTCTCTACAATTACAAACTAGAGTATGTTACTAAGGAGAGGTGACATCCTACATGTGAAATATGCTCAACTCTGAAAGCTGTGCTGTTATATATTTCAGCACAGCCTATTGCACACCTTATATGTTTGTCGCAGTTGTTATTTTATGTGTCTCACTTGCCGTCTTTTTCAAAAATACAGCATGTTTGGGAAGTCTCTTGAGGTTTTGCTCCAAGTGCAATAAAGTCTTGCCCTGTTTAAATAAAATTCAGACAACATTGACTCACCCTCGTGTCATTCTGAACCTGAGTGACTTTCTTCATCATGGAACAACCAACTGTGGCATATTATATGATAATCTAATAACATTTTTTTTTATCTTAATCATCTATAGTTTGGCTACTTAATTTCTAGCTGCTTATGTTTAGTTCAATGACAATTTAGTGAAACTTTAATCAATTTACCTTTATTGACTGAACTTCAATAGATCTGTGAGGGATCAATGCAACCAGATGGAACAAATCAATAGATTAAAGACCTAAGTAAATCTTTCAGGGGCTAAACATGCGTGCATGTTTCTTCCCACTGTTGGAGGATTGTGTGTTTTTTAATTGCATCTTGAAAATGCATGAATATTAAAGGTCAAGCTATTTCGGTGTGCAATTCATATGCTGTATTGGGAACGTTTTTATCATAATTTTATTGGAAGACAATTTATTTGTGTTTGGTAATGGGATGTATAAGGCAGTCTGCAAGGGTAATAGGGCTCTATTTAACCACTGTTCTCAAATTCCGCTTTGGTGATAATTCCCTGTTTTCAGTAAAATCAATAGAATAATATAATACAATGTTGATGAATTTCATTACCACATTATGGTAATGAGGATTTGTGGGAAAATGGACTTAATTGTCAATAAAATAATGTTACAATGAAAAAACAGGTGTACATTTCTTTACACAAAATAGAATTTCCAAATTTATTTTGTTTTTGAGGTGAAATGTGAGCTGCATTCTTGTAAGATTTAGTGCCATTCCTCCAGTTTTCTTATACAATCATGTCCTTGCTTCTCTGTCTTCCTATCTCCCATGTCTCGAGGGATCACTCCGTTTCCTCTCAGCTCACTGTGTTCGGTTTGCTTTTATCTGTTTTACCTCCAGTGAGATTGACACTCACAGATGTGTATCACTATGCTTTTTCACTACTCTGCCCATTGAAAAACCCACCCACAGGCCGCAGTGAGGTACTTTGTGTAACCATGGTGCTCTGACTATAAAGAGAAATATGATTTCAGTTGTTCTCATTTGAAACCTTGTTCTCCCTCCTCTTTCTTAAATCTTCTTACACTGCTCAGAGTCAGTCAGGCAATTCAGTGAAGCCCGATTCACAGCAATGCTTCTCATTTGCAAACCATTCCACCAAGCACATAGACGATATTCCACATAGACGCACACAATTAATAAAGAGAGAGACTGATCTCTGACCCTGTAGCAGCGGCACGTAGGCATTGATGGACTAAGCTCTCAGTTGATAATGGCCCTGTTGTCATATTCCTCTGAGAGTTGTATTTGAAATCATACACGTTTGCTGTGGTGATGCTCTGACAGACTGGACTGTGGGAAATGATTTTCACAACATAAAAGCGTTCCATCATTTCTGAAAGAAATCATTGTAGGCCAGTCCATTTGTTTTTCTGACATTCAAAAAGTATGCAGGAGATCATATAATACTAGAAATCAGGACAAAATGAAAAATTCAACTTGTTTTGTAAATGCTTTACTGTAAACAACATTTTTGAGTGTAAAATATTTTACTGACAATTAGTAGCACACTGTAGATCCTGTCTGTGTAAAGCTACATTTATTTTTTACATTTTTTTTAGAGATGAAGAATACGGGATTTTGAGTGGGTATGTTCTGGCCACCGTTGTCCTCGTTTTGGCAATCATTTCATATGGCTAAGTGAGGTTGATGACTCATCTGAATAGGCCAGAGGTAGACATAGTACCTGATAGTCTTGATCTTGGAGTTTGTGGCATTTTTCCTTTTTTATATGTTATTGGTTGAGACATTTTCACGGCACATTTTGTCATATTGACATTGTCCCTGCAATGCAGAGCTTTGCTGTCGGCACTGTAAATTAAGTCAACACCGTGTCCTTTCACACTCTCATTATGGGAATGTAAGAGACAGATTGCACCATATGATACCTTGCACAATTGCCAGGCCATGAAATTAGCTCATAGGGCATCCATGCACAGCTCAGTGAAACTTCGCCTGATGGATCCTGGGAGTGTGAATTGATGTCCTACCAAAAGTTTTATTACATTAATGGCCCATTCTTTTTGATTGATGAGAAACTTTGCTATAAAATTATACTGTACTTAACGAATCATCTGTTGTGTCATCTGATGTGTAGCAACCTATAAACTGAATCTCATAACTAATCTGAAGTATGTCTCTATAGATGTTTCAAGGTTTTGACACATTTCCTCATGCATAGTTATAGCCACATTAATCTTAGCCACCTGTTTATGGATCATCTGATCCATATTACCCACAAAAATGGCAAGAGCTTTCTCAAAATCACAAGTTCCAATCTGGTTTCACACCGTTTTTTCTTCTTCACAGTCCAGTGTTTTTCACAAAGTATCAGACTTTGCACTTCTGAGGCAGAAAAGGGAACATCAACATGGAGACAGTAGTGGGTAGAGCCAGACCGGAGACAGGAATAGCCAGATGCTGACCCCGAGTTAAGCCAGGATGAAGGCTCACAGTGGAACCGATGAAGGAGCCAAGATGAAATCAGGAGCTCAACTGAGTGAGGTGGAGACGTGCAAA
This sequence comes from Pimephales promelas, assembly GCF_988280905.1. NCBI lineage: Eukaryota > Metazoa > Chordata > Actinopteri > Cypriniformes > Leuciscidae > Pimephales > Pimephales promelas. The sequence continues at coordinate 11,565,371 of NC_142792.1, read as the reverse complement.
ATGGACGTGCCGAGGAGTTGGAGACCCAGGGTGACTGTGAAGGCCTGGAGGACCAAGGTTGAGACATGGGCTTGGCAAACCGGGACAGAGTCAGTCGAGGCACAGCTGGAAACTCTGAAGTCAGAGGCACAGCCAGAGTGACGATTGACGAAGGTGGAGCCAGAGGGATGAGGGAGCCCAAGAGGTGGTGCCGGAGGGATGGCAGTCCAAGATGGAGCCAAGGGCTCGGAGGCTTGAGGTGGAGCTGAGGGATCCACAGACCAAGGCAGAGCTGACGACTGGGAAGCTTAATGTGGATTCGAAGAGCAGGGCAAACTACCGGAGGAGCCAAGGGGGTGAAGGAAGACAGTAGAGGCAAGGCTGAGGAAATAAAAGGTTTATGTAGAGGAGGAGGGAGAGAGAGGCTGGGACCATCTTCGACAATAGAGACTTGAAGCTGAGCAGAGTCAATGGCAACGAAGAAGACATGGAGCTGGGCAGAGCCAATGATGATGAAAGCAACTTGGAGCTGTTACGTTTTCAATAGCAACAAAGATGACTTGGGACTGGGCAGAACCAGCAGAGATGAACAGCGAAGACTGTAGAAGTTGAAACATTATATCATCCAGCTCATCCAATGTTAATTCAGTGGGAACCCAGCTAATTTCATGCACTTCAGTGATGAGTGCAATTTATGCCGACGAACTCCACTAATATGGCCTCCGTGGTGGGCGCTCACACACCTGTTCAAACTTCTTAGTGGGCTCTGGCTCTAGGACAAAGTCATTCGGGCTGGATCTTCATGGTGGGCCTCTGAGTCTATGGTGGCCTCTGGCTTAAAGTCTGTGTGGGGATTGGCTGAAGGCTGGCTGGGTTCTGGGTCGAGAGCTGGCGATGTGGGGCTGGCATGAGGCATACATTGAATGGGAACTTACACCTAACCAGTACCCACTCCACATATTCTCACTGGGATTGTGGGTAACCTCACGGGGACCATAGGTAAGTACATAATTTATCTTTTTTTCTGGGGTCTAAATCCTTTCTTGGGTCCAGTGTTCTGTCGAGGGGCAGTGTAGTTTATAATCCAAAACAGAGATGCGTGACAAGTATTGACATATTTTCTCAATTCACTTGACATTGACATTAGTGGTAAAAAGTTAATAATTGATGTCTAAATATTTGTTTTATGAGTATTTTGCCCCACTGTTTTTTGTTTTTCCATATAGCTAGCTAGTCACGATCCTCCCATACTGTTTCAAAATAAACAAGCACAAGATTATACATACTCTGCCCACTACAAAATCTGTTACAAGTCCCTCACTGTAGACTAAAACGCAGAGGGGATCGAGCTTTTTCTGTGGTCGGGCCTCGCCTGTGGAACAATTTGCCCATAGACGTTAGGATAGCCCCTTCTGTGATCTCTTTTAAGTCACTTTTAAAAACGCACTTGTTTTCTTTGGCCTATAAATAGGTTGTTTGTGTATGTGTATGTATATGTATGTACATATATATGTATGTGTGTGCGTGCGTGTACATGTATATGTATGTATATATATATATAGATTTTATTGTTGATAACTCTGAGATTGCTTGGGCCTCTCCTGTTTCTAAGCTGTTCCTATCTTTGCTGTACTGTTCTATGATGTGCTGCTGCATGGTGTTAATGTCTTTTAATCTTTTTTGGTTCTGTAAAGCACTTTGGTCAGTCATTGGCTGCTATAAAATGTGCTATACAAATAAAATGAACTTGAACTTGAACTTGAACTACTGACAGAAAGCGCAGCAGTGGTGTCGTACTAAAAGGCAGCATATAATCAACCTTGTAAAATTAATTAAATAAACAATCGAATTAGCATAATAGGATTCTTTTCTCGCTCATGTGTTGTGCAGCACACACACACACACCCCTAAATGGGAAAAGGCAATTCCACCGGAGTAACACTGTTCATATGCTCAGGCAAAAGTACAAAAATGTGTCTTTGAGATTGGTTTTTAGTTGTTTGCTAGTGCGGTTCTGGTGTTTGAGCATAAATGGACAGCCGAGATCTTAAAGTGGTTTGGATGTTGGCCTGGCGTTGCACTGAAAACCGCAGTGGCCCAGGTCAACCTCATTCTCTGAATAATTGCATTTCTGCAAGTTCACGGGAGAAGCAAAGTAAAACAGGCTCCAGTTGCCACTATCTCTGCCTGACAGACACACTCCTGTCATCGCACCCTCAACGCACATCTGTCACAACCTCGGATGATGCTGAGATTCCATCCCATAATTGATGATCCTCGGTGTCATATCATCCATCTACCACAGCCTCTATCCATTTTCAATTAATATTAGTTTATTAGTTTTAAATACGTCTAATTAGCTTTAACAATATAACTTTTTTCAGTTTTTACAGTTTTTATTTTAATTCAGCTTTATTTGAATTAGTTAAATACATTTCTAATAGTTTTAGTGGTAATATTTTAGAATAAGTTCTCTTTTGTTAACATTCGTTAATGTATTAACATTAACAATGAGCAATATATTTGTTACAGGATTTAGTAATCTTTCTTTATGTTAGTCTGTTACCCTCAAATTTACCAAAACATGTATCCAATTTAAACCCCCAGAGTATGATTTTTTTCTCAAAGGTTTGAGTCAGGAACTTTATGTTTCGTTGTTGACTACTTAAATAGCCCTTTAAATAAAACACCACCAACCCCCACCCCATATACAGTACATCTAGAATACCAATTGCATGACTATGGACAAATTAGCAAATCCCCATAAAATCAAAAAAAACAAAAAAATTCATGGTAGCGTTCAACTTCTCTGTACCTTCTCAATCGATTTTCCAGATGTCGCATACAGGGACAGTCAGAAGGGTGCTTCATTCGAGAGAATAACTTTGCACCTGTCTTCTGGTGTCTAATTCTTGTACAGTACTTCCTGTAGAATTTCAGTCCATCTTTGAGGTTTTTCTTGGAGAGAAGTGGCTTCTTTGCTGCCCTTCTTGATACCAGTTTGTTTTACAAAACTCTTGGCCTTTCTTTGTGTGCAGATGCACTCAAAATCATCTTCTGCCAATATTGAGCAGCTCTTCACTGGTGGTGACACAATTCTGTAGCTGATCCCTCAGGAGGAGAAGGTCCTGGCACTTACTGGGCACTCTGGGATGTCCTAAAGCCTTCTTCACTGCAGTTAAACCTTGAAGTTCTTGATGATCTAGTAAATGGTTCTTTCAGGTGCAGAATTCTTTGAAGCATTTCCTTAAATGTGAGGCCATTTGGATGCAAAGATGATGGCTACACATCTCTCTTTGAAGGTAACTATTGCTAACATTAGAACACAAAGATTGGAAGCACTTCTTCCCTGATTTGATTAGTAAAAGGGCCAAAATAGTAAACTTTGGAGTTTTGTGATAAAGTTTATTGGACAGTAAAGCTTTTTGCAAATATCTGATCACTTTGCACAATAATCTAGAAAAATGTGGATCAACATAAAAACTGAAGCAGCAAATTTAGCAAAACATAACATTAATGTCACTTCCAAAAACTTTTGGCCACAGCTGTACCCTGTTGTTCAAGTGGGAAGCAGGACCATAAAAACTGCTTGTGGTTGAGAGACGACAGGAGGGTCAACACTAGGAGTCTGAGGAGGATGCCTCATAATCAGGACAGATTATTCTCCTCAACTTTATACTCTGTCTCAGACACATTCTCCTCTGTTACTGTCAAAGGACTGTGAAATATACACTGGAATATATCATTTTCATTTTTGGATGAACTGGCACTGGAATATAATTTTGAAAATACTGTATCTTAACTGTGTCAACTGTAGAATATGGTGCTAAACTGGTGATGACAGCAATGCTTAATAGAACTCACCTCTCTAATGGCCGTGCAGAACTCGCTCTGTAGAACCTTCTTCAGGGACTGCAGCTTGTGACCTGGGACGTCACCTGACTCCTGTAATTTTTCCAGCAGCTCAATTGCCCTGGTGACATCTGAGATGGAAAGAGAGAAAGAAAACACAGATGTGTTTGAGTAACAGAGGGTCTTTGATTCCGAGAAAGAGAGAGAGAGAATGGGTAAAGTTTGCAGTAAAGGGCAGAGAGATGGTGGAGCTGCAGCGAATCGATTGTTGGGATAATGGAAATAGACTCGCTGACGGCCAGAAGGGCCACAGAAAGCAATCAGTGCTCTCTTTACATGAAGCAAAAAACGCATCACTCTGCTGTGCCCCTGCTATTCAGCAGACCTATAGGGGACACATTCGCTGTGGTCAGTCATGGCTTGTTTCAACAAATACTTATGAGTCTTTGGCACAGCATTTCACTGTCTGGGTAATCAAGCTACATCAATACGTCATCCTCTATTATTCTCAATCATCTCAATGGCAGTTGCTCGATTGGCTAACCCGATCTCAACACATAAACATAATTATTTTACGAATCTCCCTAAACCCACCCCTAATCCTACCCATCTCCGCCCCCTGATCCCTAACCCCACCCCTAATCCTTCCCATCTCCGCTCCCTGATCCCAAACCCCGTCCCTTATCCTACCCATCCCTAACCCCACCCCCAATCCTACCCATCTCCGCCCCCTGATCCTAACCCCACCCCTAATCATACCCATCTCCGCCCCCTGATCCGTAACCCCACCCCTAATCATACCCATCTCCGCCCCCTGATCCCTAACCCCACCCCTAATCCTACCCATCTCTGCCCCTTGATCCCTAATCCTACCTGTCTCTGCCCCTTGATCCCTAATCCTACCTGTCTCTGCCCCTTGATCCCTAATCCTACCCATCTCTGCCCCCTGATCCCTAATCCCACCCCTAATACTACCCATCTCTTCCCCTTAGATCTGTATCCAACTCCACCCCTGGATTTCGGGTACTGCAATGAGGTGCTACTGGAAGGGTTGGATTGCTTTACACTGCACAATACGTCACACCAACATAGCTTTAGTGAAGGAGTATTATACTGTAAGAAAGGACATCATGGCAGAATCTAAGAGAACAAAGAGAATGTTGACATAATTAATTGACATAGTTTTGCAATTGAACAAACTAATGCAGGACTACAAATTGTTTACACTGTCTTGAAGTTTTTTAAAGTTGTTTCAATCCTGTGATGGTTTTTGTAATGGTTGGAACATGGCTCACAAGATTGACATGGTTCTTCTTGGCTTTTGAAATCATTTATCTTTCGAACAACAAATGTACCAGCTATCTACTAATTACTTCAGTGGTTTATTTATGATTTTTTGTCACTCAAAAGTGACAAAAAAGTTGCTTTAAGCCAAGCTAACCCTCTTTTAATGGGCTTGCATAAAACAGTGGCAACATAGGCTTGCATAAAACAGTGGCAACAGCAATATTTTAAAAGACATTCAGTATACTGTTTAACTATTTAAACTTAAACTATTTAACTATTAGGCAACCTACATTTATTAGCAGTTAGTAAAGGAACTTGGGTCAGTGGAGTAAGAAGCTGTTTATAAAACTTGCCTTTGTATTTCAAAATGCAAAACGCAGGGCATTGGAATGAAAAAAAAAACACAAGGTCATGAGACACAATTTTTAAAAGTTGAACTTATCTTACCTTGAGCGCCAAATTTTTAGAACGTGATGCATGAGGCACTGCAAAAATGGAAGACGTGAACGCAACGGCCAAACAAGTATTTCTAGCGCATGCTTACATAGAAATACAATGGAAAAGCAGTGCAATGCAAAAATTTGTTTTTTAAAAACAACCCAACAACCACCAATATGGTGTACTTACAGCTCTACACACTCCAGACCAGCCTAACTGCTGAAGCTCAACGCCTTTCCACTGCACACGACATTTTGACACGACTGTCAAAATTTGCCCCCTAGTGGCAGTCACAATGAACTTATCATCTTGCATGCCAACATAAGTAGACCTAAACTGTCTCATTTGATGGAAATCTTCCCCGTTAAGGTGCATCTCTTGCACTAAACGGTAATACTACAGCTAGGTAATGTTTTTCCCACACTGACTTGCAATACTTCTTTTTGCTTCTCCAGTAAAAGGAATGTAAAAGCATGAGCCTATATCCTCCAAACTTTCACCCCGGTGGAACGAATAAATGAATGCAAACAAACAGCTTTGCATAATAGGACAAATAACCGCCAATAATTTGACTGAAAATACGGTGCCAGATAACATTGACTAGCTAGTCTGACAGTAGCTTTTAGACTACCCTACCTAGAAAAGCTTTCTTTTGTATCTCTAAATCTCTCATCCCCCTTTAAAACATTATTACTACAGGCATCAAAGCATCACCTTAGTAAATAATCTACAGCCTTTGAATATAAATTAGATATAATTACTGGTAAATCGATTGACTTGAATGCTCCTGCTAAGTATAATCCATTTTTAGGAGGACTATGATAAAATCGTATTTATGTGATGAATATCTGTCACTTACCCTAAAGGTCCTTGGTGTAGTTTTACAAATCGCTGAAGATCATGTTATGGGTGGTTGAGCCTCTGGTCACATTTGGTGCTCAGTACGACTCGCGGTGATTTGTTTTTGTGTCAAGGGAAGCATGTGGCTAATTGTGCTCATTCATCTTTGGACCGTGAAAAATTACACCCATTTTATGTGATGTGCAACTGTTTTGGGTAAAAATTGAGAAATAACCTCCAAAACTTTGTGTCACAAATTCGTAAAAACTCATATTAGCCTACATTAGATAACAACTTTGTCGGGACACAGACAGCAAAGCAAAGTAGGCCAAACCACGACAGGAACTAATAAAACTGAACCCAGTGAGACTAGTAGAGCAGACACAAAAGCTGTAATGGCCTGTGGGCTCATGGGACCACAACAGATGCAACAATCTGAGCACAATCTCTTGCAGTCTGTTCTGTCAGTCACATTGAGAGGAGACTTATGACCTTTTGCTCTAATCTTCAAACCCCAAATGGGCTGTACATTTTTCATGAATATGTCACATTGTACTGAATTTGAAAGCCTTTTTTGATAAAACGATAGATTCAAATTAAAGCTCTTTTGTTATTAAAGCAGCTATTCTATCAAAAACTGACAGCTCCATAACTGAGTAGTGCCCTGGCATGTCCCACTTGGCTCTGCCTCTGAAGAATGTCAGCATGACATTAATCTCTCTGTTGCTACAACACGTCAGTAAAAATTGATGACTGATGTGTTTTGGTGTAAAATTGACATGAGGGCATAAACTGTGGCTTAGAGTGTAATTATTGTTAACTAAAACCAAAATGATTAAAATTGTTTTTGTTTTTGAAATTAAGCTTAAATAAAATGAAATATTAATATATGAAAATTTAAACTTAAAAAAACTTAAATAAAGATTAGAAATGTTGTCATGGCAACTAAATTAAATTAAATGAGTTGAAGTTGACATACTAAAATAGGTAACACTTAAAGGAGTTGTTCACTTTTAAAAAAAAATTTGCTGATAATTTACTCACCCCCATGTCATCCAAGATGTCCATGTGTTTCTTTCTTCAGTCGAAAATTAATTAAGGTTTTTGATGAAAACATTCCAGCATTTTCCTCCATAATGGACTTCAGTGGGAACCAAACAGTTCAAGGTCCAAAAGACACTTTCAGTACAGACTGCAAACTGTTCAAAGGGCTTTAAACGATTCCAGACGATGAATAAGAGTCTTCTCAAGCAAAACGATCGCTCATTTAATAAATAAATAACAAAGTTTATGTTTTATAAGCTCAAATGCTCGCCTTGCTCTGTACTGTGATGCGCGTTCGTGACTCTCCTGTTCGAACTCGTTCATCAAAATGAACGAATCTTTTTCCGAATCAAGGTTCGGAAGTTCGAACAGGAGAGTCACAAACTTGTGTCACAGAACATACCAAAGCGACCATTTGAGCTTATAAAACTTAAACTTTGTTATTTATTTATTAAATGAGCGATCGTTTCGCTTGATAAGACCCTTATTCATCGTCTGGAATCGATGAAAGCCCTTTGAACAGTTTGCAGTTTGCACTGAAAGTGTCTTTTGGACCTTGAACCGTTTAGTTCCCAGTGAAGTGCATTATATGGAGAAAAATGCTGGAATGTTTTCATCAAAAACCTTAATTTCTTTTCGACTGAAGAAAGAAAGACATGGACATCTTGGGTGACATGGGGGTGAGTAAATTATCAGCAAAAGTTTTTTTTAAAGTGAACTACTTCTTTAAGACTACTGTTCCGTCATTGAATAACTACACAGGAACAAATCAATAATGCAATATTAACATTCAAGTGTATAATTAATATGAAACTAACATTTTATTAATAACTATACAAGGTAGTTACTAATTTTTTAGACTAATTTCTTGCTTTTTTTTTTTTTACTTATAAAAGCAGCAAAGCGTACGGAAATGAAATGTTCGAAAAATCTTCAAAAATGTGCTCCATGGACAAAATAAGGACATAAGGATGAGTAAATATGATTAATTTAATTGGCCTCTCAAGCATAGTTGTGGTGTGGGAATTGTATGATTTGGAAATAATGAGGGAAAAAAAGAACAGCCAGTGAATATTTTGAAGGGCAGTGGTGATGTTGTCACGAGAGCGGGAGTGAACCGGTTCTGGAAGTTATTTAGACTTTGAATGATGTTCCATAGAAAATCCTGTTGCAATAGTCAATTCTGGATGTAGTGAAGGCATGAATCAAAGTTTTAGCAGCAGAGAGTGATAGACAAAGACTTCAATTTTGTGAAAACCAAAATATTCATAGCTCAGTCAATTTTTGTTTAAAAAATATATTATTTTAGGCCTATACTACATTTCTAATAGATATACCAAGATTAGGGGTGAGAAGATTTTTCCTATAAAAACAATTATACTTTTATTAAGCAATGATGCATTGATCAGAAGTTACAGTAATGACTTTTACATACATGATTTCTTTTTCAAATAAATGCTGCTCTTTTGAAATTTTTATTAATCAAAGAATACAGAAAAAAATGCAAGTTTTCACTAAAAAATATTAAGCATCTCAACTGTTTTCAACATTTGATAACAGTAAGAAACCCTACTTTTTAATATTATAATGATTTGCCTATGTGACACTGAAGAGTAAGAGAGTAATGGCTACTGAAATTTCAAAACATTACTGTTTTTTGTATCTTCCAAAGGCCAAACTTTTGAACGGTAATGGGGCATTTCATAGAGTAGAAGAGACAGGAAAGGACAAAGAAGATAGGATTGTTAAAAGACCTGGAGTTGAGAATAAACACAGATCAACCGTAACACTACCGTTCCATATTCAGAGTGTTGCCTGTTACCACTTTAATATGGTCACAGACTTGTAGCACATTTCCCACTGGGTGCAGGTTTCAATCACTATGGATCAATTCTGTGTGATTCAGTGGCTAGCACCCACCATTTCAATTTTGAATGGCATTGTCTATTGATTTGTATGGTAATGCTCATTTGTCACAATTTTGAAGTCTTCATCTCCTTCCTTTCACTCTCCCCCACCGTGCTCGTCTTAAGTCCATGCACGTTTGCATTATCGATATCTTAGAAAGCTACTCAAATAACGCATGACCTTTGAAACAGACTCCCTGTTGGGAATCTGCCTATGATTCTTTAAGGTGCCGTTCTATAGGTTTTGGGACAGAGCCATAGGCTCACTTCATAATATTGACAATGTAATTACAGCGTATGCTCAGAATAAAGGTCTATGTTATTATAATTGACCAACTTTGAGATCTCTGTCCTCGCCTCAGATCTGATGCTCAAAATACCAGCAGGAGCTCATTGGGATTATTTGTCTCTACCTACAACTCCAAAAACATAACTATACATACATTTCACTGCGGTTTCCATAGTTTAAAGTTATGCCAACAACTGTTATTCCTTTTAACGATTTCAGGGGCAGATTATAGATTAATAAATACTTATTTATTGCCCAATACTATGTTATCACATTTTTTCAAAGTAGCCTACATGATTTGTAAACTAATACATGTTTACATTTTCATCCCATACATAGTTGTGTATGGCTTTTCTGATGTAGTAAACTTGCTCAGTCACTAACCTGGTCCAACACTATTTTTGTGGAGTGCAGAAGAGTTTTCTTTTGAAGAGTTCAGAGACTTGTACATGCAAGCTAACTTGGCGTGGTTGCTTCAGCAAATGCGTTTTTACCTCACATTTTCTTTTGTTTAGGTTACAGTAGGGTTTGATGTAGGTGCTATGTTATTTGTTATATAACACGTTGAGCTTATAGCGCCACTTAACAGACGAACTGCCACAACATGTAAGAACAAACGTAATAAAATGTTGCCAGATTAACGTTCATCTGGAGAAAAGGGAATGCGCTTTTAACACCACTCACTGGACATTCTGTTTTCCCAACAACAGAGTTCACGACATTAAATTATTGAAGGTGACCTTTGCAGTCATGTCCTGTGGCAGCTTTCACAGATCCACATATGTACAGCAGCTCCACAGCGTGTGACAGACTTTTCTTCATTAATCCTGAGCTGACGCTTCATCATTACCGGCGGATTTCTGCCGAGAGGACGGTCTGGAGTCGTGCATGGGGTAATGAGCCGTCTTGAACATACTGGTGTCCTTTCAGCCAGCACAGGAAACTGTGTACACACTCCTTTTCACATTTATGTCTCATTACCGGGAGGTCAGAGTATGACCATGAATGATATTCTCTTTCTGACTCATACCTCTCTTGTGTGTCTTGATTTGGATGTTTCTGTCTCTGTTCGTGGTCTCTCTCGCTCATTAACAGTTTTTTTTTAGAAAGTTAATGAATTTAGGCTACTGTTTTTAAGCTGCTTTAAAGATCAACTTTTGGATGACACAAATTTGTTGTGCCGTACACATTGCCTAAGACCTTCCTTCCTGTTTATAATGAGCAGAGCATAGTTATCTTACCATGGGTGTCACTTTGTATTATGTTTGGTAGGTTGTGTAAAGATGGGCCGGTTATGTCATGAATATTCATTCGGTTATGCACAAACAATTTGAAGTTTCAATAAATACATGCTTTTCATAACCAGGTAGTATCTGGATATTATTTAGCTGAATTGCATTTGTACCTTGTATTTCAATAAGGGCCATTCATGCAGACCAATTCAAATCGTCCTGGGAATTTATAGGCCAGATGATAAATGTGTGGATCTGTCAAGAATAGCACTTTGGTGTGGTAGTAATGTTTGAAATTGGGGGTTTGGGGTTCCAGATTGCAGATGCATGCCAGTGAATGTTTATCAGTATTTGTTTGGGAACATATTTGTTTATTTTTTTGTGATTTCACTAGAATGGATAGTGAGTTGTGGAAAAGTGAAGCACGTCTAAGAACTGTATGTGGGAGAAAATTTGTCACTGTCGCTTTGTGCTGCGGATAACAATTACTCAATATAACACAGAAACTAAATGAATCATGCTCAACAGTTGGTGATGCTTTCTCTGTAAGATGTATTGGATAAGTCCCTGCCATTAGTAGGGATTCAGAAAGTGGTGGGGATACAATTAGCTTTGGCCGAAAGTAATAGGAACACCTAGTGCTGGGCGGTTTGACCAAAAATTGATATCACGTTTTTTTTTTTTTTTTTGGGGGGGGGGGGGGGGGGGGGGGTTCCTTCAAAATTAAGGCGGGTTTCTGGTTTATGAGGTTTTTTTTCATGCATAATCAGGTGTTCAAAGCATTTAATAAAATTGTTATTTCTTAACAGTCTAATAACGGTCCAGAACGTTAATACAACATTTATATAACGGGAGAACTGAATGTTCTTATAACATTTTGATAACTTTCTTATAACTAAGAAATAACGTTAATAAAACGTCTAAAAAACTGGACGTTTTGAATGTTCCTAGAACATTCAAAAATAAAGTTTTTTATAACTTAATGGGAACGTTATGAAAACGGTCCTATAACCTAAAATCTGGGGAAGAGGAGAGATTCGCGATTGCACTGAACATGTTTTATGTGCAGGATTCTCTGAGCGAACCCAAAGAAATCGTGTATCTGAGAGTGCACACGGCACATTATATTCCACGCGCGAGCAGAGAGATGTGAACCCAATTCACAGTTTTATGTGAACGATTAGGATGATTTTCAGATCATTGTGAAGAAAAAACTCTAGGCAACAGCATAAATTAGTCAAAAGTCTTGTGGACGCATATTTCAAATGTGTTTTGTGGCGTTATTTCAGAAATTTTTGGTTTTTCCAATAACTACGCATAAACATTAATCTCAACAAAAATACAAACATGTACATACACGTTGCTCACATATTATGGTTGCCCTGTTTGTGCTAAATATAGTGTAATTTCACCTGTGCCATCAATATGTTTAAACAACTGAAAAAAAGCACAGATGTCAGGGCATGTCAGAACATCTCAAGGACCCCAAATACACTTTGGTCCCCAGGGGGTTAATATATTGAGCTGAAACTCTACACACTCATGGAAGGATATCATGTCTAATGCCTTAATATTAACTTCGAAAGATCAATCACCATAAAGTCATTTAATGGACAAACTTATTTATAAAAAATAAATGAACTGATTAATGCATTTGTGGAGATTGGTAATGACTATATCTTCCAGGGAACACGAAACAGCATTTCAAAGATAAATTCATCCATTAACAAAGATGAAAAAAGCCTCTAAAAGCATTTCAAGCTCCTGCATCATGCACAGCTATTACAGATAGGATTAATTCTCTGTGGCGCCTCGGGTTTTCTTCCAGCTTTCAGTGAACAGCCATCCTGGGCTTGGTTTATTAGTACAAGTCTCATCTCTGTAAAGTCTTTTCACACACATCTGAGTGACACATGCCATCATTTAGCAGGAAAAGCGAAACATCGTTGCACACATTGTTATTCCAAGGGCTAAATCCATCGGTTTCAGATTTGCATGGTGGCAGCTCAAGGCCCTGTGTGTATCTAGCCTGGGATTTACGTCACGTCTATTAGCGCAGGCTCACAAACAGGAGATTTAAAGGGCCTGGTGATGTACAGTACATACTCCAGGTTTGTGATTGGTATTAAACTATATTACTATGGAGACCGGTAGGAGCAGCGGAGGGGGCTGCAAATGCGTTGGCAATGGAATGGAAGAGTACACTATTATTTATCTGTTCTGTGTGGTCTTCCAACAAGAAATAAGTTAGAGTGACTGTGTAGTTTTCGCACCTTTAAATGTAAAATCCACATGGGGTTGCCTGCCCACACGGATCTGTGAGTAAGCATTGAGGGCAAAGATAGCGCAGAGATAGAGAGTATTCAGCCTTCCAGAGTACCGTTCTACACTACGTTTATGTGACCCGACTCTCCATTCAAACCACTCAGCATTGCTGCTAATGGTGTAAGGGCCACCATGATCCTATTTCTTTCCACAAACACACTGTGGATTAAGACCACATAGTGAAAACACAGCTTCAATAGATAAAACACCAAAGACTTCTCTATTGTCTACAGGCTTTAGCTCGACTTTTTTCATATTTATACAGTTTTCACAGCAATCATGCTTAGAATCTCTGTACCAATTAACAATGGTATCATGATGAGTTTGAGGTATGAAGAATATAATTTTAAATTTTGTTGAATTTATCTGACAAAACTCGGTAACAGTGCCATTGCCAACAAAGTATTAAATAATTTTTTGAGCGACATTGAGCTTCTCAAAAAGATGTTGCTTGCTATGAACAGACAGTTATATCGGTTTAAAGGTTTCTATTACTAATTTATGTTCAATTTGTTGAGTCACAATCTTTCCTCCTAGACAGCTATGAGATTGACAACAAAAGGAGACTTTTTCAGATTATTTTCCAGAGAAAAAACCCCCAACTAGCACATGTGTGAATAACAGAGTCTGCAATGTTAGATACCAAAGTCTGTAATAAAAAGACGAGAGATTTCATCATTCTTCCTACAAACTAAATATACATTCTTTGAAGAAAAGGTTATATATAGAACCTTAAAAGGTCCTAAAGCGCTACGTATTTGGAACCCCTAAAATGCAATGCATGTGAATGATCACAAAATTCAAGTTATGGTGGTTAAAAAATGTAATTAATCAATATCACACGAAGAGTGCCATTTCAGTTTTTATCCTCCAAAAATCTGCATGATTAAAATGTGATATTAAGTTACTACAACAGTTTAATAAACAATAATTTAATAACAACTACAAAGTGTTGCAGAATAATGTAATATATAAATGAATAATAGCCTTTAAAGAACCTTTGTGCCAAAACTGTTCTTTCTTGTCATTATTGAACCTTTTTTTTAGCATAAAATGACCTTTGGAGTGCTACATACTGTATATAGAACCCTTTTTTCTAAGAGTGTACTCTTACCGGTTTGCTGGTCTTACTACCTGGCAAGGCTGATCAATTATCAATTTAAAGGGATGCACTTTTCAGCTGGTTGCCCAGTTAAACATCAGCCTTAACTGGGTTGTGAATTTATTTTAAACAAGCTAAAATACACTTTAACCAGCTAAAACCAGTAAACTATCTAGGTTTAAGCTGTTTTTTTTCAGTGGGGCTGTATGCCAACAATAATTAATAATAATCTATTGTTTAAATTCTTCTTAAGAATTTTAGAAGAAACGTTTCAGACACAGTTGATGAAATTAAATAAATTTCAACTGAGAACTCTAAAAGTCTCATAAGGTTTAAAAGAGCAATACAATTTTCCTCTGGGTTACACATTCATTATGAGAATGTGAATTTAAATGATGCTGATAGTAGACCAGATTTAGCATTTGAAATTATATTAAATATTCGCAGTGCAGTCTTCTAGAATTCATTTGCATGATTAATAATGAATTTATTGCTAGATGAACCTATTAACTTAAGAGGAACAAGTGAATATAAATTGATCTTGGTATATATAAAAATCAGACAAAAACATGTATAGTAAAAGACACAGCCGTGGCTTTTAACCAAAAATCCACCTTTTTAACAGAAACGGATGTTATAGTAATTCAAAGGTAAAAGGAACTTTTTGTACAAGTAAAAAATGTACAGTAAAACAAAATGGCTTGACGCTGTTTGTCTAACTCTAAAGGAGAGACCAAATCTCTTCAGAAACTCAGTGTTGTCTTTCAAGTGAGACTAAAACTCATCTCTCATCACTGTGGAGGTTTTTTCCTCTTGTAGGCAGGATTTAATATCAAATGAATCAATCTCTGTGGCAAGATTGTGGCGAGCGTACTGTGGTGGAAAATTTTAAACTGAATATATTAAGCTAACCATGTTTCGACATTTGACCTCATTTAACCAGCCAAATCTCTGATACAATGTCCTGAGATGAATGTATGTGTGTCAAACACCTGACTGTGTATAAATAACAAATATGGGAAATGGAACTAGACAGATGACTAAGTTAGAAACATTAAAACAAAGTCTCCTCTACCCAGTAACAAAACAGTCTACCTATGAAGAACCAATGAAATTAATGTCATTATGGCATGCCTCCATATTGTATAAAAACTGTTGTATCAGTGTTTTCGGGGGGATTCTCAATGGAATTTGTCTGAGATCCACCGGCCTTGTTTTTACTTGGGAAGTTCTCTGAGTATTGCTCGAGAACTCTCCTGGCCGTAATTAAAAGCATTGAAAGGACATTTGCTGGAGTCTGTCTGTTATTTAAGCTGCGCAGCAAGAACAAGTAAGTTAGAATTATTAGTACCTGTCAGGACGTCGACTGTAGACGCGGCAGGGTTATAGGATTAGTACCCAGCAGGTCGTCGACTGTAGACGCGCTAGGGTATAGGGTAGGTTTATAGCTCAGCAGGACGTCGACTGTAGACGCGCTGAGGTAAAAGTATAAGACTTGGCCAACTAGAGTGAGTATTATTGTAGAGTAGTCAGGTTCAGGGAAAAAATCCATTACAGTACACATTGCAAGCCCACAATTCAATATCGAGGCCTGAGTCCATAGCAAATGATTTTTCTGTTGAAGACACTGTTGAAGATTTGTTTGATGGCATTCTGTGTACAATGTGAATGACATTTTCCTTGCTGACATATAATCTGCTCTGTCTATAGTGCAATATAGTACGTTTGCATATATAACCTAACAGCAAAGAGTTGCGGGTCTGTTGTTCCATTCACCGTCCTTGAAGAGTTGGAAATTCCAATGTCTAATGGTGCGGTCCATTTTTCCTCGGAAGTGGGAAAAGCCTAGTCTCCACTTTCCAGTAGGATCTTTTAAATGGAATGCTCTCTCAAATCGGAGTTTTAATTAGGAATCCTTCAGAATTCAATACGTCTACTCAGCACATCAACCTTAGCGAAACAGTAGTAATATATTGTTCATAAGCACTTCTGTTTGTCAGCGCCTAAGGGTGCTTTCACATCTGTAGTTCGGTTCATTTGGTCCAGACCAAGGGCGAAAAATTATACTTTGTAGCATTTTTTCAGAGGTTTTGGTTCGTTTTCACACCCCACTGATTGCTCTGGTCCGAATCAGTTGATGAGTTGATGAAACGAACCAAAATATAGTCACGTGACAACATCCACATTACTCGTTGGCCAGATATGTCTTGAACGTATTTCCATAAGTGCACTTCGATTGGTCAGAACGTGCGTGAAAATTCCAACAGAACTCCTGGAAGTAAACAAAGAGAAACGAGCAAAATTCGGCTGACAATTCACTCACAATGTATGTTCAGAATCAGCACGAGCTTTATCCTTTCGCAAATCCCCTCATAAACAACAAAGTATAGACGCGATATAAATAAGAGGTTCACTGTGCAGTGTGGACAACATCAGTGTTTATGATGAGTGTTTTATTGAGAACACGGTAAGTCAGTCATGGCTTAAAGGGAGCGCTATTGGCTATAAAAAATAATCATTTTGTTTTACTATGGCAGCTGGTTTAGTCCAAAAATGCTCAGTTATTTGGCAGTTGCGTCTGTTCAAGGCAGATCAAGTTCAAGTTCAAGAAAATCTGAAGTTTGGAATAACACAGGTTTACTTAAGACTACATTTGAAAGGCTATTTGGTTGGTTTAATGTCACTCATTTCTAACTCGTTTTACTTTTGTAATGAGGTGTATTTTGTAGTGAAACAAGATATTCAAAAATAATCATGCTTTAAAATGTGGTGCTTCACAATGCTCTCATGAACATACACATATGCCAGCTGCCTGAAAATTATAGAATTTTTATAAAATTCTTACACACACAGCTACACACCTATTGTTTAGCTTCAGAAGACATTGATTCATCTACTGGGGTCGAATGGATTACCATTGTGATCGCTTTGTGTGGTTTCTCGAGTATCAACTTTTGGGCACACATTTACTTGATTGACAGAGATATATTGTTTTTGAAAGATGGTAAGTGAATGATATGATCATTTTCATTTGGGGGGGGGGGGGGGGAGTTTGATAAGGTTTATTTAGACTAATGCAAAATGCAGCTGTGAACAAGGAATGCAGTGCTTTCAGTTTTTGACACCCTCTTGTCACAGAAAAGAAAATCAAGTCAAATGGTGTTTACAATTTTTCGAAGAGCGATTCAGATTTTTCTATTCCCTATCTTTATCAAACAACACCAAATAAAGAGTACAGAGACGAGATGGCCACCAAGTCGTAGTCCTATAATAGCTGCAGCTCTGGGCATGAGACCAAAAGCGTGAATCTTACTTAATTCAATGTTTTTTTTGCAGTCTGATGGAAAAGAGAATAGCACCTCTCAAAAAAGTGAATGTTTGTGTCAGTCTGACAGATCAGCAGATTTGAATGAACAGGCGTTCATTCAAATCGAATCGGTTTTCCACACCGAACATTCATCTTATTGTGAACAGATTCAGTCAAAAGGAATCTTGTTTCACAGACGGTTCAAGTTATTACATTTTGATGGTAGTAAGACCATAAACATATTTTCAGTAAGTAAAAAAGGTACATTTTGATTCTATGTTGACTTTAAGCTATTTCTCTAATAATCCCCTTGCCATTTATTACGTCAAACTTTTCGTTTGTCTCTTACACTATACATTAAATTATAGCTAAAGTGGATAAAAATCTACGTGCTTCAAGACAACATAGCCAGCCAAGACACTTTCAATCTACAGTATGTTTTTACACATTTCTAACAACTATTTTCCTAAGGAGGGCATTGTCTTAATCATTTTATATGGCAGAATTAATATCCTGAGAGAGTGCTAGCCATCTGCTGCTTTCCAGATTCAGACGGCCATCCTTTACGGGTCAGGCAAGCCTGAAGAAAACACTGCCTTCCGGACAGCAGGCCTGCCAAAACAGCAGGAGTTAGTGCCGGGCAGAAAGCAGTAGCCACGTCTGGTGTCCGACTCATATCCCAGGACCTCACTTTATCAAACCCGGTGAATTATCAGTAATTGGCCCAACTGTGACATTCCCGACTGCAAAAGGCACATAAATCACCTTGCAGTACAATAGCTGAGACAGAGTCCTGCACAAATGACCTCACAGAGCAGCTATCCGCTGATGTCGGACTGATACCACTGTCTGTCTTTCTAGACCCTTTCTTTTTCATGCACACAATTACTGGCGACACAGACAGTTCTGTTCGGATAAAAATAGTCTTAGATATAATCCCTTGATCTTGATCTCAGTCTGGTCTGGGCTTTTATTTTCGAATGGATGGACTAAAGTGGACAGAAAATGTTCAGAATCAATTTTGCCAAAAGGAAAGATTATATTACAGCTGTTTTATCCCATATTTTGTATAGCAATACTATGGTTGGAAATTGTCAGCCATATTGAGCCAGAACGCCCACTACACACCAGCTTACTACTGGTGGAGAGGAGACCGTGATGAAGCCAATCAGTATATGGGGATGATTAGGAGGCCATGATGGACAGAGGCCAAGGGGCAAATTTGGCCTGGATGCCGGGGTTACAGACCACAGGGTGAGCGCCCCCTGCTGGCCTCACTAACACCTCTTCCAGCAGCAACCTGGTTTTCTCAGGAGGTGTCCCATCCAGGTACTGACCAGACTCAGCCCTGCTTAGCTTCAGTCTTGGGCTACAGGGTGATCTGGCTGCTGGCTATCGACAAATATTCACTGAAATACTTCCAAAATAAATTTGATCTAATTCTAGTGTGTCAAAGAGGAACACTTCATGTTTCATTTAGTTAAGTACTAATACTAAGTAAGTTTAGTTTCATTTCAAATACTTGGAAGAATTTTGTCTTTCTGAATAAAAAAATAGAGAACTTAAGACCAAATTCAATATGACATAAGTATTTCAAGATCTTGAAAATAAGAAAAATTCATTTTATGCAAGTATGATGCATTAGTAGAATGAAGCAGGGATGGATGGTGACCTGAAGACAGCCTGGAACGTCTGTAGCGTGATACAAATTATCACCTCCTGCACCGTGTAGTTCAGAAATATTGCTTTTACATTGCAGAGGAAAAGCAATTCATTTGAGAGGAATATGTCATGCAATGCTAATCATAGAGAACCATGTTTGAATCCCATATAATTACACTGACATTTTCAATAAACTAGGATACGGAGGCATATTTAATTGCATTTATGTTTGTGATTTTACTGATTTGATTAACTTGGCGTGTACTGTACACCAATAGTAGCATATTTAGGGATTTGTGCAGAAAGTCTCCCTGTGCCCCATAGAGAAGGCAATGTTTTGGAAATGTATTTAAATGCAGGAGTGAATTCCTAAATTTTCTGGTGTCAGCAACACCAAGGTCATGGGTTTGACTGATATGCAATGTTCTGGATAAAAGGGTCTGTCATATGCATAAACAACAAAATTGTAACTAAAGCAGAGTTTTGAATTTTTTTTTTTTTTTTACCAGAAAACGGAGATGTAGAATTGTCTGGCACAGTTCCAAAGAACCATAATGTATGTTTCCACAGGATTAAAGGGCTAATTGGGAAAAAAATAGATTGGAAAGAGTCTGAGTAGGCACTACATTTGGCGAAATGTAGTACTTACTTATATTATGAACATGTTGGCCTTGTCATGTGACCTACATCATCAGTTGCATTGCTTCACTGCCATTCTCCTCTCCACTGGCTTCATGAGATTAGTAAAGTGTTCATCGATTGCACACTCCATAATCTCAGCGGAAATAGTAGTTCATCCACATACTTTCGCCTACTGTCTTCTAAATTCTGATATACTACTCTTGTGGAGTACTGTTTTTCGCATACTATATGAAAGTCAGATGCAGCAGTAGTCTAAAAATGTGCCAATACTTTTGTCAAAACATTTTCTCTCTTCTAATCTTTTATACATATTCCTTGTATCTAAATTTGGTTTCGACAGCTGGCCCACTGACCCACTGACAAAAGTTGCGGAGCTCCTTATGCTCCATCCATCCCTGAAATGAAGTAAGCCAGAGCAGCACTGCGGTCAGTAGTCATTCTCAGGTTTCACTGCTCCAAAATCCTAATATTCCCTGATTTAAATCTCTCCTTTTGAATAACTAATCTAATCTGAGTACAGGACTGTTTTCAAAACACAAGCATTCCATCCTTATCTAAGATCTTGGTTGGAGTTTCTTAATGGACTGTGAGTCTGCACTGTACAAATGTCCATTAAGTATTGATTTTTTTTTAGTTTACTAGATTAGTAGTTCCATACTGTACATTAGTGACACCTTCATACTGTATGTCTTGGATTACACAAACACTCACACAGATAGCTGTTCTTATCTTTGAACTTGTGGTATTTAAATACAATAGCCGGAAAGTACTGTATAACAATCTTAAGTTAAACGTCCACACCCAAAACAAAGGCACATGCAAGGTTATTTTCTCATTGATCAAATTATAGCTACAATTTACAATCCCTGCTCTACACTTCCCCTGTATAACCTCAGGCAAAGCAGTTGAGATGTTGAATAATGTGAGGCCGGTGGTGTTTGGATCTTTGTCGTCATAAAGCTGTCAGTTTAAATGTGCTATCATTAAGCATAACAACTACCCTGGGTTTCTGGCAATGCTCAAAATACGTCACCAAAATAAATCTGTTTCCACTTAAACGTAATTATTTTTGGAGGTTCTTTTTAAAAATAAGAATGAGTAAGAACTACTGGCCCACGTTTTCAGTTTCTCTTGTACTTTTTAGAAGCCTAATGAAGGTGGTCAATTTTGACACCTGCTCCCAATCCCCCATCCGTTGGTGTCACCACCCTAGGTTCCACCATAGATTTCATACAAACACTATTGTAATCCTATGATTCTTGACAACCAAGAACGCATTTTAATGCAAAACAACAATGCAATCCAATGGATTCCTGTTGTTTCTAAGTATATGATCTATTGGACAACATACAAAGCAAACTGTATTGAATAACGTGATAAACCTAGAGTGATTGGTTGAATGGATTGCTGATGTCATGATGGCATTGCTTGTAGTGTCTTTGGTCTATTTTTGTTTAGTCATGGGAAGACAGACTAATTAACTGGTTCTTTGGAACAATTCATTACGAAGAATCAGTTTCAGCAAAAAATAAATAAAAAATAAATAAATAAAAAAAAAACATGATCCAGCAATTATTTCATGTCCTTGACACCTAGACATGAAAATGCTAAAATAAAGCCATATGAAGGCAGACATGATTCAGCTCATAATACATTATTATTTATAGAATCTAAATATAATTTGATTAACAATAAACAAATTCACACGTTGTTCCTGGATTAAAAAGCTCAGGCACATTTCAAACACGTTCTGTAGGCTACAACTTGTTAATGAAACTGACATAATTTATAAACAGTGGTCTGCGTTTTATTTGTTACATTTTTGGCTATAAATGTCCACTGTATTAAACATATTTGATCTTTTCACGCCGTATTTGAGTCGGTTCAACTGATTCGTTTTAAAGACCCGACTCAACACAACAATTCGTTCACCAATCGGACATCGCTACTAGTTGCAATGTCCAGTTTCCACACATCCACAGCGCGTCGCGCGCACATGCCAGAGGGATCTCATTTCTCTATAAATATCTCCATCGCTTTGCTTGAGTAACGATTGCAATGGTTTGAGTGCCATAGGCTACTGTTTGACCTGCTGTATAATCGTCTATGCGATCTGTACAAATGTAACGCAATTCATTTGTTGGCGATTTAAGCGCACAACGGCCCGTATCGTTGCATTCACTGCCTCTTCAGGCTGCTCTGACAGTTCAGATCGTGGACACTGACCGCTGATAATAAATTAAGCTAACTGCCTTGATAATGTCAAAAAGGCAAGCTTCTGTTCACATGACTTGAGTCACGTTGTGACATTCTATTTTTTCCTGATGTAATGTAAGACTGTAGAAGCAACGCGCGCACAGTGGCCCATATTATTCGCTTTTTTGTTGTATTCTAATCTGGGTTTATTTGAATGAAGTAGGCTATATCCTATAAAACAGCTTCGCTTCAAATTCAGTTTTGCACACGGAGAAGTTATAGAATCTGCTGTAAAGTGAAATAAGGACGAAATAAAGAAAATAGCCTACGGAGCGTTGCTTTGAGCGTGCATAAAATTAGGCATATATCTAGTTAATTTATATTATTAGCCTATAACGCACACTGATGGACCTTGAAGCACAGAGCATGGGCTGTTCATCATAATCATCATCATACTTGACGGAAACCGAACCGAGATGGCAACATCACCAAAACATCAAAAGCCCATGAGCCAAGTCCAACAACGCAAAAATCCGAGAAACCAATAGCGCCAAAGCTTAAAGTTCCCTTCAGCACTGAGGACTGAATGGACGTGGTTTGTCAGTACTCACCTCGCTCCAGGGTGAGCGGTTGGACTGTCACTGTCGCCATGACTGTGCTGTGTTTGTGTGTTATTATCGCTCAGCGAGAGAGAGGGGGAGAGAGAGAGATGGAGCTGCGGCATCAGCGCACGCACTGTAGCGGCGGAGAGAGCGAGTGAGCGCGGATTGGAGCCCGTGCGGATGATGGGAGTGGTTGGGAGGGGAATGGGATTATTTACCACTCGCTTGTGTAGTGGACGATTCTGAATGGGCTTCATCGGATGGAGCTGGAGTACTAGTGATTCGGATGTGTAATTAAACGTAGACTACATTACTAACTTTCATCGAACATGGAATTAATGTTTACATTTCAAATTCAAGTTTAGAATACATCGGACGGTTCAAATTTAGATTTAAACTTTTGTTGAATGTGGAATAAGAAAGGTTATTTCAAGTTTGTGGGATAAATTGTGTTAAAAAAAGTTTAAATTTAAAATTTTGAATGACGTCGTTCAGACATTAGTTTGTAACTCCAGTCCTTAATGTTTAACAATTCTAATGCTTGTTAAGTTGTGATGCATGTTAATCGGTTAAATTGGGGTGCTGAATTTGCAGTATTATAATTTCATATTTATTAGTTTTACAAAATTTCAAACATAGCTCACATAGCAAGAGTTTTCCGAATCTTACTGATGATGGTTTACAATAACATTAATCATGAATGCAATGCCTGCATCTCAGTGTACATGCATGGTTTAACGCAAGACTTCAGATAAGCAGAGGCAAATCCCGTGCATAACCTTTGACCTTTGCAGTGAACTGACAGCAGCAGAGCGCTAGACGGTGTGGCACCTGCAGTGTGAATGCATTCCTGTATTTCACATCCAGTTGTTTAGTGAAAGTACACAGTGAAAGCATTTATGAGCACTATACAAGTCTTTGGGAGAATCTCTTCAGTTTGTACATGTGTTCATAAATGTATTGTTAGAATGAACTGCTAATTTTTTAAGCCTCACCGTTAATAGCCTGATCTGGAGAGGTGTGCTATATTTTTAGACAATTCATCATGCATGATTAGATAACATTCTTCTCTCATGTGTAAACTTAAGAAAGATAAAAAATGTTTTTTTTTTAAGGTGACCTATTCCTTTAAGAGCATTTTTCATACGCTTAAAACTTGCAGTTTGCAGGCTGCATGGCTTCAGAAATAACAACACTGATGGATTGCTCTGTCAGTCCTCCAGCTGCAGACAGATGTGCTAAATAATGCGATGGATGGATGGATAGAGGGCTTAAAGCCAGAGAGAAAGAGGCCACAGGGAGATTATGCTCTCATGGCCATATGGGACACTGTCTCTGGAAAACATTTGGCTGGGGTAAAAAAAAAGTCTGATTAACAGAGTGTGCTGGGAAGCTTTCCCAATGAAAATTAGTTGATTTTTGAATGGATGCGCAAACTGACAAGGAATGTTTGAGTGCATATTTGCAGAAGTGGAGAGAAGAGACTATTTTTAAACCATGAATAAGAGGTGAGAAGGTAGTAGCTCACATGTGTATAACAACTCTGATTCATATTTCTCGGAAATGTGTTATTTTAGACCTGTTTGTAGGTCAGGGTTTAGCAAATTGCAAGATTTAATAAAAATTACCACTATTTAAGTTGCAAGATTTTAAAAAAAATTACCACCATTTAAGTTTGAGTTAATGTGAAGAATGTATATCCATTAGAATGGCAGGATGAGGAATTTTCTCACAGTTAAATAAACTAGTTATGTCACAAAACATAATGTACAACAAAAAGTTTATATAAATACTGTACATTTTTTATAATTATAAAAAATCATTGCATTTCGTTCCATTTTAATTTGACTACCTTCACTTAATACAAATTACTGTTCTGCAAATACAAGGATTTAAAACGCATTTTTTTTTATTAAATTCTGAATGGCACACAATTGTATGATGCAACTAGTGAGAACACAGTATAATCTTTGACCTTTAGCAAAGATGTTTTTTTTTTAGCAGAAAAGTCCAAGGAAGGGCTTCCTTATTATTCAGACTAGAAATACTATCGTTTGTTCAATGTATCTGCACTTTCCTCAAGAAAAAAAGCACCTATTGTCATTTGGCTGTCAGGAAGTTTTGGAACATGACACCACATCCCTGTAGGACGCCTTCCAAACAGAGACGTGTTCAGTGCACAAGGACAGAATATGTGAGATAAAATGGCTTGAAGAGGGCAGACACATGACGGCTGCTGTTTGATCACAGTATGTGTGCTTTGAGAGACAGCTCACTTTTGTTTTTTTCCCCCGTTTAGGAGATGTTGATGTGGCAGAGGCAGATGTTGTTGTCTGATTCATGAAACGCTGAGAAGAATGGAAGCGTGCATGTTACTTTGACACGTCTCAGAAAACAAAACAAACGGCATGTCATTGTGATATTTAGATATGTCAAACATGGCCTGCTTGAATGCTCTTCTTGGCAGTGTTTAAGGCAAGTGTCACATAAGTATTGGTGAAACTTAAAAATCCTACATTATTTTTTTTTTCAGTGTGTAATGTCTGTTTTTCCACTATTAATTCTCAACCAGCTTATAAGCACTTTACACCCATCTTGCTCTCTCTCCATGTCTGACTCAGACCTAAGCCCATGCAATAGTGGCTGCCTATCAGCTTCAGCTGCACTAATTAAATTGCCACTCATCAAATCAAATGTTAAATAGAGGAAAGGAAGTGATACAGCCTCTTACATACAGTAATGCACTGTGAGTGCCTTTACATTGGCTACGTTTACATGCAACCAAATAATCCGTTAGTAATCGGATTGACGGCTCAATCGGACTGAAAGGCCTTCATGTAAACACCTTAATCGATCCAAGCAAAACAGGAATAACAAGCCTGTTGTTCCTGTTGAATAAAGTGTCATATACCGGTAGGCTAAATGAATGTCCCGTCATTCTAAAATCCTCCTTTCACACAGGGTCTGTGAAGAGGAGCAGGACAACTTCCCACCAATCCTTGTTTCAGATTCTCATCCACAGACGACTGGTTTTGGGCCATTTTGACTGCGTGATAAATATAAGCAGCACAGCACTGTCACGGAATGCAGAAATGAACCCAAGCGCAGACAGTCATAAACATATAACTTTAATTAAACAGATATAAAACAAAGACCCACGAGGGGGCAAACGAACGTTGACAAGACTAGACTAATAAACTTGAAATTTACATAAGACTAGAATACAAGCAAGGTACAACCTTTGATCAAGACAGCTCCCCAAACAGAATGACATGACACAACAACAAACCAACACTAAGTAACCAACACAAGGACCTTAAATAAGGAACAAACATAAGAGGGTAACAAGGCAGGCAGGTGGGGGAAATTAAACAATAACCAGGTAACAAGATGGGCGGGGTCAGACAATTGACAGGAGAGCACATGGCACAAGGAATTAACATGACAGCCATGTGCTCACAACAGACCACAAAGACACATGACAAACCACATGCCATAAGTTAACACACACAACATGACAAATCCTGACAGGCACAATGGTTCATATGCTGATTGTTTCCAAATTATGTCCAGAAATGGATAAATATTAAATCTGCTGTTTAAAACAAATAAAGAACCAATGTGGGAGAATGGTTATTTGGTGAAAACAGCAGGAAACTAAAAAAAATATACTCTAATTTGAAGCTTGTGTGACAAAAACGCACACATCAACTCAAATGTTTAGCGTTCACATTCAGATTCATCAATCAGAATGAATTCAGTCTGTTTGAAACAAGTTGTGCATGTAAACATAGCTAATCTAGTAAGATCATTGACACCCTCCACAACTTCACATCAGGGTAGCAGACGAAATAAAAATGAAACATTTACAGTCAAGCAATAGCTGTGCTATTACCGCCAGTGAGAGGGAGTTATGGCAATATGAATGGCTCTGTTTTAGAAAGTCCTCGTACTGACTGTAAATAAGCGCTGGAAGCAAGTTGACGGGCTTGTTCTAAGGCTAAGGCTTGATTCTTGTCTATAATCCTTCCACACAGGGAGGAAACTAATTGAAGATGTACAGTTCGTGTGATGTGCTTACTGAATGCAGATCAGAGATGAAGACGTGCTGTGAGACCATTGAAAATGCAAAAGCTAAAACAAACACATGCAAATGGAGAGCAGTGTGTTGAGGCGAATGTCAGATGCCAGGCAGAAAAGAGACTTTAATGGGGTAATTTGAGGATTCAGCACAAGTTAAAAAGGGTTTTATTATAAGAAATACATTTTTCCTTTATCTTTGAGATACTGTACAAGACACACTTGAACTTCAAGAATGGGAAAAAAAAGCCAGTCCAATGAGGACATTTACTGTGTCACAGTCCTTCGTCTGCACCATCCTGTCTGCGTCTCCAGCAGTACACTTCCCATGATCCTCTTGTCTGCACACCTGAACTCACTCCCGTTCAGTGTCCTGTTCATCTGTTTCACCTGTCTTCACCTCATTATGTCTGATTCCTCTGTGTATTTAGTTCCCTCAGTTTCATTCTGTCTTTGTCGGTTGTTGTCTATAGATGTTTTGTTGTAAGCCCGTGTGGCGCCCGTCTTCCTGCTTGGTTTTGTATATAATAAACCCTGTTCTCACTGATACTCCGGTCTCCTCGTCCTTCAGCCAGAGCCACACCGTGACAGAACAACCAACCAAAAAAGGAAAAGAAGAAGAAAAAATGGACATTCCCGCAGTGGCTCTCCTCTGCCTTGATCAAGAAGACCGTTCCCTGGAATCCCATACACGGGACTTTCTGGAGTTGGCGTGCCTAACTCACTATTCTGACCACTCGCTGAGTGAGTTCTACCTCGCCAGCCTCAGCGAGCGGTCCCGGGCACGCCTCCCAGGGAACAGTCCCGATGATTTCGCCGCCTGTGTGGAGTGGGTGCTGGTGTGGGTCTCCATTTACCGTGGGGGAAGTAACCAGCACCACTCCAAAGCTCGAGCTCTCCTCTCCGCTGGTTCCGTCCAGCCCCGCCGAGCTTGAGCTCTCCTCTTCGCTGGTTAAGTCCAGCCCCGTCCAGCCAGCGCCTGAGACCGTCCAGCCAGCGCCTGAGACCGTCCAGCCAGCGCCTGAGACCGTCCAGCCAGCGCCAGAGATCGTCCAGCCTGCCCCAGAGACCAGGATCCCACCCTGCCTCCCTCTCCCACCTCCTCCCGTCATGCATCCGTCAGCCCTTCTGTCTACCAGCTCCCCTGACCCAGCCTGGTCATGGGATCCCCGGTTTTCGCCTCACACCTCCTCCATCTGGACACTTCCTCGGCCCCTGGTCCCATTGGCTCCCCCGTGGCTCCTACCTCCCTCAGCTCCTCCTTGGCCCCTCAGTCCACCACCTCGGCCAGGCTCCTTCGACCCTCCGGATTACCTGCGCTCCCTCGTCATCCTTCCTTCACCTTTGGACTTCCTTCCCTTGGCTCCGCCCCGTCATGTCACCCCCCCGGTTCTGTCGGACTCCTCACTCCCTCCAGTCACCCGTCAGCCCTCACTCGCTCTGGCCTCACCGTGTCCCTCTGTGCCCCTGTCGTCACTTCAGTCACCAGAGCCTACGGTGTCACCATGGTCCCTCGGTCCCTCCTCAGCACCCAATGTCGTCTGTCCCTCAGCTTCACCCTGGTCTCCTCTCCCATCTGCTCCGCCCCTGTCAGTCGGCCCCCTGGTGTCGTCAGCCCCAGTTCCATCGGTCCTCCCTCCATCGCCTCCGCCCTGGTCTCGCCCTCAGCCTGCTCCGCCCTGGCCACGCCCTCAGCCTGCTCCGCCCTGGCCACGCCCTCAGCCTGCTCCGCCCAGGCCACGCCCTCAGCCTGCTCCGCCCTGGCCACGCCCCGCTCAGCCCCCAGTTCGTCTCCCCTCCTTCCTCTGTTCTGCGGCGTGAGGTCATGCCTCCCGGGAGGGGGGAGTTCTGTCACAGTCCTTCGTCTGCACCATCCTGTCTGCGTCTCCAGCAGTACACTTCCCATGATCCTCTTGTCTGCACACCTGAACTCACTCCCGTTCAGTGTCCTGTTCATCTGTTTCACCTGTCTTCACCTCATTATGTCTGATTTCCCTGTGTATTTAGTTCCCTCAGTGTCTTTGTCGGTTGTTGTCTATAGATGTTTTGTTGTAAGCCTGTGTGGTGCCCGTGTTCCTGTCTTCCTGCTTGTTTTTGTATATAATAAACTAACACAGTCTCATCCCAAATCGTCATATAACTGACGTTTTGGGACGTATTTTGACCATACGTCAATATCCGCCTTTTTAGGGCCCCCTTAAACGTCGGTAGATGGCGATCCCGGGCCGTCATACAACTGACGCTTTACCTTTAAAGGAGCTAAACGCAAGTCTCTGAGTTTTTGCAGAACTACGCCCCCTCTGGCGACAAGCGAAACTGCAACCAGAGCTGTGCGCGTTCATGGAGGAACACACACACACATACGCACGTTTGCACGAGCTGTTCATAACTAAGGAGCATCAGCCGCACACTGTGCGGCACACATCTTTTGTTACAGTCATAATGAGGTAATACAGTAATAAATCTGCAAGTCATTTAAAATATATGAAAGGAAAGGCATTCGAGTAAATTACACACTTGTGTGAGAGGGGGAAACGGGGGTAGTAGAAAACTTCGGTTTTTGTTTCCATCTATCTCCCTGTGCTTACTGTATCCACTTAAGATTGAATTATTATGGAAACACGTTCAGTTATCACTTTGTATAGGCTATTACCCGTTTGAGCCCTAGAGCAGACCGGAGATCTCTCCGTTTGTTGAAAGCTTCCCGATGTTGACTCTCGTCTTATTCCGACGCATGGCACTGGACAGACAGAAGTTTTATTTTCTGTCTCACGTGGAGTTTGCGTTGGGGTTTGTAATGAGCTACAAGCCGGTCTCTTTCCGCGCCATATACAGATTTAATGAAGTGCACGTCACCGAAAGCAACAGATATGAGCTGGATTTTATTAATCATCGGCTAATTTCAAAATCAGCAAAGACAGCAATAGGAGAGATCGGCAACAGGCCTGGTAAGATCATTTCATTTCTTTACTTTTAATGAAGATGGTAGTGTTAAGCGTCTGCGACTTACTTTCACTAATTCACTTTGATTTGCGATAGATTGCGGCGCTTGATGAAGGGGCTCAGCTCAGCTGCTCAGGTGATGCGCGTCGTCATATATGACTAAAATATCATGACATATAGCTTGGTTTCAACAACCAGATGCAACTTGTCCAGTTTCGTCTGGAATACGGCACAGACCACGTCCTCAAGTGGTTTGAGCGATCGAATTCAAATCCGTCTCGAATGCGTTTCGGAGGGCATTTACACCCTGGTCTTTTCACGATCGAATAGCTATCCGATCACAGAAGACACATGAAGTGACCAGGTGTAAACAGCCCCTTTGAATCCATCGTCTACTTTTGTGGAAAGCTGACTAGAGTTGTGTCGCTCGAGTTGTCTTCTCTGATACGGAGAACGGCGGCGAATAGCTACACGAACCTGCCAGACACAGCCAGGCGAGCGTGAACGCGCATGACGTCACGCCCAGTCTCAGATTCGAGCCCGAATCCCTCTTATATATTTCACTGTACAGGGTTATAGAGGCGATCGCAGTGATCAAAGAAGGGCTCATTCAGCCCACCAGGCGATTGTTTAAGCATGTATGGGTTAGAAAACGGCTATTTTTAACATGAAAAGTTGCGCAATGCACCTTTAACGTCAGTTAGGTGACGGGTTAGGTTTAGGGTTAAGTTTAGGTATGGGGTAGAGTTAGGATCCCATAACCTCATCTACCGACGTTTAAGGGGGCCCTAAAAAGGCGAATATTGACGTATGGTCAAAAGAAGTCCCAAAACGTCAGTTATATGACGATTTGGGATGAGACCGGGTTGAATAAACCCTGTTCTCACCGATACTCCGGTCTCCTCGTCCTTCAGCCAGAGCCACACCGTGACATACTGGAATTAGAGCATTATTTTTAAAACTTAGGACACATCGATGTCATAGGTATTCAGAAACTTGTTTGAACATTTTTTTAAAGAGGAAGCCAGCAAGATGATGTTATTGACCGTAGAAGAACTAAAGATGAATATAAAATATGATGAAGTCTTTTCATCTAAAATGGATTTTAGTTGCCTAAAATCTCTCCTTAGTTGTTACACTCACAGAAGGACAAACAAGGAGGATGTTGGTATTTACAGATTTATTTATATACGGAGTAAGCAAAGTGATGAGTGAAAAGTGCAGATCAATACTTGAGTGCGATGAGTATAGACTGGATACGATGAACACTTCACAGATGAGTAACTCAATGTCTTTACCAGGGAACTGTTGAACACGACGACTAGAAGACACACAGGACGATGGAGACCTGGAGACACAGTTCGTTACCTGTTGTGTACACACACTGCTGACACACATTTATGTTTAAAAAGTGAATTTTGCATAAAAGGGTCCCCTTTAAATGTAAAAGGGTTATGAAAACCCACAAAACTTCAGTTTTGGCTCAAAAACTGTACATGGATTACAAGTGCACCACAAGTGGGGGAAAAATAATGATAGAAATGATATGTCCCAAAATTTTTCAGCAGACTCCACATTATAGTTATTTCTTTACCAGCTTTTTATGCTGCTGGTTTGCAGTAACAGCTAGTTACATCCAGTGTTGTACAAGTTACTTCCAAACTGTAATACATTAGGTATTACTTGTTACTATTATTTAAAAGTAATTCATTACCTTACAATATTACTGTCCCAGAATTGTAATGAGTTACATTACTCATGTATTACTTTTTAGTTACTTTCACCAAAATAACTAAGTAGAACTTAACTTTTGGGCTGTTACGATATGCAATATGAAACCGAAATCACCATTCGCCACACGACTCAGATCAACGAACCTACAGAAACGCGACAAACCTCTTCCAACTCCAGCGTTATTCTCCTTACCGTCCATATCCAATGCTGCCTTATCTTTAAATTAGGCTATTAGTATTATTTGAAGTTAACATTATAAAATACTACGTAGACCTACACCACAAAACTAGTTGAGGATAAATTATTTAAAATTGGGGAAGTCCAGCATTATGGACATGATGACATTTGCAGTCAAAACTTGAAATAAAAATTCTCAGAAAATACATGTATTGAAACGTATATAGGCTACTTCCTTAAAGGACTCCAGACATTAGACAAATATCAGTCTATGTTTTATTTTTAATATTAGGGAAAAGACACACATTCATGCGTGACAAAAAAATATGAGGCAAAATCGATTTTTTGTAATTCTGTTAATTACACTGCGCAAATCGGATGAGGAAGGGTTGGCTCTCCAGTCTCCATAGAACCTAAAATATTCATTTTATTTTAGTTTTCGTGTTCGCATTTATGAAAATGTTAAATGTTACAGACGCGAAAAAACAATACAGACGCGACCGCTCTGAACTGGCACTAAAAGGCTGCTTTAAAACTTTTGCATAGTCTGTTGCCTTTAAGAAGTAAAAGCAGACAATACACTGTAATACAACTGTAATACAAGCCTCACTGAACATGTAACGAGTAAAATATTACTGAAAATTGATTAGTAATGCCTTACACTACTACGTTACAGCAAAAAGTAATATGTTACTGTAATGTATTACTTTTGTAATGCGTTACTCCCAACACTGGTTACATCATTGTTTTGCAATCAAAAAGGGCAAATGTCATCAATCTAGCAATTTGCCTCATTCTGCAAGATATATTCATCTTATTCAGTTCTATTAAATCCTGAGCAATTCGTTTCGTAATCTGCATACAGACAATCTGCCACACAGGACGATTGGACCACTTAGCATTAATCGCCTCAGTCTCTCTAATAGAAAACATTGCACAAGCGATTTGTAAATCACATCATCCCTTAACTGCCAGCAAGATTGATGAATGACTCAATCGCAGTGTCCAGGTTGCACAGTTAAAATGGGACTGCAGTCAGCAGTCAGAGAGGTGTATGTACACAGACAGCAGTCATTAATGACTGAAATAGCTGGTCTTGCAAGAGCCATGCATAAGACATTGCCTCCGATAAAGTGTTTAAAAGAATGGTGGTTCACTCAAAATTGACAATTTATGGCCTTCATCTCATTCTGAACCTGCATGAATTGTTTTCCTCTGTGAAATGCAAAACAAGATATTTTGCATTATTATATGGAAGTGTCTATACGAGTGGAATGTGAATGCATCTATATGTTTAACAATAATGTGGAATGCTGTTCACTGTAATATCCATAGAAAAAACAAACAAACATATTCAAGCATTTTTCTGTGACATTAGTATTTACAATCTGTTCCAAAAGGCTAAAAGCAAACCACTAGTGTGTAAAGATGAGGTAGGTTGGAGTGAATATATCATTTCTTTCTGTTATTGATTTGACTGTAGGCCAGAGGGATAGCTACATAGTCCATGCTAGGGGGTCAATGGAAGATTTCAGAGAACAATAGTGTAAAACAAAACAAACCCTCGACATTATTACTTTCATTCTGCTTGCTAAAGAGTGTAGTGTTTCTATTGGTTCCCTCTGTTCGCTGTGGCCTTGCTTGCTTAATGCGGGTTAAGGGCAAGCTGCTTGTGGAGCAATTATAATCTGAAAAATTGAATTGAATTCTGTTCAATGAATTGTGTTTTTTAACTTAAAGCTAACAGTGCTCAGAGCAGAAAAAGACTAGATTTATTACAAAGTAAATATTTTCCACATAATATTTTTAATAATTGTCTTTGACACAGTAGTTCCTTGAATTAGAAACAGTTTGAAAACAATATGTGTAGGCTATATACATTTATAAGCATAGGCCTACTATAGCCGTGCTTAAACATTGTGTTTCATAAATCATGCACAGGACACCCTAGAAAGTCCCAACATTACGTAATGATCTCATTGCATGGATTGCAGTATCTTGGAGTGGCCTCTGCCTGTGATCTGAAGTATTGAATTATTTCGCGGCCATTTTTGAGTTGAGAAATTTGGAGCTCGCTATTGTCAGTAAACATTGCAGCTGAAACGACGACATTCTGAATAGATAACGCCAAAACATGCGTCTTTTCCAAACTACGCGTTTAAAACACATCAGCATTGGAAATGTATCTGCGTCTAGAGTGAAGGAAAGTAACAAAACAGTGAGTGCTGCAGGCTCTGGAGGTTTGTTGAGGCTGAAGTTTTCTTGCACAGGTGTGTCTGGACCAAGTTACCTGCAAAATGTAAAGAGTAATATCGGACATGGATGTATACCGCTGGCTTATAAGCCAAACACAAATGATAACGCTTACAGGAAACATTTTATTCGCGCGTTTTCATCAAAATACACGTATGAGGACGCGTTTGGCCTGGCACGTGACAAACCAGAAAAGTTTTGGAGTGAAGCGGCTCGTGGGATTACTTGGTTTAAACACTGGACCAACACTCTGGATGATACGGATACAGTGTTTCCAAAATGGTAAGTTGTCTACAGTATTAGGGGGTGTTTGTATTACGTTTTTACGGTCAACAGTTCATGGAATTGAACATTGGGTCTCGGGCGTGATACCTGTAAACAAGGGAAAGTTCACCAAAAGACAGCCTCAGTCACAATTCGCTTTCACTGTATGGGAAAAAAATGCTATGAATGAAAGTTCACTCAACATTATTCAAAATAACAGTTCTACCGAAAGAAAGCTTTCGGGAGAAACAAAACACGAGGAAGAGTAAATTATGAATAATGACAATTTACATTTCTTGTGATTGACATTGAATAAATGAGATTGTTTGTAGTTAAAAGATGTCTTAAATTCGGTAGTTTTATATTTATTCATTGATTTTAGTTTTTTTCTCGTACTTTCCGATTTTCAAATATATTTTTTTCTCCATATTAAAGTTTGTAACGCTATGATTCATCTCACAGCTGGTTCATGGCTTATGGTTCCTTCAAAAAGACTTAAAATTCGATTAATTCTATTAGTAATATTTATTGAAATGCATTTTGATTTGTGCATGATGGTAAATAGCATTTTAAACATTTTGGTTAATATTCTTTTAAGCTTTTTAAATTGATAATGGTCAAGGTATCACAACATGAGTATTACTTCAGTTCAACTATTTCTTTAAGAACAACTGTTTCCATTACAGGTTTGTTGGAGGAAAGCTGAATATGTGTTATAATGCTGTCGATCGGCATGTGGAGAATGGAAGAGGTGATCAAGCAGCTGTCATTTATGACAGTCCTGTTACCAACACTAAAGAGGTCATCACATACAGAGAAATGCAGGAGCAGGTAAAAAACAAAGAAGGTGTGGTCACATTAGTGAAATCTCACTGGCAAAAAGGGTCTATTGTCTATCGTCAATAGTGTATTGATGTATGAGCTCACACAGAAGTCACTTTCAAAAGAAGCCGCACACTGCTGATCTATGGAGTGAATTTGCGTGACCAAACTTGAACCCGTGGATAAATCTATATGGGGATATAGATTAAATTTATGGATTTAAATATGGATAATTTAAATATGGATATAAATTTAGCGAAATTCCTGTGCGTGGGTCCCTTGAACTTTGCCCACGAAAAATTCACCGGACACGATCAAATGTTGACCGCACATTAAGTCTTTGAATTCAATAACCTTTTTACTCTTCATAGATGCTGGACCGATTTGCATTCAGTGTACAGTTTCTGTTGTTTTGATGAATTGATATTTTAATATTTCTGACTTGCCTCTAGTTTGTAAATGTAATGTATCCATAAAGTTTAACTTCCATACACCTGTTTGTAGGTGTCCAGGTTGGCGGGGGTTCTGGTGAGGCATGGCGTGAAGATGGGTGATCTGGTGGTGATCTATATGCCTATGGTTCCTCAGGCCATGTTCGCCATGCTGGCATGTGCCCGTATTGGTGCCACCCACAGCCTCATATTTGGAGGATTTGCCTCCAAAGAGCTTTCCGTCCGTATCGACCATGCTAAGGCAAGCCATTGGGTTTTCTTTTTATGAAAATGAATAATAAAAAGCTATTTTTGTAAATGCATATCCCTGCTGAGGTTGCTAAAACCACTTGCAATCTTAAATCATCTTTTTCCCCGCAGCCCAAGTTGCTGGTGACAGCATCATATGGCATCGAGCCAGGCAGAAGAGTGGAGTACATTCCCCTGGTGGAGAAAGCTCTGGAGCTCAGCACTCACAAACCACACAAAGTCCTCATCTACAACCGGCCCAGCATGGTGAGTTACCAAAAACCCCACGGCACCTGGATGCCAGTTTCATTGTCAAACTGGCACAGTTTTTACTGCCTATTAACTGTTAAAAGAGAAGGTAATGCAGTGAGAGTAGTGAATACAAATGCAAATGTGGTCCCCTTTCTAAAAGAGTACCTCTAAATTCAAATCTGTTTAGCTGTACTGTATATTAAAATAGCACTTAAAATATATTAGGAAATCAAATGTTCAAAGCGTTAAGCATTTCAAAACTCTAGCTAAACTCATTTAATTTTTCGTCTTTTGGTGTCTGTTTAAATGAGTTTTCTCATGTTGCCACATCTACAATCAGTATGTTGATTTCACAACGCAGGAAATTGCTTAAGCTTCATCCTGTGTTGTCATGGAAACTGTTTGCAAATAGCTTTTTGATTTTCCAGCGGTTTGGGATGCAGGATGAATCCCGAATGGTTTGTAAAGAACACGTTTTGGAAATCAGTAAAAAAAAAAAAAAAAAAAAAATCTAATTTGAGAGAGAATTTGCCAGCCGCAGAGGTGTATATCCTGTTAGAACTTTAGAAGATTACTCAATAACAGGATCTTATTTACAGAATATTTTGGAATATTCAAAACTACTTGATTAGAATGAAAACACATCCATGCACTGCCGCAACAAATACCAAAACACTGGGTTAACACACTTATCCAACAAAATCAACTGTTACATTTTGATATTTGCCAGCAATGGACACATTGTACAAAAAAAAAAAAAAAAGCACAAAAAAAGAGATTTCTGTAATTAATCATAAAACATGTCTATAAGGCTTAAATAAGTTTTTTTGTGTGTTTCTCACAACTGAATGCGATATGCCTGAAATACAAGTAGGGGAAAAAAGAGGAAGTCATACAGTTTTGAAACGGCATCATGGTGTATAAATCATGGCATAATTAAAAAATGTATGTGAACTATTCCTTTAAGGCACCTGAAACACTGGAAAATAAAGTCTAAATATTAGATGAAAGACAAAAGAACAATTACAAAACAATGATCAAACTAAAATAAAAGCTAACTCAGAATATGAATAAAAATGATACAATTACTTAAATAATATAAAAATAACTGCTGCCTGGTCTTGAGCTAGACTTGTTTCCTAATATCATTCTCTGATCATTCTGAGGAGCATGCTTTAACACCTTTTCCCATTTCTTTCCCATAGGAAAAGGTGTCCATGCGTCCTGACCTGAGTTTGGACTGGGAGGAGGAAATGGCCACTGCCCGCCCTCATGACTGTGTGTCCGTCCCTGCTCATCATCCTCTGTACGTCCTGTACACCTCCGGCACTACTGGCACTCCTAAGGTAAAATATTGTTTATGATAGTACACAGCGATAAGGCACGCAGCTTGTTTTGTGTGGAATAGATCCATGCTGTTTGGTGCTTTGTTTATTGCATATTGTGTTAGCTGGAGACCATGAGCCATACATCTTTATAAACTCTCCTGTTTCACTATAGGACACTACGGAAGCCCTGAACCGCAATGTAAAAA
The DNA here is from genome assembly GCF_988280905.1 of Pimephales promelas. Lineage (NCBI taxonomy): Eukaryota > Metazoa > Chordata > Actinopteri > Cypriniformes > Leuciscidae > Pimephales > Pimephales promelas. The sequence goes on along the minus strand of NC_142792.1, from coordinate 11,527,928 downwards.
TAAGAAATCTAGGACTATTTCGAGATTAAAGTCGAAACAAAAACTATTTCGAGATTAAAGTCGAAACATTTCGAGTGTACGAGAAAACAGTCTTCCGTATAAAAGCTGCGTGTGTGCTTGCCATTGTCTCACATTGCCGCACACACAGGCATTCATAATGTGGCATAGCGAGTGTGTGTGTGCGTTTGTGTCTGTGATTTGTTTCTACAAAAGGAGATTCAACAGGTGCCAATCTGGCTACCATATAGACATTATAATGCGCCAGAATAGACTTTAGCCTATAGGAAAACCAACCCGGAAAACACTTTTCAGACTGGTTGGCGATATCTAGCTTAATGAATGAATGAATGAATGAATGAATGGGGCATTTATATAGTGCTTTCATGTCTACTAGGCCTACACTCAAAGTGCTTTACAATCATATCAGAATTTCTCCTCCACCACTAGTGGTTATTAAATCTGAGGAAATCACAGGATCCGGTCAAATGATTGGACACAGAATGATGCACTTAAAATGTATCCAGAGCATATTTACGGTGAAGAGGGAGAGTGCATTTTTTTTTCACACACATACACACACACACACACACACACACACACACGCACACACACACACACACACACACACACACACACACACACACACACGCACGCTCTGTGGTAGTGGACACGCACTACTATGCATGTACACACTCCTATTATCGTAATGTATTGACTTTATTCTCAAAAACGTTTCGGCTTTAATGTCGAAAGTTTGCGAATCTAATCTCAAAACATTTCAACTTTAATCTTGAAATGCTATTTTTTTTTTTTTACGTTGCGGTTCAGGGCAAAATAAGTAAAAAAGAAACTAAAAATTGAACTCTTATTTTGATGTATCGTGTTTTCTCATTATGTATTTCCAAACTGCAGGCTGTTTTTATTTTTCAAATATGCTATGTCTAATTAAAATGCCTTAAAATCATTTTGATATATTCAGTGTTTTTGATGATCAGCAAAATATCAGCTAAAAATGTTGGGTTATATTTTTGATTCAGCCAGTTTGGTATTTTTTTATTGGGTTATTTTTATTGTTGTTACAATGTTGGGTAGTCTGTGTCGTACCGGTTAAAACTGGATAAATCTGCCAATGGTCATTTGTGGTCTATTCTGAGAGAAAACGTCCTGAAGGGAAACTTCCTGAAAAGAAATTAAGGTTTGTATTACATTGTTTTCCTTAAATATTTTTTTTTTTACTGTAGAAACAGGAAAACCTCTGTTTTCTCACATTATACCTTTTTTGTTCACATGTCCATCACAGCTAACGCCTGCTTGGAACGCTCTCCTTCTACAGACGCAGCATACACCGGATCTACACTCAGAGTAAACAATGTCATGTGCCGTCAAATGGAAGTTTGACCTCCTGCCAAACCTGATACCAGTTTTCTTACCACAGATTCTCTCATCCTGAGATTTTCTAAAATATTTTCAATATGTTTTTGAGTATTTTATGATTGTCAAAGACTGATTTGTCATTGAATAAAAAAATATTTAATATTTTATACTGCCCCTGTTCTAGATATTTAATGATTTTAAATGTATTATTTCAAAAGAGAAACCTTCAATATGAGGTTGTTTGGCATTGCACTGTGCAACAAATTAGGAAAAGGGTTAATGTATAAAACCCAAAATAAAGAACCCAGCATGTGTTCTATGCAATATTTACCCAGAAATAATAGCTATGTCCAATATTTACCCAGAACCCGGGTACCATTTTAAGCAGTGTATTCTTTAACTTCCTACATTTCCCATATTTTAATTCCTACATGATCCCATACTTTATTCTTTTGTTTCACCCCAAGAAAAAAAATAATATTTTGCCAATTTAATATTGTCCAAGAGGCTAATAGCGTCTTGAAATTTGTGTCAGCATGCCTCAGGTGCTTGTCAATCCCTGACAACTCACTTTTATATGTACTTTGACTGAACAAGAAGCAAGTCAGGAGAAAGTGAGTACAAGGAGCACAAGAGGAAGTTACAAGGCCTGAAGGCAGAGGGAACAAATACGGCTCTCCACTGACCCAGTCTTCAGCCAGTGTGAAATATACGGCTCAAGGCAATGCTGCCCTGTACATAAAACACTTGCTAATGGCCCTTGCTTGCTCTCATACACACCCGTCCGATTTATGGATCGAAGTCTGTTTGGCACACTCAGGATCTAACTCAAAATGTGTCTCTCAGTATCAACCCTCAACCTGATTTGAAAATGATTTACTGACTGTAAGGACCAAATGAATTGTAATACATATATTGGTGATTAATTGTGTTTTGTTCATCTCACATGATTATGAAATAAAACATGATTACATGATACATGATTGTCTTGAAGGCTTTGTAAATAAAAAAAGTATTTACATGAATAATAAAAAATTAATAATAATATATCAGTATTAAAGCAGTGGATGTTTTTTGGGACAAAAACGTTACGATAAAACCTGTTGGAAAGCATCTTTTTCAGAGATTTTTGTGTGAGCATATTGGTGAATACCCCAGACCACTCTGTGAGTTTCACATCTTTGTAAACTAAAGTTTAATGCGTTTTAGGTAGGATTGTTCCAGTGAACATATGCAACCACAGAAAGCGAAAATTCTTGGGCCAGCAGCATGTGTCCAAATTTCAATCTTAACCATCCTGTTTCATCAGAAACGATCCTAAAACAGGGCTTTAAGTGTAAAATACTGAACTTGTTCTTTAAGAAAAAAAAATGGGCCTTAACAGTGATGTTTGCTTCCTGTAATTAATGTCTTTCTTTTCTTTCTTCTCTTCAGGGTGTAGTCAGAGATTCAGGAGGATATGCCGTGATGTTAAACTGGACCATGTCTAACGTTTATGGACTGTCTCCTGGTGAGGTACGTCATGATCTGTGATTTTTGCAAGTGGTAATGTCTTGAAGAACTACATTTTTATAAAAAAAAATTAAAGAGGTCATATAATGGTACGTGCACTTTTACAAGTTGATTGTACTGTAATGTGTGTTGTCAGTGCCTGTACACAACCATCATTTAATGATAAAAATCCATCCAGTGCTTTTGTTTTTATCTCCTTATATGTTTTCCCCTGCCTCAAATCGAGCCGTTCGACCGCGTGACATCACACGGTCGCACGCCCCTCCCGCGGTTGTTGATTGACAGCAGACCCGCCCTGAGCGAGCTGTCATCATAGACTATAGTCTGTCATTGTTGATACACTGGAGCAGAATGGCGTCTAAGCGACTGTGTTGTTCTGTTCTTGGGTGCAATAATAAACACAGAAATCATTCTGATGTTCCTAAATTTGAACAGCTGAAGGCGCAGTGGCTGAGTTTTGTTTACGAAGGGAATATTCCCCACGATCAACGTCAATACTTTCTTGTTTGCGCGTATCATTTCTCACCAGACTGCTTTATAAACGATGATCAGTATAAAGCTGGTTTTGCTAAGAAGCTGCGGCTGAAAAAATAATCGGTACCAACTATTAATGTTCCCTCTGCACCTAAAGTTTTATTAATCTTCATATTAATCTTTGCAAATCACGGGAAAAAAGTTTTTCATGACCATTAGTTGTAACGTCAATCTGTCAATGAACTGTATACATCAGTAAACACAGCGTTCGCATCTCACTACTCTACTCTGCCAGTTCATACAAAGATAGATCAAAGTAACATTACGTTAACCAACCATTCAGAAACGTCCTCAAGCCTTGATTGTCGAAATTCTTTGTGGTGCGACTCCGGTTTAAAATGATACGGTTGCACAGATGTGTCCTCAGAGACTCCCGCTGCCATTCTCTCTCCAAAACCTTCAACTGTGGTCAAGGCAACACTCTACGTGCGTTCACGCCCGCAGAACAGAGGGGCGGGGTTTATTATTTAAAGACATATGCACTGAAACGGAGTGCTGAAAGCAAGAGCTGATTTTGACCAGGTAAAATGGTGTTTTCTTAAAATACTAATGAGAATTTTTAATAATAGTATATTACAAAGTTTTCATTTAGACCCTAAACATTCATATTAACTTATACAAAAATGGTATTATATGACCCCTTTAAGAATAAAGATTTGATGTACTTTGAAAACACACTTCCTCCCTGATCTAAAATGAGTGATCATTAAAAAGTAAAATGGGGAAAAACTGTGTAGCATCCCTGCATTCCAATGATATGGGAAGGTCACGTTTACCATTGTTTGCTGGATTTTTGTGGACGTTATACAGCTATTTCAATAGGAATCCACACCATCTGAAATTTAGCATGGGCGCGAAAGACATACATTGCTACACTATTTAAAATAGACAATGGACTTTTTTGCCTGTCCAATGTCATAATGTTACTATTGTGACAGGACTTTCTCATCTGAAGTTTTAGTCTGACCTTGGTTGACCAAAATTATGATAAATGCATGACATGACCCCTTGAAAAAGCTTCTGTCTCACATTGTTTAACCTTCACGTCTCTCTCTGTCAGGTTTGGTGGGCCGCGTCTGACCTTGGCTGGGTGGTGGGCCACTCCTATATCTGCTACGGTCCGCTTCTACACGGCAACACAACTGTGCTCTACGAGGTAAGGGGCATGTGTGTGCAAAAATGAGCAAATTTGAAATGAGTGTGAGTGCTTATAGCATTTGACCCGTGGACCGCTCCAGCTAACAGTCAATTAACTGCTGTTGTGGTTTGCTGGATCCTGACACTCATGCTGAACTGTTGTCCGTACTGTGGATTTTTACAGGCCCTAACATTAATTTCTTGAGGGGAATGAATGCAAGGAAGCAAATTCTAATGCAAATTCCTAATTTGTGCTCAGTTTGACTTTGTTGAGCATTCGATTTGCTGTTGCTTTTGTAAGCTTTTGTACTGGTAACAAAGCAGCTCTTAGTGTATTAAACTAGTTCTCCTCATGAGTCTTAGCTGAGATCGCAGCATGAATATTAAAATCATTTGCACTCGGTGGGAGACGATCATGTGTTTGGTTTTATGTCAAGGTGAATTCAGCACTGGCATCTCTGCTGATTAGATGTGTTGTTTCGCTCCACATGAGAAAATGGGAGATGCTCACAGAATTTATTAGTCTGCTGTAATGGAAGTTTGATTTCAATAGATCTCTCATACAATGTTAATGTCCAGGGCTGTGTTGGTGGCAATTGTTCTACTATCAACCCAGACCAAAAAAGCACTCAGGCTGTTTTAAGTAATGTCTTTTGTAATTATGCTCATTTATGATCTTATTGGGTTTATACTATCAACTAATGCACAACTAATGCAACATGCCAAACCTGATCTGATTTATTCAGTAGTGGTGGTGATTGCTAAGAAAACAGGTTTCAAACTTTTTAACGCCAATGACCCCAAATATAATCACCCCCTTGGTAGGGACCCTGTTTGTAATATATTTGCAAGAAAAGTAGTGTAATATTGTTGAGATTTAGGTTGTCATTGTACAAGACTAAAGCTGAAATAAATTTTATAAAGTAATATCTGGGATTATCTGAAGTTGATCAAAATAGTTGATTAACGTTTAAACAAGGACAAGAACGGGTATTGTTCAAAATTCATTTATAACTTTGATGAAAGGTTTTGATCCACTTCAAATGTTGACTAGTGTATATCTTTACTTCCAAATAATATGAATCATTCAGATTTATTTGTGTAGTGCATATCGCAATACATTTTTTCTCTGTCTAATTTTTTTCTAATTTTTATTTTTAATTTTTTTTTTAATCTCCAATTTGCACTAGTAAGATCGTATTGATGTAATTGGTTCACCCAAAAAAACAACAAAACAAAACTGGCTGTTTTGCTAGTAAGTAACCATCCAGATCACACTAATAATTACCTATCAGTGCCCTATCAATAACGAAGGAACCCCCTAAGACCACGTAGCAATGAACTGAAAACCCCTCAGTACTTTAGCAACCGCAAAGTAAAGACCTGGAAAAACCCGTCTTTGAGCAAACATCACTCACTTCAAAATATTGGATCATTTATATTAATATTAAAAGTGGGGTAAACAAAAGGAACATTAAACGCCTGCCAATTGCTGATTGAAGCTGACGTGTAACAGATGCAGATCCTTCTTTTGAACATTGTAAATCAAGGAAAAACCTTGTTCTTGTTCTTGCTCAGTTAAACAATTATTCATGGGCAGCTGATGATTTTCCCCCACTTTACTTTCTTTCTTTGGAATCAATCAGCCGTAGGTAGACCTGTACTTTTTTTTCTATAACAACACCTACATGTCACAATGATTATTAGTTATCTATGTTCAAAGCTTGTCTAAGAAAAATCTCATCATTTAGAAATTGATTGCCATTTTTTTTTCTCACTAAAATGCAAACGAACGCTGTTCTAGAAACAAGATGAGTGTGCAATCCGTTTGATTTGTTGTAATATGAAGTCATCGTTTATCTCTAAGAGTATTCTCTCTGAGCAGCATGGCAGAAACATGAATATTTGAACAGCTCAGTGTTGTGCAGAGCTACTTGTGTGTGCAATCTCTCTGCAACAATATTATTCCGTTCCTTTGCCATACGTTTTGGCCATCTGCCACCCAGGCACCTTTTCAAACCACTCTCCATTTCAAACACATCCTTGATTTTATATTCACTCCCCAACCGCAGCAAATGCCCCATACTGTTCCAGTCTGACACTGGGAGACTTGTACAGTTCAAAAGTGTTTGGAAAATTGTTGTACTTGCAACAGATGGGTGTGCAAAATATTAAACTTTAGCAACTTCAGTAGGAAATAAAATTGGATTTTTTTTCAAAAGACTCTAATTCAGTAATTTTGTTGGGGTTTTTAATTGGAAATCTTCAGTCATTTTGTTGATTTTTTTTAACATAATATTGAACCATTTTCTCATGTCTCTGAAGACATTGGCCTCATTTATGCATTCAGATGCTCTAAGCAGTTGCTGTTTCCGCAGGGTAAACCTGTGGGGACTCCGGACCCTGGGGCCTTTTTCCGTGTGATGTCTGAGCACGGAACAGCCTCTATGTTTACCGCTCCCACTGCTATCAGAGCCATTCGCCAACATGACCCTCAGGCAGAACACGGGAAGCAGTACCCACTCAGCAGGTAAACTCAAATCTGTTCATTTAATGGCCCACGACATGTAACATCTTAAGTGAGGCATCTGCAAACAAGTTTGTTTTATTTTTGTATCAGTGGCAACTACAGGAAACACGGCTTCCCCTAAAATGTAATGAAATGTTTATGTGCAGTATATTCAAGTAATCTCTTTCTCTATGTATTTACAATGGTCCCAAAAACGTTTTTTGGACACTTATGTCACACAGATAAATATTTGAATATTAATGCATTAGATACAAAGCATCAAACCAGTTGGCAAATAATGCTGGTTTCCTCAGAGGTAACAGTACTTTTCTGAGACACTTTTTAACTTCATTTTAACACTGAACAAGTAGGGCGTTTTTTCATAGATGCAAGTCAGTCCCCCTCATAGTGGTCCAATCTAACGTAGAAACTAGTGCAGAAATCAGTTTACGACAGGGTTCATGTAGGGATGTCCCGAGACCACTTTTTCACTTCCGATACCGATGCCGCAGCTTTGGCTTTTGCCGATACCGATATAAATCCGATATTTTTATTTTATTCTTAAACTAATAAAAAATATAACACTTATCTCAATTAGCCCCTTAAAATATACCTCCAGTATATAGTCCACAACAACAGTTGATTATGAAAGATTGCCACCCTTTATTCAAACAGTACAAAAAAATTAAAAAAATATATATAAATAAAAGAAAATACAGGTACTTCAGTACTTAAAGCTAGCTAGCTACCAACAGGTTTAAAGTTAAAACGATTTAAACAGCAGTATTCTACATTGTAAATACCAGTACAGTTTTTTTGTAAATCAATTAGAATTTCCATAACTGTGTGTTGAACTAATTATCACTCTTGTGTGCGTTAAACACTATCTACTTAATACAGATAGCTTAATTATAAAGATAAAGAACAAATCCCCAAAATATATGACCATAATCTATGACAAAAATGCTATTATAAACTAGATTAGTGAATAATACACAGTGTTTCCTCTAGGATTTTTCCAAGCTGTGGGGGCAGGCCCATTTCCCCGGTGGGGGGGCCTTGTCTCCCCAAAGTATTATAATCGATCATGCGCATCCCGTGTGCAGAATGATGCACTTGAAGCAACACCAAGTCACAGCAAGCAATGCTTCACATTGAAAAGAACATAGCGAAGGGATTATATCTATAATATGCTTAGTAGGGCTGGACGATTTGGGGAAAAAGTCATATTGCCATTGCAATTACTGAGGTCAATATTGCAATTGTGATATGCGATTCCGATATAATAAAATGGTTTCATGAGTCCAACTTGCTTGGTTCTAAAGTAAAATGCACACACAGATTAGTGATCATTCTGTGTATTAATGTTTATTTCTCAACTCAAACTACAGACAACAACTAAATGATTGATAACACCTATAATGATCAATAAATCATCAACCAAACCATCATTACAGTGAAAGCTATCAACTTTTTAAAAAAAATTATTAGGCTAACAAAAAAAATTAACAACTTTTAAATTAAGTGAACTTCAAACAATCCCCACATAAACCCATAATAAAAACCATATTTACCTGTGCCCTTCCTGTCTTAACAGGTAGGATACAGAAATTGAATAAAGTTATCAAACAGTCTGTGCTGCATGAATTATAAATTATATATAGAATAATCCTTATTAAAGCTACAAAAGTTCTTTAGTCAAGATCAGTGAGTAATTTTCTAATTTCCCTTTGTTCTTTTAACTTGACTGACAGAACGCTTTATTCGCTGCTGGCGCTTTAAGAGCACCCGTTGCCGAGACGCGGATCTCACATGCGTCTCATAGCACAACTCTTTTCGTCCTTAAGACTTTTCTTACGTTATGAAGATACTCGACAAAACGACATTTTGGCATAATTGTGTGTGTTATTGTTCGTTCAAGCTCGAAAGAGAACTGTATTCTGGCACGCGTCAGTGCATGCGCATTATGGCGCGCGTCTTTCTGCGAGTCTCATTTAGGGCATTCACAGGCAGCTTTTCAGTTCTTGTCGTGCAAAATGCGAAATGGCATTTGCACGAATAAGAGCAGGATCGTGTAACACTAGTCAAAGGATGACAAAAAAGAAGAGATGCTGCGTTAATAGCCCTAATTTGTTTATTTCATATAAAATCGCGTCATTTTGCGTTATATAATTGCATAATGCATAGGTTTGAGATCGCTATTACGATTGCGATATGATTAATCGTGCAGCACTAATGCTTAGTATTCTATAGTTTTTTTGAGCCTTTTCTTTTAACAGTTTTAAATTTCAGTGCGCATGAAGAACAATAGCACTCTCTCGACTCCATGCTGTAATCTTACTTAAAGGGATTGTGAAAGGTATGGGCAATAAACTCCACTCCAGCAAGATAAAGTCATTTTATGAAAACCATAGACCTTTATGCTTTATCTACAAATGAAGTAATAATGGGAATATTGACCTTGAAGAGAGTGTCGTCGTGTCGCAAACGAACGCGACGCGCTGTGTGAATTCTGAATGGAGAATGACGAGGCCGCCTGAGGCGAGATGACTTTCCGTTAACTTTAACTTAGCGACTAAAATTACACATTATGCAATGACTTTAGAAGTCTTGGAATATAGGGTGAAAACTTGATTGTGCTTTACAAAGTTTTTTATGCCTTTAGTGGGGCTTAACAAAATAACATAATACTATGCAGAATATCGGACGTCACTGAGAAGCTGTAGCCGTGGCGGGAGGATTTTATGTGTGGCGGCCCGCCACGGGAGAATGAATGTAGAGGAAACACTGATACATATTGCTCTTTGTATTGTTGTAAAATACATTCATGAAAAACAAGATAACAAAAATGAAAAAGATAATTATTTTAGATATAGCCAAGGCTACTATAAAATTGACACATGTTTTAAGTGTATTGCACAGCTATTTAATGAGGCAGCAACATTAATAATTATTAATGTTAATAAGCTTTAATTGCGTCACTGCATTATTAAATATAATTAAATGATATTAAGTATCTATCTATGCAATAGTTTATTGAGTCTTTTCTTTAAACAGTTTTAAATTTCAGTTACTGTGCCCGTGAAGAACACTTATAGTGCTCAGACTCTAGTGTTGTGATCTAACCGACAGCGTCCGACACCCGGTAGAGAGTAACATGATTGAGTTACAGCAATAAAGTCCTGCAATGTACAGTTGTTTTATGTGAAAACATAGAGCTTTATCTACAGATCAAGTAAAATAATATTAACATTGAATCATCTTGAAGATGGTTTCATCATTGACTGTAACCGAACGCGACGCGCTGTCTGAACACTGAGAGACAATGACTGACAGCCGCGAGAGGGAAAAGTTTACGTGATCTTGAATTTAATGACTTAAATATTAATTTTTCTCACGTAATGTCTTCAGGACACTTATAATAGAGTGCACGAAAACGTTATGATACTTTAGAATATTTTTGTGCCTTTTGTGGGGCTTAACAATAACACATAATAGTATACGCACAATATCGGATTTGGATCGGCCTCGTCTGATCGATACCCGATCCCCGCAAAAATGGCAGTATCGAAGTCGATACCGATCCTGAGTATCGGATCGGGACATCCCAAGGTTCATGCGTGATTCATGAAACATTCGTATGCCGCAAATCCCTTAGTACGAATGATCGTACGTTAATAAATGTGGCATCTGAAAACAGTATAAATATCACGTCCATATGAAGAGTTTATGACATGGAGAAACTTAACCCGGTCAAAAAGAGGAAGTAATCTGATGAAAGAGAAATTGATCTTATACCAAAAATACATATACCAAAAACCTTGTTATTGCAAACAATTGAATTATTTACCACAAGAAAATACTTAATTAATGTTATGGATAGACTAAATGACACACTACCTATCAAATATTTTACCATTGGCAACACATTTTTAAAATGATGAATATGTGGCTTGGCTTCATATGCTTTCATTCCAGTCAAAATGCTTTTTTAAAAAAACCAAAACAATTCTGGACCAGATTTACTATGCTGGACGCAAAACTTGCGTATGGGAGTTGAAACATGATGCAAGATTTGATCGTAGCCACATCTCACGCCCCTTTTGATAAATGTCCAGTTTTGTGCGGAAACGACCGTATGGCCAGTTTTCATTTAGTAAACAAGGCCCAGTGACTTTAAATGTGTTTGATCAGATTGATGTCTGATTTCAGATATCAGCTAAAAAACAAAACAACAACAAGTCCATCAACAACAGTTTTAAAAAGTGCTAAATTATTTAAATAAAAATGGGACAATAATTACATACTAATGTTATCATAATTTAAGTAGTAAATAAATACTTAAGGCACGCCAACATATACTGAAGAGTTATGTAGAAATAAATATAATTATAGGATGTACACAATATTCTTCGGTTTTATGCAAAACATAAATACGACAAATGGAATATCAGATCTGTCATATTTTGCAAAAAAAAAAAGAAGCTTTTTTGCCTAGTTGTTTGACAGATGAAAACTGTAACAATGTATCTTACATGTACACGATGTAACCTTGCTCTCTCACTTGAAATGTGTCCCCACATTAAGTCCTTGAATATGAGGGTATTGGACCTGGAAAGTCCTTGAAAGGACCTTGAATTTGATGTTAACCAAGGTGTGGGAACCCTGGATAATAATGACATTAGAATATTTGATATATATATATGATATAAAAGTAAAAATATAATAATATAGTGCATATAGTACATTGTTTACAAGTCATGTCCCTGCTTACTCGCAGTTTGGGGAGCTTTATTTTAGACACCTAAATTAAAATAAAAGGTGTAAATACACCGCTTTCCATTCCAATGTCTGTTGCCACTGTTTTGTTTTGTCCCCCAAATCATTACTTTGTCTTAAAAAACATGGCATATAGGCACTCGTAATGTGAATTTAATTATTGTTATCAGATTTTAATGCTTTCAAAATCTTTAAATTTCACTAAACAGCGCTGGTTTAATAGAAATGCCATTACGGTGTTGATTCTAGTGTGGATGTTCCATCTCCAAACAGTTACTGTTTGCTGTGAAAGTGCATTTGGGGGCAGAAAAAGTGCAGTTACCATGGTGATAGTAATGGATGTGTTTCAATAAAGCAGTATAGAGCTGATATACAATGGTTATGGCTTTGATTTAAAATAAAGCACATCATGGAGCAGCAATTCCACTTCTCAATGATATTCTGCCTGTAATAACTATTCAGTGCCCATTTAAAGGCTCAGTCACATGGCCATTAATCATTTACATAAACGTCCAGTTAATAGATGGTTATGAAAGCTCGCACCCTGGAGAAAATGAACCAGAAAAATAATTGCATTGATGTGTGAAGTTATACTGTCTCTAGCTTTGCCCTTTTATCCCTGAGATCTACAATGTTCATCAAGTTTTATTGTGCAAAAAAGCTGAAGCTTTACCTACATGACCATTTTCATCCTCTCTCTGACTTATCATCAAACTTAATTACAGACTCAAGGTCCAAATTAAAAATAGGCAATAAATAAAAGTGAACAAAATACAACAGCGTAAATTTCTGAATTGAATGACTGTCGTCTTTATCATGTAAGTATGGGTGGTCATGTGCCTGACCTCATTTAACATATTGTGACATATTTTAAACTTATTTTCATATTAAATTTATTATCAATGTTTTGTATCCTTAGATTCCTATTATTAGATATCTTGTTATTACATTTCTGACTTCTCATTATATTCTTATTTCTTATTATAACATACCATAATATCGCAATCTAAAAAAAGTTTGTAAATATATACCGTATGTGTTTATACACACACACACACACACACACACACACACACACACACACACACACACACACACACACACACACACACACACACACACACACACACACACATTATCTGGCTTTGAAAATACAATGCATGACAGTTTTACCAGCATAGTTAACCCAGCTAGATCTAAAAATACTAGCATAATAGCATAATAGGGCTTGTCATTTAGTAGATGGTGCTCGTTTACATTTTTGACACACTCATGAATATTTATGCTGCATAAAAAATCAGTTGGTGTTTTTTCCACACTTGGCTTATGCAAATCATCATTGTACCAATAATGAAGTTGTATTTTTCACTAAAAAAAAAAAAACATGGCCATTATTTCCATTTAAACTGGCTTTATGTGGCTCTGGCAGTTGCCATGGTGCCATGTTTCTCTAAAATGACCCTTAATGAAAATATAAGCCACTTTAATTTTTTAACATAAATGAGACAAGTAAGAAAAACAAACGCAAAGATGAAATGTAAAGGAGGGCAATTCAGCTCGACTAAAAAGAGCCACGCAATGCGTGTCTTTACACAAAAGCACAGGCTCTCAGTCCAGGACTGTGTCTCTCGTATCGGCGCTGTAACCTGCGGCTCTCAGCGTGGGTTTAAATGCATGCCAGAGGGCACGACTCGACTCAATAGAATTTTCCAGCTCAGAGAATCTACTGTGCCGCTTTAAGATCAAGATCTGCCTTCTCGTCAAGATCACAAGGCCGATGTTAACCCACACCTGCGGGAGGTCGCTGGGATAGATTTGCGCAGATTGATTCCTGAATCCATTACATCCATAGATTTGTAAACACGAATACTGTTGCAAACGGTACCTTTATTGCACAATTGTAGCATAATCTTTTCACCTACTTGCACACCTTTACACAATTTAGTGAATGATCCCATCTTGATGCACATCAATGCTCATTTGTCGTGTCTCGTGAGCTTTTTTCTTCCCAGTAAGCTGCAGTGGCACTCATGGTGTGTGGTTCATGTGCTATGGAAAAGTTGATATTTTCCACGTGTGAACTGGTATTTACCAGTGTTTTGCGTTCAAGTGCTTTTGTTGTCGTAATGTGGTAAAAAGATGTCTAGCCAGACCTGTTATTTAGCTAAAGCTATTTTCGATTGCTTAACTGCTACAGCAAGAAGATGATTTATCAAAACTCAAACGGTAAATAATATGCTGTATAGTTTCTAGATCATGAATAGTACATATTTTTACCATTTACCACTCTCGTGTTGCTATTAGCCATTTTGAAAAGGTCAAAGGTTATCTAATCTCGGCAACTCGTGCATCAAAATATTCTACGAGCTCCCCAATGGAAAATACCAGATGAGGGGGTGTTCATGTGCATTTTCCACGTCGGCTTTTGGTATTTACCACAGTTACCGTAGCACGTGAACGCACCATCATTAATTCATTAAAGTGCCCATATTATGGTATTTTAAAGGTTCCTCATTTTGGTTTGGAGATCTACTACAATGTTTAGATGAACCCATGTTCAAATATTCTAATAATATTCAGCATCCCCTCGTTTCTCACAGTGTCTGCAACAGTTAAAAGATTCAGTAAGACTGGAATTGCTGACGACTCCTTTCAGGCAGTTTAGAATCGATTCTTTGTTTTGGGAGACAATGACTTCATTTATCGTGCACTTTGTTTGGAAACTCTCTTATTCACAAACATATTTACTTTTATATTCAAATTATAGCATAATGAATGAAAGATAATACCTAAACAAAATGCATAATGGGACATTTTAACGATCACACAAGGCTCGTTTCACACCATACGCATAACTGCAATGACGTAAACTCACAAAAAATTGGCGAAAAGGGAGAAAATCCAGCTTGAAAAAGCTTGAAATAAAATGGCACTGTTTGAGAAGGCCTATCATGCTTTGGCCCCACCAACAGACTCCTGCTTAGTTTTTGCATTGTTTGACCCTGGAGTGAAACAGTGAAAAGAACTTATCTTTATTATTGTTACTTGATCATAAACACTGACTCAAAGAGAAGCAGTTCTGAAGGAGGATCATATAAGGGAAAGTGTGTTGTCCTTTCATCTAGTGAACTGTGCACTGTTTTTATTCTGTCAAAGTACATTTTCTCTGGCAGATGAAATTAAGTATATATATATATATATATATATATATATATATATATATATATAGTGTATATATCAGTACTTGTTGGTGAAATTGCTAGTTTATAAAACCAGGTAAATTATTTGGCTAAAGAGTAGCCGTTAAGCCTTTCACTCAAAACGGTAACTGTATCAGAAGCTTTGGGGTAAGATGTGTCAAGAGTTTTGCCTCCAAATGCAGCAAATACTATTACAAACATCAAGTCTTTTCCGAAGTGATTTATGAAAATGTTAATGATGTAAAATAAAATTAAGTCTTTAGAATGTGATTTTGCAGTATATTTTTAGTAAACTCATAATTTTTCCAATAACCATGGGGGTTTGTAGGAAAAATTGACTGTCCTCGCCTCCTTAGTGAGCGTCCCTTCGGTATCAGGTGTAGTTTACTGTAGACTTGAGCAGATGAAGGGATTGTGTGATGTGACCACCCACAGCAGGGTTTAATCCAATCCTTGTTTGAGGATTGATGACAGGAACCGCTGTGTTTCATCCGATCACCGCATGTCAGATCTTCTTGTTTCTTTACTCCCAGAATGAGTTCAGTAAATATTTAATGCAAACCTGCATTCTTGCTCTTCACACTTTTGTTTTCTGCAAAATCCTCAGGGACACACGAGGCTGCTCTGAAGTGTACAGACTTTCTAAGAGCTGTTTTTTCTTTCTTTCTGTAGGCTGAGGAACTTGTTTGTAGCCGGAGAGCGCTGTGACATAGAGACCCTTGAATGGGCCAAGAGAAGTTTTGGAGTCCCAGTGCTGGATCACTGGTGGCAAACTGGTGAGTCACTGCTACACTCTAGTTCATTTGTGCTTTGATATTCTTTTGCATGTTTCATAATGCCATCTTGTCTTTGAAGCCATTGTTCACAGCCATTCAGATCCGTTTTCTCAGATTTAGTCTTCAGGACGTATTGTTCACAACATCAGTTGCCATAGTAATAACTTAAGCATCAGCACAACACCATGAAACGTTATTATGTAACCACTGCGAGCTTTCATTTCGCAAAGAGAGGACTGTACATTATGTCAATCATGACTTTTGTTGTAATTGAATCCAAATTGACTTTATTTGAATTCAAACCATGAACGGATGTGGTTGTAAAATGGATTTCATAGTTCATATTACAATCAAATGGATTTTTTTGAAGTATGGAGAAAAAAAAAAAGTCTGAACAAAGCCTAAAATGAAGGGTGATCCTCAGCTGTTAAATAATATCATTTAGCTGGTAATAATATCAGTGGTTGGCACAATGTGATTCATCACAGCAGACTATGAGTCAAAAAATGTCTAATTTAAGCAGATCTAATACTTGTTTGATGGAAGTTTGAGTGGCACCGTATTCAATTGATGGTAGCTGGGATTAGGGGTGTCTGGTATGACAGATACACTGCCATTCAAATGCATCTAAGTTCCTCAAAAATATGAATCAGCTCAATTGATAATAATAAGAAATGTCTCTGGTGCAGCAAATTAGATTGATTAGAGCATATTAGAATGATTTGTGAAGGATCATGTGGCACTGAAGACTGGAGTAATGATAATGAAAGCTTTGCATCAGATGAATAAATTAACATTTGAAAAAAAAAATGTTAACATAGAAAAAAATATTTTGAATTGCAATACTTCATTATTAACAATAATACTTGCAATATCAACAATAATAATGGCAATATCAACAGTAGTACTGTTTTTAATCTATTTTCTTTAATGTTAGTCTGGCATAACAAAACCTTCATAATGGCACCGTGTAACACCTCAGTTCAGGGGTGTCAAACTCAGGGTCACAAAAGGGTCATTGTCCTGCAGATTTTAGCTCCAACTTGCCTCAACACCTGCCTGGAAGTTTCTAGTATGCCTAGTAAGACTTTGATTAGCTGCTTCAGGTGTGTTTAATTGGGGATGGAGCTGAACTCTACAGGACAGTGGCCCTTCAGGACACCCCTGCCTTAGTTGAAAGGAAATAAGTGAAAACAGTACACCAACAGATTGATACAACTCTAAGTTTCTGTATACTTCACTAAAATAAGTGGCAGATGGCAAAAGGTGCAACTTTTTGTTGTTTGTTTATCCATGTTGCAAGCTCCTGACCTTAAAGTCACCCTTATTTCTCTGGCAAGCCTGAAATGGATTGTCTGAAAAACATAAGCCATTTATAAGCCCTATTGGCAGCATTATGCATAAGCCATCACATACATAATGAATTGGGTTACCTCCTCGTTCCACACTGGCCGTAAAACATATTCAGCTCAACGAGAAATAAACAGGTGCCAAGCTTGACCAGAGAGTATTTGTACAAAATGAACTGAATCACCTCTCCCCTTGTTCTCACGACCATATTTCTAGTCGGTACTTGGAAACTATCTGTTTGTCATTCGACAGCACACATTTAAAACCAGTGTCACATCTTAATGCATGAACGGGAACAACGATAAATTTGTACGTCTGTTTGTGCTAGCGCTGGTTCAGAGAGGCTAAAGTACTTAAAGTGATGCATGATTCTGTCTTGACTGTTTGTGTGTGTCCTGTCCTCCATTTACAATTTCACCCTCTCTCCATCCAATTCATGATTAAAAGCACGTTTATGCATCGCCACGAGACGAGTCGTATTATTACACATCTTGAAATAACAGGCACATCTTCTCCACTTCGGGGTGCAAACACAAACGCCGTGGCGTGTTTGAATTATTCAGCGGCACAGAGCGAGATTTGATTAGAAGAGGTGATGAGGTGTAGTGTAACAGCAGTTTGGTTGCGCTGGTGTGATAGCTTTTCTGAAATAAAGTGGAAGTGATTTGAACCTTCATTATGTCCTTACTAGCTCAAAGTTCCCCAGGCTCATGGATTGCAATATCAGAAGTCAAGCTGCTGTGACAGTCTCTCTATCTCTCTCTCTCTCTCTCTCTCTCTCTCTCTCTCTCTCTCTCTCTCTCTCTCTCTCTCTCTCTCTTCTAAATAGATTAAACAGAAGAAGTTTAAATAGAAGTTAAACAGAAAAATTAGGGATGCTCTGATACCACTTTTTACAGAAAGAGGCTGATACGATACTATAATTTTTAATACTTGCCGATACCGAGACCTGTATTTTCATTGCATTTGTAATTTTTAAAAACATTAGGTAGAGAAACTAAAGAAATATCAATCATATTCATTGGTTTAATTTGTTTAGCAAATATATATTTCCTTTAGTTATTTTCATGCTCGATTATGCATTAAATGTATTGTATGAGTTTCTGTTACTTTCACTGTTCATTCTATTGCATTTTCATATTTTATCTTTCATTTAATAGCAGCACAGTGCATATTTAAAGCTGCTCCAGCTGGGCTCTGTGCTAAGGATTGGGTCAGCGGTTGTAATGTTTAGATAAATATTATACTATTAAATAGCATACTATTTTAATGCTACAGCAAAAACTAGCCTAATTAATGTAAATTAAAAACATTATTAAAGATAAGTAAACAGTCAGTAATAAAATAAGAACAAACAATCCAATTTCAAACAGCACAAATAAATTGAATAGAACAAAGATACAAATAAAATAAACTGTGTTTTTCAGGTAGATCTAACAGTTGTTTCAGGTACATAATTTGAATAAAGTAATCAAAAGTAAAATAACACTGCAGAGACTTCACCGTATTAATTAAATATAGATGATTTGTTATTAAAGTTGCAAAAAGCATTCAATCGATAGCATACAAACTTTCCAGGAAAGTCTGTGAAAAAGCAATGCCGCTGCACGCTCAATCCAGTTTGCGTGTTTCGCACACCAGATATAGAGGCGTAAATATTTCATTTGTTCAACATTCTATCAATTCGATACCTTTACTTCATAGACATCCTTATCTGATATATCCATTCTGCTCTCTGTTTGCTCTGTTGTCTGTGTTTCTTTTTCACAAGCACTACTTATGCATCTGAGCATTTTCATGAGTACGAGTATGAATACACGAGCGCAGCACCGGTCCGATACCTATACTGGTATTGGTATCAGTGCATCTCTACTAAAAAGCCGTCATTTTGAATGCTACAACTGAATTTAGCCAACATTATTAAAGTAAATGCATACTGAAAAAATGTGATAATATTCAAACATTGACGAAAATCAATATGGTACCGATGTGCGATCGTAATGACATTAATTTAATGTGCTTTGTAAAGAATGTTGAAATTAAATTTGTTATCCTTTTAATTTTATTATGTGGTAATTACAATTTACAGTCAGTGTTGTTATTAAATAAAGCTTAAGGTATTCAAAATCCTGAATTGAAATAAAGCTGAAATAAAATGAAATGTAAGTATTATGACAAAAGCACATAACAAAATGACTAAAACGTCAATTAAAATGAAAATAAAAAAGTAACAGCTGATTGATTTAAAACGTGGATATATAATAGTATATTTTCGTGGCTATTTTGAAAAGATAGCACAGCCTCTTGGTGCGTGTTGCTTAAGTCAAACAGTGTGTGTTTGCAATCTCACACACTCGCACACACGCATGTAAATGTGTTAATTTTTATTCTCAGCGGCAACGTTCATCCAGCACACTGAAAATGAAAGAAAGGCTGCCGCTTTTGAGACCTGATAATAATCTGTGTGCTATTTTAAGACGCAACTCCTGCTGTGAAGAGGTGGGGGGCTTTGGTGATGAGGGCTGCTGATGTCACCGCTGTTGCCGGGCAACTGGTATGTTTCCAGTTGGGAGTGTGTGGCAACGACTGCTGGCTTTATAAACGACCTTAACGTGGCCGTGAGCGTTGGCGCCTGTCTTTTGAGCCGTACGTCGCGCGGACCCTGGCACAGTCTGTCGGTTTTTGACTCCCGTAAAGTTTATCAGTCCACTGAATGGACTTTACTTGATGGCAGGTGGCTGGCAATAACCGGTGATGTGCAGACAATGAACCTCAGACTGAACAAATGAACTATTTTTGTGTCATTTAATTAGCGTTTTGACCAAAACTCGGTTAAGCACACCCGCTCACTCCTTTTCTTTGATTTGAAAATGTTTTTTGCACCCAAAACATACAAGTTGTAGTTTTACATCCTATTTGTGACCCTTACAATTAAACGTTGTATTTAATACGATACCTTTAAAAGGAATCCACATCACTGACTAGACTAAGAAATGTATGTTGGTAACACATTTAGATTTAGAGTGAGACTTTTATAGGGATGAACCAATATGAAATTCAGATGCCTAGTACACCAGAGGGACAGCCGCTTTTCCATAGTTTGCCTTTTCTGTTTCATAATAATGTTGAAAGTAAATATCCAAAATAACCAAAATGGTACCAATATATTGTGCAATTATAATGAAATTGTTTTATTTTAAAGGGTACATATCATGCTTTTAAATCATTCATTTTTACATATAAATCATACCGTTGTGGTCTATATAAAACATAACTGTAATGCGTGGGTCTGAATTCCTCATTATTATAGCTCCACAGGCCCATTTTCTACCCCTTTTCTGATGTGCGTCTGTGAGCGACCGGTTTCAATGCGTCCCCTTTAAATAAAAAGGAGATGCGTCACACCCCGCCCGCTCTCCAGGTCATGAGTTCACGGTCAGTTCAACTCCCCACGTTCGGCCATTATTGTAGTTTGATTAGAGATATATACGATTATATACGATACCTTCAAAGAACATTTTTATTCACACTTTAATAAAATGTCAACAACAGAAGACTTGTCCATCAAGCCTTACATATTCGAGCCAGAGCGAGCGAGTCGATAAAGACAATATGTATTGTCTTTATGATGTATTGACAATATGATACGTTTAGAAAAGCATCAGAAAACAACGCAGCTAAATGACCATTGATGAAACTCAAGAACAATAATACTGCAGACGTGTAACGTTACTTCAAAACAAAAACAAAGAAAGACAAAGGTACTGCTAAACCATGACCACCATGTGTTTTAAGAAAGTAAAGTACTTTATTTGTATTAACGATATTTACAGCTTATCGAAATGCTCTGTTCGTCGTCTCCAAAGATAGAAGGAATTGACCCCTCATTCAGACGAAGTCAATCGGCAAACCCTTCTTTATACTGGCGGAGGTTGTTGAAGTGGGAATCATTGAAGTGCTTCGGGTCACTAACGTACATCCAACATCCGAACATTTTGACTTGCCCTCTCGCAACTTCTGCATCATTGAGCTCGGACTACAAAATCGGAGCGAGAAATAATAATGGCTGATTGCTCGAAGTGTTGGACCGGTAGTCAATGTCCTTATTTGTCAGTTCCGCTGCAAATACGGTGACGCACTTGCTCAAAAAACGTCATAGAGAACAGAAAAATCTGAACAGGTTGAAAAATATGACCAAAATAGAATATAAAGATATAAACGAATCACCTGAAGAGAATAATTTCATCGTTTCTGTACTTATAAACACTCCAAATATACTGTACAACAAAATGCATTTAAGGGCTAAAAAAGTGGATTTTGCATGATATGTCCCCTTTAATTGATAAAATAATGTTGAAATGAAAATTGAAATAATTGTGTTTATTATGTGGTAATTGCTTAAGAATCGTTGTTTTTTGTGAACTAAAACGTAAGTTGTTATTGATTGAAATAAAGGTAAAATAAAATAAATGATAATTATTAGATGAAAATGTAACTTAAAAAAACTTAACAAGATAAAGTTTACGTTGAATAACCGAAATAACTAAAGGGGCACTTAAGGGCTGCCGATTTTGCGTGGTCCGTGCTTGTGTATGGTTTCGAAAGCCAGCAGTTTCAGAGATTTTTACAGATAACTGCTAATTATTCAGATTCATATATTTTGAAGATGACAGTCAGTATATTGTCTGATACAGAGTGGTGCAAGGATGACGTCAGAACCTGGAAGACTAATTTGCCACTGGTTCCCTGGGGATTTTCATGGCGTTTCTCTGTTGTGAGCATAACTTGACGATACTTTGATGTTGTGTTGTTTAAAGTAAAGTGCACACACTCACACCCCAAACTGTTTTAATGTAGTTACTTCAGGGAACCAGCGGTGAATTAAGCTGGTATGACACAACAAGCAACAAAGTGACACAAGCGACATTTGGACATTACTAGTGTGAAGTAGACATATTTGAACGCAGCCTAATTGTTAAGATGACACTTAAGAGCTTCAGTGCCCATGCATTGATAATAATAACAAAAAAGGGGGACGGGCACATTCTTCAAGAAAATTGGATAAGTTTGGAACGAAATTGTTGTGCGAGTAAATGACCTACATCCTAGTTTCAGAAAAAGCAGACTTTTCTGCTCTCTGTGTGTGTTTCTACACACTTTGTTGATCACCTGTGAAAAGTGTTTGAGCATTACTCACATATGTCAGCGGTGCCAGACAGACTCGTGGTGCCACACGCTGCGATTCCAACAGTTTCTGCCTCCCTCTTTTTACCAGTTTCTCTCGCTCTTCATCACTCTCTCTCTCTCGCTCTCATGCTGTTCACAGCTCTTCTGTAGCATCTGGCTCCGAGACAGATGACGAACAAGTCTGTGTTCTATTTGTGAACGCTCCGCTCTGTGTCGTCTGCTGGTTGTGAAATATTTTTAACTTTTGTGATGTTTATTTATAAGCCAGACACGTAATTTATGCAGGTACACAAACGGAGATATGTACGCTGGGTCAGTGCGATGTGAAGGTGCTATCCTGTTTTACAGTACATGCGTTCTTGCATTACTGTGGCAGAAACACACCCCAGTACTTGGGGTGTAACAATATATCGCAATACAAAAATGCAACGATGCGTATCGTGGATAGTCCCCGCAAAATAAAGATTACTGTGAGAAAAAAATGACTTTTTCCAGAGTTTTAGTGTCAGTACTACATTCAACTATATATAATGTAGAATAATGCAATGGGGGAATATTTGTGGGTCCTGATAATGCCAAATGTCTGATGTTACCAGTAAAAAGTGGCTGACATGATTTTCAATAAATGTAGTCAGAAAAGGTAAAATAATTGTGTAATTTGAGCTTCAGAATCATGAATATTGTTATTGTGGTGTCAGCATTGTCCTTGGGTTA
This sequence comes from Pimephales promelas, assembly GCF_988280905.1. Classification (NCBI taxonomy): domain Eukaryota; kingdom Metazoa; phylum Chordata; class Actinopteri; order Cypriniformes; family Leuciscidae; genus Pimephales; species Pimephales promelas. Next base: position 11,504,856 of record NC_142792.1, on the reverse strand, counting down.
CAAGCACCTATTCCAAACATATTCATTTAAACCCACAATGTAATATCTAAGTTAGTACATTTTTTGTTAATCTTTTACCATATGTCTTGGAGTATCGCAATAATATCGTATCGTGAGTTCAGTATCGTGATATCTATCGAATCGTGACACGAGCGTATCGTTACACCCGTACCCAGTACTCAAGGGGGTGATGCGTTTCCTTGAAGTGTCTGTGCCTGTGGATTTGTTATTTGAGGGAACTGCTGAAGTAAGTAACTTTATGTAACGGAAGTAGTGACAGATTCTGTATCGTGACGTACATCCGCAGAAGCTGATTATGGAAAGAAAGTAAGGTGCAGACTTGTTGTAATCCAACAGTTGTTGATACGAATGCGATGTTGTAGTTTATGGATACTTTTCGTGGACAATGAGGACGTGTTTACTCCTGTAACTCGAGTCACAAATACTGTTTTGTGAATAATTTGAATTAGGTTTATGTAATATTTGTATTTAGCTGTATTTTTATTGTAGTTGTAATCATTTTAGTACTTCAACTTATTTCAGTTAGTCGATAAAACTTTTTGTAAACAAAGTTTTTTGATGTGATATTTTATTTCATTTCAGCTTTATTATTTGTAATAGTTACAGTTTTAGTGAACAATAACTCACAATAACTTCATAATAAGATGCATTTATAAGTGTGATGATTATTATTGCTATTAAAAGATTAATAATTTCCATTTCATGACGCCTTAAATGGCAGCTAGCTCAGCGAGGGTCTTTTCCATCTCAGACATTCCTCGACCTAACAAACGCAGATGAAACATGTTACGAGTGCTGGCCAATATACAGGTCACTCAGTTTTTCATACGCAACAGTCTGAATGTAGTTACTATTACCTACCCTCTCATACCTTTAGAATTAAAGCCGTCGCAGTACCTTTAAGTACCTTTTCTATAGATGGGTTAATGCCCTTTCCTCTGATTAGGAACAAGCAGCAAGACCCTTTCAAAGTTGCCGAACGATGAAAAGTCACTGATGTGCAAATATCTGTGGTGATATGTTAATGAGCTTTTGTTTGTGACACGAGTCCTCCTGAATGACCTTCTTATGCAGCTTTCATCTTTGTCTGTTGTAGAAAGCGGCTCCTCCATCACTGCGTCCTGTGTGGGTCTGGGCTGCTCACTCGCTCCCCCTGCCGGTACAGCCGGTAAAGCCGTGCCTGGATACGACGGTGAGATCCCTCTACATTGTCCTTTGGCACTCTTCACGTGACACGTGTGAGGCTGATCATTTGTTTATCACAAACTCTTTGATGTCAATCGATGAGCGATTATGTCTCAGAGCTCCTTTTGATAGATGTTTGAGCTTGTAATAGCTAGATAATTCAATAAATGACCAAAGCACTTTCTTTATCTTTGTCTCATAGTGACAGTGATTGATGATGATATGCAACAGGTGAAACCAAGGACTCTGGGAAATATTGTGGTAAAGTGAGTTATTTGAATCCTTTCATTGTTTTATTTTTATCGATTGAGAAGGGGACAGAAGGGAATAGCTTGTGGGAATGGCTTGTATCTATCTATCTATACTGTGTGTATATATATATATTTAAATAGAAACGAGTTTTGCATTATGTTTTTACTTACTCATAAGGGACTTTTTTCAAAAACATATATTTTATATATACAGGTATAAATGATAAAATACGCAGGAGAATATTACAAATGGAAGTGCATCCTGGGATGATTTTTCCTTTTCCAATTATTCTTTGTTGGTAAAATAGTTACAGTACAATTTATGTTTATATTGAAGTAATTTTTAAATGTTTAAACGTCTAAAGTGTATGCCTTTAGATGAAAAGGTCATAAAGAAACCTGTGAAATGTGTTACCAAACAATGCTGATTTCAGAGCTTCTTCATTAGTGAAACTGTATGAAATACACAATAATAATAATAATAAAAAGATCAATACGAGTATCTGTTCAATGATATGAGGCGTTATAGACAGCCAGTCATATTTTGACAGGTCCAATGCCCATCCAGGTGTCCTTAAGATGACAGCCCAACCTCTTTGTTTGATCTTCACAAAATTAGTCTTCTTTTCTGTGCTTTCCACTTCAGTGTTCACTCATCTTCCCCACACAATAAAAGATTTAATGACACAAAGCCAAAGCTGACGAGAATCTTTTGATCACAGATCTCACTTTATCATCTCAGTCTTTGTACGAGGACATTAAGGCCGAGTCTGAGCAGAATGTCTAATGGAGTCTCGTCTCACACCGTCTGCTTAGAAAAGAGCATTTGGTGTGTTCTTTCAAACCCTCTTCAGGTGCAACCCACGTCTAAGTCTGGCGACGCGCCTGTCCTCGCACGCCGCAGAGGGAACTAATCTCGCACGTTTGTGTTGTCATTTTTGTTCTCCGGTAGATTTGACATTAATCAAAAGCGTGTTTGTTTGAAAGCCAGACGGATAGAAAGTCAGATTAAAAGGAAATTGTGTTTTATAAAACAAGACGATACATAAACAGTTTCAGGAGTCGCACATACCTTTTCTTTATTAAGTATTTTGATTTATGTGGCCATCAAGGGTCATATATATATATATAAAAAGAGGAATAAGTAAAAAAAATTTCTTTTTTGGCAAGTACGTTGGTAACCAAACAGTTTAGTTATTGAGTAACACCAAAACATTCGTCAAAATATCATCTTGTATGCTCTGCGTAAAAGTTTGGAATAACGTGAGGGTGAGAGAATCATGACAGAATCTGTTTGCTGTGAATATCGTCATTCATATTTATACTTGAAAGCATTTTCTGAAAGGTTGAAAACATCGTATTTCTTGAAGCAAGGTCACGTGTTGACATTTTTTTCTCTTTCTTCTCTCGACAGGCTTCCTCTGCCTCCCGGGGCGGCTCTCAGTCTCTGGCAGAATCAGACGCTGTTTAAGAAGGTGTACTTCACCAAGTTCCCTGTAAGCATTCAGCTGTACACACGCATATATTCACCATCTGCTCTACTGTGACATGCATGCATCTTTCTTTATTTTTCATGCAGTAGTTTGAAAGGAGCACTTTGTATCACCAGCATAGGCAGACTTTGGACTTGCAGTTACATTTGGTCCAGTTATTGTGGGCAAAATCCAGACAGACCCATTCAGACAGACAGTAAGGGACTGACGTGTAAAATGAGCAGACACAGATTATGTTTTTATATGCGGATTAGGAGGTTTATCCGGCGTACACCATAATGAAGAAATTCAGAAAATATGCAAATAATTGTGGTTTGTGTCTGTAGAATTTTTGTATGTGTGTAATATGCAATTGTGAATTTTGTCTTGGACAGAATATGTAATGAATGTCAATTGATGCAATGTGTCTCAATCAGGATCTGAGAAGGCTGGAGTTGAGCGATTAGTTTTGAGTGCTCGTAACGCGAAAGCCGCATACCCAACTTTAGGAAGTCGCCCTAGCATCTGTGGGCTTGCCGAGGGCGAGACTGTTACGCGCAGTTTGATTAGAATGTCTATATCCATTTCTTTTGATAATAATCAGGCAGGACAGTCATAATCTCAACACAGGATGGCGCTCAGCACGCGCTTTTGATCGTTACAGCAGCGGCTGGCTGCATTCAATCCACACGCTGATTGTGATGAAAGGTGTAAAAGATGTATTTGATGTTTTTTTGAATGAAGTACTGCTATGTTTACCATGGAAGTGGAACTGATACTTTGAGGCTTTAAAAAGGACGCAAAAGGCCCAAAACGTGAAATAAAAGTGATCCTTATGACATGCACAAAGTAAGAGAAGTTAAGTTTTGAAGCTGGTATATGAGGCATTTTATTGACGTTTTTGTTGGTACTGAATATAAGAACCAGACAGAAGTACACTAGTAGAATTTCAACGCTTTATAAGTAGGCTTTATATTCCATTGTTGTAGTATAATGTTAAAATGTCTTTGCATATGGGTGTTTATACTTGAATAGACATCACTGGCACGTCACGAAACAGCTATTGTAGAAAGAAGCAAATTGGATTGATCTGAGACTGAGAACGGCATGGCATGCTGCGATGTGTGCTTTTATGGGGTGCAGCGCCATCCAGCAGCTCAAAGAAATATTACGTATACCAGTCATGAATGTGTGTTAGTATTTTTTTGATTGAAAAGTATTTTTATTGTACTTCCTCTCAGGGTTACTACGACACCATGGACGCAGGGTTTGTGGACGAGGAGGGCTTCTTGTACATCATGTCTCGGTCCGACGACGTCATCAACGTGGCGGGTCACAGGCTGTCCACCGGTGCCCTCGAAGAGGTCTCACTCATGACACAAATAATAACAACCACAAGCATCTTTGTTGTTGGCATACTAACAAACCATATATTATGTGTGTGTCCTTCAGTCCGTCCTGCTGCACCCTGCCGTGGTGGACTGTGCTGTGGTGGGGCTGGAGGACTCCCTGAAGGGACATGTGCCTCTGGCTTTGTGTGTGCTCGGAAATGGTGAGAAATGAAGGAAAGATAGATAATAATAATAAAAAAAGGTAATAATATATATATATATATATATATATATATATATATACAGTATATATACCGTATTTTCCGTACTATAAGGCGCACTTAAAAGCCTTTAATTTTCTCAATTTCCTTATATATGGATCAATTGGTTAACAACGCTCCTGCGTTAAATTCACCCGCGAACTCGTGCTCCTGTCCATCTTAAGGAGGTCACACACCGGACGAGAAGCTCAGCACCGCGTAGCGCAGCGCCACATCTTTAAAATTGGAACACATTATTCTCAATGAGTGTACACACACCGGCGGCGCCATTCGGCGTCCGTCCGCGGCGCCCAGCAACGGCTCAGGACCGTGTTCAGAATCCTGCTGCGCCACAGAGCGCCATTTACATGTAAAAAGTGTGCGATACCTGGAGTTGTCCTAGACCTGGTGTGGCACGGCGCTTCTGGTCACTAGGCCCTTTTTAGGCCCTTCTAACTTTATGCCTAGCCCCCCCTAAAAATGAGGGATTAATATGCTACACAAATTCGTGTTCGCTTCAGTCTTGTTTTCATCCGATTCAGCGCGTTTTTCATCTTAAATCCGCAGTGGCGCTGAGCAGAGAGCGCGTCAAAAAGAGAGGAAATTATGTGTGTGTTCATCTGAGCCCATTGGTCTGTCACCGCTCGTCAATGTCAGAATATTTGAGATGAGCAATCAAATCAATGTAGGCGGGCTTTACATTCACAGACTGAGCGCGAATTTTAGCAGCACGACACGACGCTTCAGTGCACGGGCAAGTGCGAGATAAGATGTAAGTAGCTAAAAACGTATAGTTACTTATAATGTTATATATTTGACAGTTTTTTGAGGTCATACATATTAAAGGAATGACAAAAAATAATCAGGAAAAGTAATATACGTAGTTTTGTCTAATTTTGCCCTTTTGAGCTGAAATTAGGCTTGTAACGTCAGCCTAATGTAATGATTTGTTTTACTGTCATTGTGAGTGGACAAGAAACATTAACAAAGCCGTTTTTATGTTAGGTACAGGATTAATAATGAATGTGTACATATTGAAAATAGAATAAATGAACACGTCTGAGAAAATGATTCATAGGCAAAATCAACCAGTTGACCCTATGTTTACTTTCTTCACTGTCAGACAAAAATAAAAAGCCTATTACCAGTCAAAGCTCAACTGTAGGAGGGGAAGAGACAGGGCAAGAGAAAAACAAAGAGAAAAAGAGTGTGATTCTGATGAGGAGAGAAAAATAATCAGCTGGCCACTGACATGGTTTTATCCCAAAAAAATGTGCCTTCAAAACATCTTAAAATGCACATAATAGTTCAGAGAATGAAAAAATTTGGAACTCGAACCCCCCTGGCTAACACAACTCAAATTCAGGACTACGGTGATTCTAAAACCCTGCAATTGCATGGTAATGAAAGTGAGCATTAGACCTTAAATTAAACTTTTAGCTTATAAAAATACCCTCATTGGGGGCTTAACCCCCCCTAAAAGGAAAATCCTAGAATCACCCCTGTTTGTAAGTAACGTGTCCGTTCATGAGCGCTCACTCTTAACAGACACACGAACAGACACACTGTCCCCGGCGCTGCCCGTGGGTCACAGAATGTTCATAAAGCGCTCTCCGTTCACAGTAACCGGGTCGTCTCATTCAAAACAGCCAGCTGTTGCTGTCAGTGAGCCGCCGCACATGAATGCTCGTATGAGTCAGGCTGCGAATGTAAGTGACTAAATAAACGCCTCACCTCCAGCGCCGCGCACTCGTGACGTTCCCTTTAGCCTATAGCACATCTAGTGGATGCATAACGCAAACCCAGTCAAACGTGTGACTGCAGTATGTTATGCGCCTTGTAGTGCGGAAAATACGGTGTGTATATATATATATATATATATATATATATATATATATATATAAGTTTTAGATCGGTAAGATATTTTATGTTTTTAAAAGAAGTCTCTTCTGCTCACCAAGACTACAATTATTTGATAAAAAAACAGTAATATTGTGAATATTTTGGCAATTTAAAACAGGGGTTTTCTATGTGATTATATAGTGAAGTGTAATTTATTTCTGTGATCAAAGCTGAATTTACGGCATCATTACTCCAGTCTTCAGTGTCACATGATCTTACAGAAATTATAATACTATGATGCTCAAGAAACATTTATGATTATTATCCATGTTGAAAACAGTTTGTTGGAAAGCTTTTGTAACATGTACCACTGTCGTTTTTTTTTTTCGGGTCGAAATTTCGAGTTTCGATATCTCAGCTCTGGAAGGGTCTAGAGCCTCAATTTTTGCACTCAGGTCTAAGTCTCATGGCCCTCTATCAGAATCCAGAGTTTTGAGAAGATTGGGGATACTTAATTTTTCACCCCCCAAAAAAAAAAAAAAAAACGTAAGGGGTAACACTGTCGTTTTTTTTTCTGGTCGAAATTTTGAGTTTCGATATCTCCGCTCTGGAAGGGGCTAGAGCCTCCATTGTTGCACTCAGGTCTAAGTCTCATGGCCCTCTATCAGAATCCAGAGTTTTGAGAAGATTGGGGAAACTTAATTTTTCGCCCCCCCCCAAAAAAAAACGTAAGGGGTAACACTGTCGTTTTTTTTTCGGGCCGAATTTTTGAGATTCCATATCTCAGCTCTGGAAGGGGCTAGAGCCTCCATTTTTGCACTCAGGTCTAAGTCTCATGACCCTCTATCAGAATCCAGAGTTTTGGGAAGATTGGGGAAACTTAATTTTTCGCCCAAAAAAAAAAAACGTAAGGGGTACCACTGTCGTTTTTTTTTCGGGCCTAATTTTTGAGTTTCCATATCTCAGCTCTGGAAGGGTCTAGAGCCTCCATTTTTGCACTCAGGTCTAAGTCTCATGGCCCTCTATCAGAATCCAGAGTTTTGGGAAGATTGGAGAAACTTAATTTTTCACCCCAAAAAAAAAAAACGTAAGGGGTACCACTGTCGTTTTTTTTTCGGGCCTAATTTTTGAGTTTCCATATCTCAGCTCTGGAAGGGTCTAGAGCCTCCATTTTTGCACTCAGGTCTAAGTCTCATGACCCTCTATCAGAATCCAGAGTTTTGAGAAGATTGGGGATACTTAATTTTTCACCCCAAAAAAAAAAATAAAAAACGTAAGGGGTAACACTGTCGTTTTTTTTTCTGGTCGAAATTTTGAGTTTCGATATCTCCGCTCTGGAAGGGGCTAGAGCCTCCATTGTTGCACTCAGGTCTAAGTCTCATGGCCCTCTATCAGAATCCAGAGTTTTGAGAAGATTGGGGAAACTTAATTTTTCGCCCCCCCCCAAAAAAAACGTAAGGGGTAACACTGTCGTTTTTTTTTCGGGCCGAATTTTTGAGATTCCATATCTCAGCTCTGGAAGGGGCTAGAGCCTCCATTGTTGCACTCAGCTCTAAGTCTCATGACCCTCTATCAGAATCCAGAGTTTTGAGAAGATTGTGGAAACTTAATTTTTGGCCCCCCCCAAAAAAAACGTAAGGGGTAACACTGTCGTTTTTTTTTTCGGGCCTAATTTTTGAGTTTCCATATCTCAGCTCTGGAAGGGGCTAGAGCCTCCATTGTTGCACTCAGGTCTAAGTCTCATGACCCTCTATCAGAATCCAGAGTTTTGGGAAGATTGGGGAAACTTAATTTTTGGCCCAAAAAAAAAAAAAAACATAAGGGGTACCACTGTCGTTTTTTTTTCGGGCCGAATTTTTGAGTTTCCATATCTCAGCTCTGGAAGGGGCTAGAGCCTCCATTTTTGCACTCAGCTCTAAGTCTCATGAATCTCTATCAGAATCCAGAGTTTTGGGAAGATTGGGGAAACTTAATTTTTCGCCCAAAAAAAAAAAACGTAAGGGGTACCACTGTCGTTTTTTTTTCGGGCCTAATTTTTGAGTTTCCATATCTCAGCTCTGGAAGGGTCTAGAGCCTCCATTGTTGCACTCAGGTCTAAGTCTCATGGCCCTCTATCAGAATCCAGAGTTTTGGGAAGATTGGGGAAACTTAATTTTTCGCCCAAAAAAAAAAAACGTAAGGGGTACCACTGTCGTTTTTTTTTCGGGCCTAATTTTTGAGTTTCCATATCTCAGCTCTGGAAGGGGCTAGAGCCTCCATTGTTGCACTCAGCTCTAAGTCTCATGACCCTCTATCAGAATCCAGAGTTTTGAGAAGATTGGGGAAACTTAATTTTTGGCCCCCCCCCCAAAAAACGTAAGGGGTACCACTGTCGTTTTTTTTTCTGGTCGAAATTTAGATTTTCGATATCTCCGCTCTGGAAGGGGCTAGAGCCTCCATTTTTGCACTCAGCTCTAAGTCTCATGACCCTCTATCAGAATCCAGAGTTTTGAGAAGATTGGAGAAACTTATTTTTTCGCCAAAAAAAAAAAAAAACGTAAGGGGTACCACTGTCGTTTTTTTTTCGGGCCTAATTTTTGAGTTTCCATATCTCAGCTCTGGAAGGGTCTAGAGCCTCCATTTTTGCACTCAGGTCTAAGTGTCATGGCCCTCTATGAGAATCCAGAGTTTTGGGAAGATTGGAGAAACTTAATTTTTCCCCCCAAAAAAAAAAAACGTAAGGGGTACCACTGTCGTTTTTTTTTTCGGGCCGAATTTTTGAGTTTCCATATCTCAGCTCTGGAAGGGGCTAGAGCCTCCATTGTTGCACTCAGCTCTAAGTCTCATGACCCTCTATCAGAATCCAGAGTTTTGAGAAGATTGGGGAAACTTAATTTTTGGCCCCCCCCCAAAAAAACGTAAGGGGTACCACTGTCGTTTTTTTTTCGGGCCGAATTTTTGAGTTTCCATATCTCAGCTCTGGAAGGGGCTAGAGCCTCCATTTTTGCACTCAGCTCTAAGTCTCATGACCCTCTATCAGAATCCAGAGTTTTGAGAAGATTGGAGAAACTTATTTTTTCGCCAAAAAAAAAAAACGTAAGGGGTACCACTGTCGGTTTTTTTTCGGGCCTAATTTTTGAGTTTCCATATCTCAGCTCTGGAAGGGTCTAGAGCCTCCATTTTTGCACTCAGGTCTAAGTCTCATGGCCCTCTATCAGAATCCAGAGTTTTGAGAAGATTGGGGAAACTTAATTTTTGGCCCCCCCCAAAAAAAAACGTAAGGGGTACCACTGTCGTTTTTTTTCGGGCCGAATTTTTGAGTTTCCATATCTCAGCTCTGGAAGGGGCTAGAGCCTCCATTGTTGCACTCAGCTCTAAGTCTCATGACCCTCTATCAGAATCCAGAGTTTTGAGAAGATTGGGGAAACTTAATTTTTCGCCCCCCCCCCCAAAAAAAACGTAAGGGGTAACACTGTCGTTTTTTTTTCGGGCCGAATTTTTGAGATTCCATATCTCAGCTCTGGAAGGGGCTAGAGCCTCCATTTTTGCACTCAGCTCTAAGTCTCATGACCCTCTATCAGAATCCAGAGTTTTGAGAAGATTGTGGAAACTTAATTTTTGGCCCCCCCCCAAAAAAACGTAAGGGGTAACACTGTCGTTTTTTTTTTCGGGCCTAATTTTTGAGTTTCCATATCTCAGCTCTGGAAGGGGCTAGAGCCTCCATTGTTGCACTCAGGTCTAAGTCTCATGACCCTCTATCAGAATCCAGAGTTTTGGGAAGATTGGGGAAACTTAATTTTTGGCCCAAAAAAAAAAAAAACATAAGGGGTACCACTGTGTTTTTTTTTTCGGGCCGAATTTTTGAGTTTCCATATCTCAGCTCTGGAAGGGGCTAGAGCCTCCATTTTTGCACTCAGCTCTAAGTCTCATGAATCTCTATCAGAATCCAGAGTTTTGGGAAGATTGGGGAAACTTAATTTTTCGCCCAAAAAAAAAAAAACGTAAGGGGTACCACTGTCGTTTTTTTTCCGGGCCTAATTTTTGAGTTTCCATATCTCAGCTCTGGAAGGGTCTAGAGCCTCCATTTTTGCACTCAGGTCTAAGTCTCATGGCCCTCTATCAGAATCCAGAGTTTTGGGAAGATTGGGGAAACTTAATTTTTGGCCCAAAAAAAACAAAAAACATAAGGGGTACCACTGTCGTTTTTTTTTCGGGCCGAATTTTTGAGTTTCCATATCTCAGCTCTGGAAGGGGCTAGAGCCTCCATTGTTGCACTCAGCTCTAAGTCTCATGACCCTCTATCAGAATCCAGAGTTTTGAGAAGATTGGGGAAACTTAATTTTTGGCCCCCCCCCAAAAAAACGTAAGGGGTACCACTGTCGTTTTTTTTTCTGGTCGAAATTTAGATTTTCGATATCTCCGCTCTGGAAGGGGCTAGAGCCTCCATTTTTGCACTCAGCTCTAAGTCTCATGACCCTCTATCAGAATCCAGAGTTTTGGGAAGATTGGAGAAACTTAATTTTTCCCCCCCAAAAAAAAAAACCGTAAGGGGTACCACTGTGGTTTTTTTTTTCGGGCCGAATTTTTGAGTTTCCATATCTCAGCTCTGAAAGGGGCTAGAGCCTCCATTGTTGCACTCAGGTCTAAGTCTCATGACCCTCTATCAGAATCCAGAGTTTTGAGAAGATTGGGGAAACTTAATTTTTCGCCCCCCCAAAAAAAACGTAAGGGGTAACACTGTCGTTTTTTTTTCGGGCCGAATTTTTGAGATTCCATATCTCAGCTCTGGAAGGGGCTAGAGCCTCCATTGTTGCACTCAGGTCTAAGTCTCATGACCCTCTATCAGAATCCAGAGTTTTGAGAAGATTGGGGAAACTTAATTTTTCGCCCCCCCAAAAAAAACGTAAGGGGTAACACTGTCGTTTTTTTTTTCGGGCCGAATTTTTGAGATTCCATATCTCAGCTCTGGAAGGGGCTAGAGCCTCCATTTTTGCACTCAGGTCTAAGTCTCATGACCCTCTATCAGAATCCAGAGTTTTGGGAAGATTGGGGAAACTTAATTTTTGGCCCAAAAAAAAAAAAAACATAAGGGGTACCACTGTGGTTTTTTTTTCGGGCCGAATTTTTGAGTTTCCATATCTCAGCTCTGGAAGGGGCTAGAGCCTCCATTGTTGCACTCAGCTCTAAGTCTCATGACCCTCTATCAGAATCCAGAGTTTTGAGAAGATTGGGGAAACTTAATTTTTGGCCCCCCCCCAAAAAAAACGTAAGGGGTACCACTGTGGTTTTTTTTTCTGGTCGAAATTTAGATTTTCGATATCTCCGCTCTGGAAGGGGCTAGAGCCTCCATTTTTGCACTCAGCTCTAAGTCTCATGACCCTCTATCAGAATCCAGAGTTTTGAGAAGATTGGAGAAACTTATTTTTTCGCCAAAAAAAAAAAAAACGTAAGGGGTACCACTGTCGTTTTTTTTTCGGGCCTAATTTTTGAGTTTCCATATCTCAGCTCTGGAAGGGTCTAGAACCTCCATTTTTGCACTCAGGTCTAAGTGTCATGGCCCTCTATGAGAATCCAGAGTTTTGGGAAGATTGGAGAAACTTAATTTTTCCCCCCAAAAAAAAAAAACCGTAAGGGGTACCACTGTCGTTTTTTTTTCGGGCCGAATTTTTGAGTTTCCATATCTCAGCTCTGGAAGGGGCTAGAGCCTCCATTGTTGCACTCAGCTCTAAGTCTCATGACCCTCTATCAGAATCCAGAGTTTTGAGAAGATTGTGGAAACTTAATTTTTGGCCCCCCCCCAAAAAAAACGTAAGGGGTAACACTGTCGTTTTTTTTTTCGGGCCTAATTTTTGAGTTTCCATATCTCAGCTCTGGAAGGGGCTAGAGCCTCCATTGTTGCACTCAGGTCTAAGTCTCATGACCCTCTATCAGAATCCAGAGTTTTGGGAAGATTGGGGAAACTTAATTTTTGGCCCAAAAAAAAAAAAAACATAAGGGGTACCACTGTCGTTTTTTTTTCGGGCCGAATTTTTGAGTTTCCATATCTCAGCTCTGGAAGGGGCTAGAGCCTCCATTTTTGCACTCAGCTCTAAGTCTCATGAATCTCTATCAGAATCCAGAGTTTTGGGAAGATTGGGGAAACTTAATTTTTCGCCCAAAAAAAAAAAACGTAAGGGGTACCACTGTCGTTTTTTTTTCGGGCCTAATTTTTGAGTTTCCATATCTCAGCTCTGGAAGGGTCTAGAGCCTCCATTTTTGCACTCAGGTCTAAGTCTCATGGCCCTCTATCAGAATTTGGGAAGATTGGGGAAACTTAATTTTTGGCCCAAAAAAAAAAAAAAACATAAGGGGTACCACTGTGGTTTTTTTTTCGGGCCTAATTTTTGAGTTTCCATATCTCAGCTCTGGAAGGGGCTAGAGCCTCCATTGTTGCACTCAGCTCTAAGTCTCATGACCCTCTATCAGAATCCAGAGTTTTGAGAAGATTGGGGAAACTTAATTTTTGGCCCCCCCAAAAAAAACGTAAGGGGTACCACTGTCGTTTTTTTTTCTGGTCGAAATTTTGAGTTTCGATATCTCAGCTCTGGAAGGGTCTAGAGCCTCCATTGTTGCACTCAGGTCTAAGTCTCATGACCCTCTATCAGAATCCAGAGTTTTGAGAAGATTGGGGAAACTTAATTTTTCGCCCCCCCCAAAAAAACGTAAGGGGTAACACTGTCGTTTTTTTTTTCGGGCCGAATTTTTGAGATTCCATATCTCAGCTCTGGAAGGGGCTAGAGCCTCCATTTTTGCACTCAGGTCTAAGTGTCATGGCCCTCTATGAGAATCCAGAGTTTTGGGAAGATTGGAGAAACTTAATTCCCCCCCCCCCCAAAAAAAAAACGTAAGGGGTACCACTGTGGTTTTTTTTTCGGGCCGAATTTTTGAGTTTCCATATCTCAGCTCTGGAAGGGGCTAGAGCCTCCATTGTTGCACTCAGCTCTAAGTCTCATGACCCTCTATCAGAATCCAGAGTTTTGAGAAGATTGGGGAAACTTAATTTTTCGCCCCCCCCAAAAAAACGTAAGGGGTAACACTGTCGTTTTTTTTTCGGGCCGAATTTTTGAGATTCCATATCTCAGCTCTGGAAGGGGCTAGAGCCTCCATTTTTGCACTCAGGTCTAAGTCTCATGACCCTCTATCAGAATCCAGAGTTTTGGGAAGATTGGGGAAACTTAATTTTTGGCCCAAAAAAAAAAAAACATAAGGGGTACCACTGTCGTTTTTTTTTCGGGCCGAATTTTTGAGTTTCCATATCTCAGCTCTGGAAGGGGCTAGAGCCTCCATTGTTGCACTCAGCTCTAAGTCTCATGACCCTCTATCAGAATCCAGAGTTTTGAGAAGATTGGGGAAACTTAATTTTTGCCCCCCCCCCAAAAAAACGTAAGGGGTACCACTGTCGTTTTTTTTTCTGGTCGAAATTTAGATTTTCGATATCTCCGCTCTGGAAGGGGCTAGAGCCTCCATTTTTGCACTCAGCTCTAAGTCTCATGACCCTCTATCAGAATCCAGAGTTTTGAGAAGATTGGAGAAACTTATTTTTTCGCCCAAAAAAAAAAAACGTAAGGGGTACCACTGTCGTTTTTTTTTCGGGCCTAATTTTTGAGTTTCCATATCTCAGCTCTGGAAGGGTCTAGAGCCTCCATTTTTGCACTCAGGTCTAAGTCTCATGGCCCTCTATCAGAATCCAGAGTTTTGAGAAGATTGGGGAAACTTAATTTTTGGCCCCCCCCCCAAAAAAAACGTAAGGGGTACCACTGTCGTTTTTTTTCGGGCCGAATTTTTGAGTTTCCATATCTCAGCTCTGGAAGGGGCTAGAGCCTCCATTTTTGCACTCAGCTCTAAGTCTCATGACCCTCTATCAGAATCCAGAGTTTTGGGAAGATTGGGGAAACTTAATTTTTCGCCCAAAAAAAAAAAAACGTAAGGGGTACCACTGTCGTTTTTTTTTCGGGCCTAATTTTTGAGTTTCCATATCTCAGCTCTGGAAGGGTCTAGAGCCTCCATTTTTGCACTCAGCTCTAAGTCTCATGACCCTCTATCAGAATCCAGAGTTTTGGGAAGATTGGGGAAACTTAATTTTTCGCCCAAAAAAAAAAAACGTAAGGGGTACCACTGTCGTTTTTTTTTCGGGCCTAATTTTTGAGTTTCCATATCTCAGCTCTGGAAGGGTCTAGAGCCTCCATTTTTGCACTCAGGTCTAAGTCTCATGGCCCTCTATCAGAATCCAGAGTTTTGGGAAGATTGGAGAAACTTAATTTTTCGCCCAAAAAAAAAAAAAAACGTAAGGGGTACCACTGTCGTTTTTTTTTCGGGCCGAATTTTTGAGTTTCCATATCTCAGCTCTGGAAGGGGCTAGAGCCTCCATTTTTGCACTCAGCTCTAAGTCTCATGACCCTCTATCAGAATCCAGAGTTTTGAGAAGATTGGAGAAACTTATTTTTTCGCCAAAAAAAAAAAAAACGTAAGGGGTACCACTGTCGTTTTTTTTTGGGGCCGAATTTTTGAGTTTCCATATCTCAGCTCTGGAAGGGGCTAGAGCCTCCATTTTTGCACTCAGCTCTAAGTCTCATGACCCTCTATCAGAATCCAGAGTTTTGGGAAGATTGGGGAAACTTAATTTTTCGCCCAAAAAAAAAAAACGTAAGGGGTACCACTGTCGTTTTTTTTTCGGGCCTAATTTTTGAGTTTCCATATCTCAGCTCTGGAAGGGTCTAGAGCCTCCATTTTTGCACTCAGGTCTAAGTCTCATGGCCCTCTATGAGAATCCAGAGTTTTGGGAAGATTGGAGAAACTTAATTTTTCACCCCCCCAAAAAAAACGTAAGGGGTAACACTGTCGGTTTTTTTTCTGGCCTAATTTTTGAGATTCCATATCTCCGCTCTGGAAGGGGCTAGAGCCTCCATTGTTGCACTCAGGTCTAAGTCTCATGACCCTCTATCAGAATCCAGAGTTTTGAGAAGATTGGGGAAACTTAATTTTTGGCCCCCCCAAAAAAAACGTAAGGGGTACCACTGTCGTTTTTTTTTCTGGTCGAAATTTTGAGTTTCGATATCTCAGCTCTGGAAGGGTCTAGAGCCTCCATTGTTGCACTCAGGTCTAAGTCTCATGACCCTCTATCAGAATCCAGAGTTTTGAGAAGATTGTGGAAACTTAATTTTTCGCCCCCCCCCAAAAAAACGTAAGGGGTAACACTGTCGTTTTTTTTTCGGGCCGAATTTTTGAGATTCCATATCTCAGCTCTGGAAGGGGCTAGAGCCTCCATTTTTGCACTCAGCTCTAAGTCTCATGACCCTCTATCAGAATCCAGAGTTTTGAGAAGATTGTGGAAACTTAATTTTTGGCCCCCCCCAAAAGAAACGTAAGGGGTAACACTGTCGTTTTTTTTTTCGGGCCTAATTTTTGAGTTTCCATATCTCAGCTCTGGAAGGGGCTAGAGCCTCCATTGTTGCACTCAGGTCTAAGTCTCATGACCCTCTATCAGAATCCAGAGTTTTGGGAAGATTGGGGAAACTTAATTTTTGGCCCAAAAAAAAAAAAAAACATAAGGGGTACCACTGTGGTTTTTTTTTCGGGCCGAATTTTTGAGTTTCCATATCTCAGCTCTGGAAGGGGCTAGAGCCTCCATTTTTGCACTCAGCTCTAAGTCTCATGAATCTCTATCAGAATCCAGAGTTTTGGGAAGATTGGGGAAACTTAATTTTTCGCCCAAAAAAAAAAAAACGTAAGGGGTACCACTGTCGTTTTTTTTCCGGGCCTAATTTTTGAGTTTCCATATCTCAGCTCTGGAAGGGTCTAGAGCCTCCATTTTTGCACTCAGGTCTAAGTCTCATGGCCCTCTATCAGAATCCAGAGTTTTGGGAAGATTGGGGAAACTTAATTTTTGGCCCAAAAAAAACAAAAAACATAAGGGGTACCACTGTCGTTTTTTTTTCGGGCCGAATTTTTGAGTTTCCATATCTCAGCTCTGGAAGGGGCTAGAGCCTCCATTGTTGCACTCAGCTCTAAGTCTCATGACCCTCTATCAGAATCCAGAGTTTTGAGAAGATTGGGGAAACTTAATTTTTGGCCCCCCCCCAAAAAAACGTAAGGGGTACCACTGTCGTTTTTTTTTCTGGTCGAAATTTAGATTTTCGATATCTCCGCTCTGGAAGGGGCTAGAGCCTCCATTTTTGCACTCAGCTCTAAGTCTCATGACCCTCTATCAGAATCCAGAGTTTTGGGAAGATTGGAGAAACTTAATTTTTCCCCCCCAAAAAAAAAAACCGTAAGGGGTACCACTGTGGTTTTTTTTTTCGGGCCGAATTTTTGAGTTTCCATATCTCAGCTCTGAAAGGGGCTAGAGCCTCCATTGTTGCACTCAGGTCTAAGTCTCATGACCCTCTATCAGAATCCAGAGTTTTGAGAAGATTGGGGAAACTTAATTTTTCGCCCCCCCAAAAAAAACGTAAGGGGTAACACTGTCGTTTTTTTTTCGGGCCGAATTTTTGAGATTCCATATCTCAGCTCTGGAAGGGGCTAGAGCCTCCATTGTTGCACTCAGGTCTAAGTCTCATGACCCTCTATCAGAATCCAGAGTTTTGAGAAGATTGGGGAAACTTAATTTTTCGCCCCCCCAAAAAAAACGTAAGGGGTAACACTGTCGTTTTTTTTTTCGGGCCGAATTTTTGAGATTCCATATCTCAGCTCTGGAAGGGGCTAGAGCCTCCATTTTTGCACTCAGGTCTAAGTCTCATGACCCTCTATCAGAATCCAGAGTTTTGGGAAGATTGGGGAAACTTAATTTTTGGCCCAAAAAAAAAAAAAAACATAAGGGGTACCACTGTGGTTTTTTTTTCGGGCCGAATTTTTGAGTTTCCATATCTCAGCTCTGGAAGGGGCTAGAGCCTCCATTGTTGCACTCAGCTCTAAGTCTCATGACCCTCTATCAGAATCCAGAGTTTTGAGAAGATTGGGGAAACTTAATTTTTGGCCCCCCCCCAAAAAAAACGTAAGGGGTACCACTGTCGTTTTTTTTTCTGGTCGAAATTTAGATTTTCGATATCTCCGCTCTGGAAGGGGCTAGAGCCTCCATTTTTGCACTCAGCTCTAAGTCTCATGACCCTCTATCAGAATCCAGAGTTTTGAGAAGATTGGAGAAACTTATTTTTTCGCCAAAAAAAAAAAAACGTAAGGGGTACCACTGTCGTTTTTTTTTCGGGCCTAATTTTTGAGTTTCCATATCTCAGCTCTGGAAGGGGCTAGAGCCTCCATTGTTGCACTCAGGTCTAAGTCTCATGACCCTCTATCAGAATCCAGAGTTTTGGGAAGATTGGGGAAACTTAATTTTTGGCCCAAAAAAAAAAAAAACATAAGGGGTACCACTGTCGTTTTTTTTTCGGGCCGAATTTTTGAGTTTCCATATCTCAGCTCTGGAAGGGGCTAGAGCCTCCATTTTTGCACTCAGCTCTAAGTCTCATGAATCTCTATCAGAATCCAGAGTTTTGGGAAGATTGGGGAAACTTAATTTTTCGCCCAAAAAAAAAAAACGTAAGGGGTACCACTGTCGTTTTTTTTTCGGGCCTAATTTTTGAGTTTCCATATCTCAGCTCTGGAAGGGTCTAGAGCCTCCATTTTTGCACTCAGGTCTAAGTCTCATGGCCCTCTATCAGAATTTGGGAAGATTGGGGAAACTTAATTTTTGGCCCAAAAAAAAAAAAAAACATAAGGGGTACCACTGTGGTTTTTTTTTCGGGCCTAATTTTTGAGTTTCCATATCTCAGCTCTGGAAGGGGCTAGAGCCTCCATTGTTGCACTCAGCTCTAAGTCTCATGACCCTCTATCAGAATCCAGAGTTTTGAGAAGATTGGGGAAACTTAATTTTTGGCCCCCCCAAAAAAAACGTAAGGGGTACCACTGTCGTTTTTTTTTCTGGTCGAAATTTTGAGTTTCGATATCTCAGCTCTGGAAGGGTCTAGAGCCTCCATTGTTGCACTCAGGTCTAAGTCTCATGACCCTCTATCAGAATCCACAGTTTTGAGAAGATTGGGGAAACTTAATTTTTCGCCCCCCCCAAAAAAACGTAAGGGGTAACACTGTCGTTTTTTTTTTCGGGCCGAATTTTTGAGATTCCATATCTCAGCTCTGGAAGGGGCTAGAGCCTCCATTTTTGCACTCAGGTCTAAGTGTCATGGCCCTCTATGAGAATCCAGAGTTTTGGGAAGATTGGAGAAACTTAATTTTCCCCCCCCCCAAAAAAAAACGTAAGGGGTACCACTGTGGTTTTTTTTTCGGGCCGAATTTTTGAGTTTCCATATCTCAGCTCTGGAAGGGGCTAGAGCCTCCATTGTTGCACTCAGCTCTAAGTCTCATGACCCTCTATCAGAATCCAGAGTTTTGAGAAGATTGGGGAAACTTAATTTTTCGCCCCCCCCAAAAAAACGTAAGGGGTAACACTGTCGTTTTTTTTTCGGGCCGAATTTTTGAGATTCCATATCTCAGCTCTGGAAGGGGCTAGAGCCTCCATTTTTGCACTCAGGTCTAAGTCTCATGACCCTCTATCAGAATCCAGAGTTTTGGGAAGATTGGGGAAACTTAATTTTTGGCCCAAAAAAAAAAAAACATAAGGGGTACCACTGTCGTTTTTTTTTCGGGCCGAATTTTTGAGTTTCCATATCTCAGCTCTGGAAGGGGCTAGAGCCTCCATTGTTGCACTCAGCTCTAAGTCTCATGACCCTCTATCAGAATCCAGAGTTTTGAGAAGATTGGGGAAACTTAATTTTTGCCCCCCCCCCAAAAAAACGTAAGGGGTACCACTGTCGTTTTTTTTTCTGGTCGAAATTTAGATTTTCGATATCTCCGCTCTGGAAGGGGCTAGAGCCTCCATTTTTGCACTCAGCTCTAAGTCTCATGACCCTCTATCAGAATCCAGAGTTTTGAGAAGATTGGAGAAACTTATTTTTTCGCCCAAAAAAAAAAAACGTAAGGGGTACCACTGTCGTTTTTTTTTCGGGCCTAATTTTTGAGTTTCCATATCTCAGCTCTGGAAGGGTCTAGAGCCTCCATTTTTGCACTCAGGTCTAAGTCTCATGGCCCTCTATCAGAATCCAGAGTTTTGAGAAGATTGGGGAAACTTAATTTTTGGCCCCCCCCCCAAAAAAAACGTAAGGGGTACCACTGTCGTTTTTTTTCGGGCCGAATTTTTGAGTTTCCATATCTCAGCTCTGGAAGGGGCTAGAGCCTCCATTTTTGCACTCAGCTCTAAGTCTCATGACCCTCTATCAGAATCCAGAGTTTTGGGAAGATTGGGGAAACTTAATTTTTCGCCCAAAAAAAAAAAACGTAAGGGGTACCACTGTCGTTTTTTTTTTCGGGCCTAATTTTTGAGTTTCCATATCTCAGCTCTGGAAGGGTCTAGAGCCTCCATTTTTGCACTCAGCTCTAAGTCTCATGACCCTCTATCAGAATCCAGAGTTTTGGGAAGATTGGGGAAACTTAATTTTTCGCCCAAAAAAAAAAAACGTAAGGGGTACCACTGTCGTTTTTTTTTCGGGCCTAATTTTTGAGTTTCCATATCTCAGCTCTGGAAGGGTCTAGAGCCTCCATTTTTGCACTCAGGTCTAAGTCTCATGGCCCTCTATCAGAATCCAGAGTTTTGGGAAGATTGGAGAAACTTAATTTTTCGCCCAAAAAAAAAAAAAAAACGTAAGGGGTACCACTGTCGTTTTTTTTTCGGGCCGAATTTTTGAGTTTCCATATCTCAGCTCTGGAAGGGGCTAGAGCCTCCATTTTTGCACTCAGCTCTAAGTCTCATGACCCTCTATCAGAATCCAGAGTTTTGAGAAGATTGGAGAAACTTATTTTTTCGCCAAAAAAAAAAAAAACGTAAGGGGTACCACTGTCGTTTTTTTTTGGGGCCGAATTTTTGAGTTTCCATATCTCAGCTCTGGAAGGGGCTAGAGCCTCCATTTTTGCACTCAGCTCTAAGTCTCATGACCCTCTATCAGAATCCAGAGTTTTGGGAAGATTGGGGAAACTTAATTTTTCGCCCAAAAAAAAAAAACGTAAGGGGTACCACTGTCGTTTTTTTTTCGGGCCTAATTTTTGAGTTTCCATATCTCAGCTCTGGAAGGGTCTAGAGCCTCCATTTTTGCACTCAGGTCTAAGTCTCATGGCCCTCTATGAGAATCCAGAGTTTTGGGAAGATTGGAGAAACTTAATTTTTCACCCCCCCAAAAAAAACGTAAGGGGTAACACTGTCGGTTTTT
Source organism: Pimephales promelas (assembly GCF_988280905.1). Classification (NCBI taxonomy): domain Eukaryota; kingdom Metazoa; phylum Chordata; class Actinopteri; order Cypriniformes; family Leuciscidae; genus Pimephales; species Pimephales promelas. The sequence continues at coordinate 11,484,230 of NC_142792.1, read as the reverse complement.
TTTCTGGCCTAATTTTTGAGATTCCATATCTCCGCTCTGGAAGGGGCTAGAGCCTCCATTGTTGCACTCAGGTCTAAGTCTCATGACCCTCTATCAGAATCCAGAGTTTTGAGAAGATTGGGGAAACTTAATTTTTGGCCCCCCCAAAAAAAACGTAAGGGGTACCACTGTCGTTTTTTTTTCTGGTCGAAATTTTGAGTTTCGATATCTCAGCTCTGGAAGGGTCTAGAGCCTCCATTGTTGCACTCAGGTCTAAGTCTCATGACCCTCTATCAGAATCCAGAGTTTTGAGAAGATTGTGGAAACTTAATTTTTCGCCCCCCCCCAAAAAAACGTAAGGGGTAACACTGTCGTTTTTTTTTCGGGCCGAATTTTTGAGATTCCATATCTCAGCTCTGGAAGGGGCTAGAGCCTCCATTTTTGCACTCAGCTCTAAGTCTCATGACCCTCTATCAGAATCCAGAGTTTTGAGAAGATTGTGGAAACTTAATTTTTGGCCCCCCCCAAAAGAAACGTAAGGGGTAACACTGTCGTTTTTTTTTTCGGGCCTAATTTTTGAGTTTCCATATCTCAGCTCTGGAAGGGGCTAGAGCCTCCATTGTTGCACTCAGGTCTAAGTCTCATGACCCTCTATCAGAATCCAGAGTTTTGGGAAGATTGGGGAAACTTAATTTTTGGCCCAAAAAAAAAAAAAACATAAGGGGTACCACTGTGGTTTTTTTTTCGGGCCGAATTTTTGAGTTTCCATATCTCAGCTCTGGAAGGGGCTAGAGCCTCCATTTTTGCACTCAGCTCTAAGTCTCATGAATCTCTATCAGAATCCAGAGTTTTGGGAAGATTGGGGAAACTTAATTTTTCGCCCAAAAAAAAAAAAACGTAAGGGGTACCACTGTCGTTTTTTTTCCGGGCCTAATTTTTGAGTTTCCATATCTCAGCTCTGGAAGGGTCTAGAGCCTCCATTTTTGCACTCAGGTCTAAGTCTCATGGCCCTCTATCAGAATCCAGAGTTTTGGGAAGATTGGGGAAACTTAATTTTTGGCCCAAAAAAAACAAAAAACATAAGGGGTACCACTGTCGTTTTTTTTTCGGGCCGAATTTTTGAGTTTCCATATCTCAGCTCTGGAAGGGGCTAGAGCCTCCATTGTTGCACTCAGCTCTAAGTCTCATGACCCTCTATCAGAATCCAGAGTTTTGAGAAGATTGGGGAAACTTAATTTTTGGCCCCCCCCCAAAAAAACGTAAGGGGTACCACTGTCGTTTTTTTTTCTGGTCGAAATTTAGATTTTCGATATCTCCGCTCTGGAAGGGGCTAGAGCCTCCATTTTTGCACTCAGCTCTAAGTCTCATGACCCTCTATCAGAATCCAGAGTTTTGGGAAGATTGGAGAAACTTAATTTTTCCCCCCCAAAAAAAAAAACCGTAAGGGGTACCACTGTGGTTTTTTTTTTCGGGCCGAATTTTTGAGTTTCCATATCTCAGCTCTGAAAGGGGCTAGAGCCTCCATTGTTGCACTCAGGTCTAAGTCTCATGACCCTCTATCAGAATCCAGAGTTTTGAGAAGATTGGGGAAACTTAATTTTTCGCCCCCCCAAAAAAAACGTAAGGGGTAACACTGTCGTTTTTTTTTCGGGCCGAATTTTTGAGATTCCATATCTCAGCTCTGGAAGGGGCTAGAGCCTCCATTGTTGCACTCAGGTCTAAGTCTCATGACCCTCTATCAGAATCCAGAGTTTTGAGAAGATTGGGGAAACTTAATTTTTCGCCCCCCCAAAAAAAACGTAAGGGGTAACACTGTCGTTTTTTTTTTCGGGCCGAATTTTTGAGATTCCATATCTCAGCTCTGGAAGGGGCTAGAGCCTCCATTTTTGCACTCAGGTCTAAGTCTCATGACCCTCTATCAGAATCCAGAGTTTTGGGAAGATTGGGGAAACTTAATTTTTGGCCCAAAAAAAAAAAAAACATAAGGGGTACCACTGTGGTTTTTTTTTCGGGCCGAATTTTTGAGTTTCCATATCTCAGCTCTGGAAGGGGCTAGAGCCTCCATTGTTGCACTCAGCTCTAAGTCTCATGACCCTCTATCAGAATCCAGAGTTTTGAGAAGATTGGGGAAACTTAATTTTTGGCCCCCCCCCAAAAAAAACGTAAGGGGTACCACTGTGGTTTTTTTTTCTGGTCGAAATTTAGATTTTCGATATCTCCGCTCTGGAAGGGGCTAGAGCCTCCATTTTTGCACTCAGCTCTAAGTCTCATGACCCTCTATCAGAATCCAGAGTTTTGAGAAGATTGGAGAAACTTATTTTTTCGCCAAAAAAAAAAAAACGTAAGGGGTACCACTGTCGTTTTTTTTTCGGGCCTAATTTTTGAGTTTCCATATCTCAGCTCTGGAAGGGTCTAGAACCTCCATTTTTGCACTCAGGTCTAAGTGTCATGGCCCTCTATGAGAATCCAGAGTTTTGGGAAGATTGGAGAAACTTAATTTTTCCCCCCAAAAAAAAAAAACCGTAAGGGGTACCACTGTCGTTTTTTTTTCGGGCCGAATTTTTGAGTTTCCATATCTCAGCTCTGGAAGGGGCTAGAGCCTCCATTGTTGCACTCAGCTCTAAGTCTCATGACCCTCTATCAGAATCCAGAGTTTTGAGAAGATTGTGGAAACTTAATTTTTGGCCCCCCCCCAAAAAAAACGTAAGGGGTAACACTGTCGTTTTTTTTTTCGGGCCTAATTTTTGAGTTTCCATATCTCAGCTCTGGAAGGGGCTAGAGCCTCCATTGTTGCACTCAGGTCTAAGTCTCATGACCCTCTATCAGAATCCAGAGTTTTGGGAAGATTGGGGAAACTTAATTTTTGGCCCAAAAAAAAAAAAAACATAAGGGGTACCACTGTCGTTTTTTTTTCGGGCCGAATTTTTGAGTTTCCATATCTCAGCTCTGGAAGGGGCTAGAGCCTCCATTTTTGCACTCAGCTCTAAGTCTCATGAATCTCTATCAGAATCCAGAGTTTTGGGAAGATTGGGGAAACTTAATTTTTCGCCCAAAAAAAAAAAACGTAAGGGGTACCACTGTCGTTTTTTTTTCGGGCCTAATTTTTGAGTTTCCATATCTCAGCTCTGGAAGGGTCTAGAGCCTCCATTTTTGCACTCAGGTCTAAGTCTCATGGCCCTCTATCAGAATTTGGGAAGATTGGGGAAACTTAATTTTTGGCCCAAAAAAAAAAAAAAACATAAGGGGTACCACTGTGGTTTTTTTTTCGGGCCTAATTTTTGAGTTTCCATATCTCAGCTCTGGAAGGGGCTAGAGCCTCCATTGTTGCACTCAGCTCTAAGTCTCATGACCCTCTATCAGAATCCAGAGTTTTGAGAAGATTGGGGAAACTTAATTTTTGGCCCCCCCAAAAAAAACGTAAGGGGTACCACTGTCGTTTTTTTTTCTGGTCGAAATTTTGAGTTTCGATATCTCAGCTCTGGAAGGGTCTAGAGCCTCCATTGTTGCACTCAGGTCTAAGTCTCATGACCCTCTATCAGAATCCAGAGTTTTGAGAAGATTGGGGAAACTTAATTTTTCGCCCCCCCCAAAAAAACGTAAGGGGTAACACTGTCGTTTTTTTTTTCGGGCCGAATTTTTGAGATTCCATATCTCAGCTCTGGAAGGGGCTAGAGCCTCCATTTTTGCACTCAGGTCTAAGTGTCATGGCCCTCTATGAGAATCCAGAGTTTTGGGAAGATTGGAGAAACTTAATTCCCCCCCCCCCCAAAAAAAAACGTAAGGGGTACCACTGTGGTTTTTTTTTCGGGCCGAATTTTTGAGTTTCCATATCTCAGCTCTGGAAGGGGCTAGAGCCTCCATTGTTGCACTCAGCTCTAAGTCTCATGACCCTCTATCAGAATCCAGAGTTTTGAGAAGATTGGGGAAACTTAATTTTTCGCCCCCCCCAAAAAAACGTAAGGGGTAACACTGTGGTTTTTTTTTCGGGCCGAATTTTTGAGATTCCATATCTCAGCTCTGGAAGGGGCTAGAGCCTCCATTTTTGCACTCAGGTCTAAGTCTCATGACCCTCTATCAGAATCCAGAGTTTTGGGAAGATTGGGGAAACTTAATTTTTGGCCCAAAAAAAAAAAAACATAAGGGGTACCACTGTCGTTTTTTTTTCGGGCCGAATTTTTGAGTTTCCATATCTCAGCTCTGGAAGGGGCTAGAGCCTCCATTGTTGCACTCAGCTCTAAGTCTCATGACCCTCTATCAGAATCCAGAGTTTTGAGAAGATTGGGGAAACTTAATTTTTGCCCCCCCCCCAAAAAAACGTAAGGGGTACCACTGTCGTTTTTTTTTCTGGTCGAAATTTAGATTTTCGATATCTCCGCTCTGGAAGGGGCTAGAGCCTCCATTTTTGCACTCAGCTCTAAGTCTCATGACCCTCTATCAGAATCCAGAGTTTTGAGAAGATTGGAGAAACTTATTTTTTCGCCCAAAAAAAAAAAACGTAAGGGGTACCACTGTCGTTTTTTTTTCGGGCCTAATTTTTGAGTTTCCATATCTCAGCTCTGGAAGGGTCTAGAGCCTCCATTTTTGCACTCAGGTCTAAGTCTCATGGCCCTCTATCAGAATCCAGAGTTTTGAGAAGATTGGGGAAACTTAATTTTTGGCCCCCCCCCCAAAAAAAACGTAAGGGGTACCACTGTCGTTTTTTTTCGGGCCGAATTTTTGAGTTTCCATATCTCAGCTCTGGAAGGGGCTAGAGCCTCCATTTTTGCACTCAGCTCTAAGTCTCATGACCCTCTATCAGAATCCAGAGTTTTGGGAAGATTGGGGAAACTTAATTTTTCGCCCAAAAAAAAAAAACGTAAGGGGTACCACTGTCGTTTTTTTTTTCGGGCCTAATTTTTGAGTTTCCATATCTCAGCTCTGGAAGGGTCTAGAGCCTCCATTTTTGCACTCAGCTCTAAGTCTCATGACCCTCTATCAGAATCCAGAGTTTTGGGAAGATTGGGGAAACTTAATTTTTCGCCCAAAAAAAAAAAAACGTAAGGGGTACCACTGTCGTTTTTTTTTCGGGCCTAATTTTTGAGTTTCCATATCTCAGCTCTGGAAGGGTCTAGAGCCTCCATTTTTGCACTCAGGTCTAAGTCTCATGGCCCTCTATCAGAATCCAGAGTTTTGGGAAGATTGGAGAAACTTAATTTTTCGCCCAAAAAAAAAAAAAAAACGTAAGGGGTACCACTGTCGTTTTTTTTTCGGGCCGAATTTTTGAGTTTCCATATCTCAGCTCTGGAAGGGGCTAGAGCCTCCATTTTTGCACTCAGCTCTAAGTCTCATGACCCTCTATCAGAATCCAGAGTTTTGAGAAGATTGGAGAAACTTATTTTTTCGCCAAAAAAAAAAAAAACGTAAGGGGTACCACTGTCGTTTTTTTTTGGGGCCGAATTTTTGAGTTTCCATATCTCAGCTCTGGAAGGGGCTAGAGCCTCCATTTTTGCACTCAGCTCTAAGTCTCATGACCCTCTATCAGAATCCAGAGTTTTGGGAAGATTGGGGAAACTTAATTTTTCGCCCAAAAAAAAAAAACGTAAGGGGTACCACTGTCGTTTTTTTTTCGGGCCTAATTTTTGAGTTTCCATATCTCAGCTCTGGAAGGGTCTAGAGCCTCCATTTTTGCACTCAGGTCTAAGTCTCATGGCCCTCTATGAGAATCCAGAGTTTTGGGAAGATTGGAGAAACTTAATTTTTCACCCCCCCAAAAAAAACGTAAGGGGTAACACTGTCGGTTTTTTTTCTGGCCTAATTTTTGAGATTCCATATCTCCGCTCTGGAAGGGGCTAGAGCCTCCATTGTTGCACTCAGGTCTAAGTCTCATGACCCTCTATCAGAATCCAGAGTTTTGAGAAGATTGGGGAAACTTAATTTTTGGCCCCCCCAAAAAAAACGTAAGGGGTACCACTGTCGTTTTTTTTTCTGGTCGAAATTTTGAGTTTCGATATCTCAGCTCTGGAAGGGTCTAGAGCCTCCATTGTTGCACTCAGGTCTAAGTCTCATGACCCTCTATCAGAATCCAGAGTTTTGAGAAGATTGTGGAAACTTAATTTTTCGCCCCCCCCCAAAAAAACGTAAGGGGTAACACTGTCGTTTTTTTTTCGGGCCGAATTTTTGAGATTCCATATCTCAGCTCTGGAAGGGGCTAGAGCCTCCATTTTTGCACTCAGCTCTAAGTCTCATGACCCTCTATCAGAATCCAGAGTTTTGAGAAGATTGTGGAAACTTAATTTTTGGCCCCCCCCAAAAGAAACGTAAGGGGTAACACTGTCGTTTTTTTTTTCGGGCCTAATTTTTGAGTTTCCATATCTCAGCTCTGGAAGGGGCTAGAGCCTCCATTGTTGCACTCAGGTCTAAGTCTCATGACCCTCTATCAGAATCCAGAGTTTTGGGAAGATTGGGGAAACTTAATTTTTGGCCCAAAAAAAAAAAAAACATAAGGGGTACCACTGTGGTTTTTTTTTCGGGCCGAATTTTTGAGTTTCCATATCTCAGCTCTGGAAGGGGCTAGAGCCTCCATTTTTGCACTCAGCTCTAAGTCTCATGAATCTCTATCAGAATCCAGAGTTTTGGGAAGATTGGGGAAACTTAATTTTTCGCCCAAAAAAAAAAAAACGTAAGGGGTACCACTGTCGTTTTTTTTCCGGGCCTAATTTTTGAGTTTCCATATCTCAGCTCTGGAAGGGTCTAGAGCCTCCATTTTTGCACTCAGGTCTAAGTCTCATGGCCCTCTATCAGAATCCAGAGTTTTGGGAAGATTGGGGAAACTTAATTTTTGGCCCAAAAAAAACAAAAAACATAAGGGGTACCACTGTCGTTTTTTTTTCGGGCCGAATTTTTGAGTTTCCATATCTCAGCTCTGGAAGGGGCTAGAGCCTCCATTGTTGCACTCAGCTCTAAGTCTCATGACCCTCTATCAGAATCCAGAGTTTTGAGAAGATTGGGGAAACTTAATTTTTGGCCCCCCCCCAAAAAAACGTAAGGGGTACCACTGTCGTTTTTTTTTCTGGTCGAAATTTAGATTTTCGATATCTCCGCTCTGGAAGGGGCTAGAGCCTCCATTTTTGCACTCAGCTCTAAGTCTCATGACCCTCTATCAGAATCCAGAGTTTTGGGAAGATTGGAGAAACTTAATTTTTCCCCCCCAAAAAAAAAAACCGTAAGGGGTACCACTGTGGTTTTTTTTTTCGGGCCGAATTTTTGAGTTTCCATATCTCAGCTCTGAAAGGGGCTAGAGCCTCCATTGTTGCACTCAGGTCTAAGTCTCATGACCCTCTATCAGAATCCAGAGTTTTGAGAAGATTGGGGAAACTTAATTTTTCGCCCCCCCAAAAAAAACGTAAGGGGTAACACTGTCGTTTTTTTTTCGGGCCGAATTTTTGAGATTCCATATCTCAGCTCTGGAAGGGGCTAGAGCCTCCATTGTTGCACTCAGGTCTAAGTCTCATGACCCTCTATCAGAATCCAGAGTTTTGAGAAGATTGGGGAAACTTAATTTTTCGCCCCCCCAAAAAAAACGTAAGGGGTAACACTGTCGTTTTTTTTTTCGGGCCGAATTTTTGAGATTCCATATCTCAGCTCTGGAAGGGGCTAGAGCCTCCATTTTTGCACTCAGGTCTAAGTCTCATGACCCTCTATCAGAATCCAGAGTTTTGGGAAGATTGGGGAAACTTAATTTTTGGCCCAAAAAAAAAAAAAACATAAGGGGTACCACTGTGGTTTTTTTTTCGGGCCGAATTTTTGAGTTTCCATATCTCAGCTCTGGAAGGGGCTAGAGCCTCCATTGTTGCACTCAGCTCTAAGTCTCATGACCCTCTATCAGAATCCAGAGTTTTGAGAAGATTGGGGAAACTTAATTTTTGGCCCCCCCCCAAAAAAAACGTAAGGGGTACCACTGTGGTTTTTTTTTCTGGTCGAAATTTAGATTTTCGATATCTCCGCTCTGGAAGGGGCTAGAGCCTCCATTTTTGCACTCAGCTCTAAGTCTCATGACCCTCTATCAGAATCCAGAGTTTTGAGAAGATTGGAGAAACTTATTTTTTCGCCAAAAAAAAAAAAACGTAAGGGGTACCACTGTCGTTTTTTTTTCGGGCCTAATTTTTGAGTTTCCATATCTCAGCTCTGGAAGGGTCTAGAACCTCCATTTTTGCACTCAGGTCTAAGTGTCATGGCCCTCTATGAGAATCCAGAGTTTTGGGAAGATTGGAGAAACTTAATTTTTCCCCCCAAAAAAAAAAAACCGTAAGGGGTACCACTGTCGTTTTTTTTTCGGGCCGAATTTTTGAGTTTCCATATCTCAGCTCTGGAAGGGGCTAGAGCCTCCATTGTTGCACTCAGCTCTAAGTCTCATGACCCTCTATCAGAATCCAGAGTTTTGAGAAGATTGTGGAAACTTAATTTTTGGCCCCCCCCCAAAAAAAACGTAAGGGGTAACACTGTCGTTTTTTTTTTCGGGCCTAATTTTTGAGTTTCCATATCTCAGCTCTGGAAGGGGCTAGAGCCTCCATTGTTGCACTCAGGTCTAAGTCTCATGACCCTCTATCAGAATCCAGAGTTTTGGGAAGATTGGGGAAACTTAATTTTTGGCCCAAAAAAAAAAAAAACATAAGGGGTACCACTGTCGTTTTTTTTTCGGGCCGAATTTTTGAGTTTCCATATCTCAGCTCTGGAAGGGGCTAGAGCCTCCATTTTTGCACTCAGCTCTAAGTCTCATGAATCTCTATCAGAATCCAGAGTTTTGGGAAGATTGGGGAAACTTAATTTTTCGCCCAAAAAAAAAAAACGTAAGGGGTACCACTGTCGTTTTTTTTTCGGGCCTAATTTTTGAGTTTCCATATCTCAGCTCTGGAAGGGTCTAGAGCCTCCATTTTTGCACTCAGGTCTAAGTCTCATGGCCCTCTATCAGAATTTGGGAAGATTGGGGAAACTTAATTTTTGGCCCAAAAAAAAAAAAAAACATAAGGGGTACCACTGTGGTTTTTTTTTCGGGCCTAATTTTTGAGTTTCCATATCTCAGCTCTGGAAGGGGCTAGAGCCTCCATTGTTGCACTCAGCTCTAAGTCTCATGACCCTCTATCAGAATCCAGAGTTTTGAGAAGATTGGGGAAACTTAATTTTTGGCCCCCCCAAAAAAAACGTAAGGGGTACCACTGTCGTTTTTTTTTCTGGTCGAAATTTTGAGTTTCGATATCTCAGCTCTGGAAGGGTCTAGAGCCTCCATTGTTGCACTCAGGTCTAAGTCTCATGACCCTCTATCAGAATCCAGAGTTTTGAGAAGATTGGGGAAACTTAATTTTTCGCCCCCCCCAAAAAAACGTAAGGGGTAACACTGTCGTTTTTTTTTTCGGGCCGAATTTTTGAGATTCCATATCTCAGCTCTGGAAGGGGCTAGAGCCTCCATTTTTGCACTCAGGTCTAAGTGTCATGGCCCTCTATGAGAATCCAGAGTTTTGGGAAGATTGGAGAAACTTAATTCCCCCCCCCCCCCAAAAAAAAACGTAAGGGGTACCACTGTGGTTTTTTTTTCGGGCCGAATTTTTGAGTTTCCATATCTCAGCTCTGGAAGGGGCTAGAGCCTCCATTGTTGCACTCAGCTCTAAGTCTCATGACCCTCTATCAGAATCCAGAGTTTTGAGAAGATTGGGGAAACTTAATTTTTCGCCCCCCCCAAAAAAACGTAAGGGGTAACACTGTGGTTTTTTTTTCGGGCCGAATTTTTGAGATTCCATATCTCAGCTCTGGAAGGGGCTAGAGCCTCCATTTTTGCACTCAGGTCTAAGTCTCATGACCCTCTATCAGAATCCAGAGTTTTGGGAAGATTGGGGAAACTTAATTTTTGGCCCAAAAAAAAAAAAACATAAGGGGTACCACTGTCGTTTTTTTTTCGGGCCGAATTTTTGAGTTTCCATATCTCAGCTCTGGAAGGGGCTAGAGCCTCCATTGTTGCACTCAGCTCTAAGTCTCATGACCCTCTATCAGAATCCAGAGTTTTGAGAAGATTGGGGAAACTTAATTTTTGCCCCCCCCCCAAAAAAACGTAAGGGGTACCACTGTCGTTTTTTTTTCTGGTCGAAATTTAGATTTTCGATATCTCCGCTCTGGAAGGGGCTAGAGCCTCCATTTTTGCACTCAGCTCTAAGTCTCATGACCCTCTATCAGAATCCAGAGTTTTGAGAAGATTGGAGAAACTTATTTTTTCGCCCAAAAAAAAAAAACGTAAGGGGTACCACTGTCGTTTTTTTTTCGGGCCTAATTTTTGAGTTTCCATATCTCAGCTCTGGAAGGGTCTAGAGCCTCCATTTTTGCACTCAGGTCTAAGTCTCATGGCCCTCTATCAGAATCCAGAGTTTTGAGAAGATTGGGGAAACTTAATTTTTGGCCCCCCCCCCAAAAAAAACGTAAGGGGTACCACTGTCGTTTTTTTTCGGGCCGAATTTTTGAGTTTCCATATCTCAGCTCTGGAAGGGGCTAGAGCCTCCATTTTTGCACTCAGCTCTAAGTCTCATGACCCTCTATCAGAATCCAGAGTTTTGGGAAGATTGGGGAAACTTAATTTTTCGCCCAAAAAAAAAAAACGTAAGGGGTACCACTGTCGTTTTTTTTTTCGGGCCTAATTTTTGAGTTTCCATATCTCAGCTCTGGAAGGGTCTAGAGCCTCCATTTTTGCACTCAGCTCTAAGTCTCATGACCCTCTATCAGAATCCAGAGTTTTGGGAAGATTGGGGAAACTTAATTTTTCGCCCAAAAAAAAAAAAACGTAAGGGGTACCACTGTCGTTTTTTTTTCGGGCCTAATTTTTGAGTTTCCATATCTCAGCTCTGGAAGGGTCTAGAGCCTCCATTTTTGCACTCAGGTCTAAGTCTCATGGCCCTCTATCAGAATCCAGAGTTTTGGGAAGATTGGAGAAACTTAATTTTTCGCCCAAAAAAAAAAAAAAAACGTAAGGGGTACCACTGTCGTTTTTTTTTCGGGCCGAATTTTTGAGTTTCCATATCTCAGCTCTGGAAGGGGCTAGAGCCTCCATTTTTGCACTCAGCTCTAAGTCTCATGACCCTCTATCAGAATCCAGAGTTTTGAGAAGATTGGAGAAACTTATTTTTTCGCCAAAAAAAAAAAAAACGTAAGGGGTACCACTGTCGTTTTTTTTTGGGGCCGAATTTTTGAGTTTCCATATCTCAGCTCTGGAAGGGGCTAGAGCCTCCATTTTTGCACTCAGCTCTAAGTCTCATGACCCTCTATCAGAATCCAGAGTTTTGGGAAGATTGGGGAAACTTAATTTTTCGCCCAAAAAAAAAAAACGTAAGGGGTACCACTGTCGTTTTTTTTTCGGGCCTAATTTTTGAGTTTCCATATCTCAGCTCTGGAAGGGTCTAGAGCCTCCATTTTTGCACTCAGGTCTAAGTCTCATGGCCCTCTATGAGAATCCAGAGTTTTGGGAAGATTGGAGAAACTTAATTTTTCACCCCCCCAAAAAAAACGTAAGGGGTAACACTGTCGGTTTTTTTTCTGGCCTAATTTTTGAGATTCCATATCTCCGCTCTGGAAGGGGCTAGAGCCTCCATTGTTGCACTCAGGTCTAAGTCTCATGACCCTCTATCAGAATCCAGAGTTTTGAGAAGATTGGGGAAACTTAATTTTTGGCCCCCCCAAAAAAAACGTAAGGGGTACCACTGTCGTTTTTTTTTCTGGTCGAAATTTTGAGTTTCGATATCTCAGCTCTGGAAGGGTCTAGAGCCTCCATTGTTGCACTCAGGTCTAAGTCTCATGACCCTCTATCAGAATCCAGAGTTTTGAGAAGATTGTGGAAACTTAATTTTTCGCCCCCCCCCAAAAAAACGTAAGGGGTAACACTGTCGTTTTTTTTTCGGGCCGAATTTTTGAGATTCCATATCTCAGCTCTGGAAGGGGCTAGAGCCTCCATTTTTGCACTCAGCTCTAAGTCTCATGACCCTCTATCAGAATCCAGAGTTTTGAGAAGATTGTGGAAACTTAATTTTTGGCCCCCCCCAAAAGAAACGTAAGGGGTAACACTGTCGTTTTTTTTTTCGGGCCTAATTTTTGAGTTTCCATATCTCAGCTCTGGAAGGGGCTAGAGCCTCCATTGTTGCACTCAGGTCTAAGTCTCATGACCCTCTATCAGAATCCAGAGTTTTGGGAAGATTGGGGAAACTTAATTTTTGGCCCAAAAAAAAAAAAAACATAAGGGGTACCACTGTGGTTTTTTTTTCGGGCCGAATTTTTGAGTTTCCATATCTCAGCTCTGGAAGGGGCTAGAGCCTCCATTTTTGCACTCAGCTCTAAGTCTCATGAATCTCTATCAGAATCCAGAGTTTTGGGAAGATTGGGGAAACTTAATTTTTCGCCCAAAAAAAAAAAAACGTAAGGGGTACCACTGTCGTTTTTTTTCCGGGCCTAATTTTTGAGTTTCCATATCTCAGCTCTGGAAGGGTCTAGAGCCTCCATTTTTGCACTCAGGTCTAAGTCTCATGGCCCTCTATCAGAATCCAGAGTTTTGGGAAGATTGGGGAAACTTAATTTTTGGCCCAAAAAAAACAAAAAACATAAGGGGTACCACTGTCGTTTTTTTTTCGGGCCGAATTTTTGAGTTTCCATATCTCAGCTCTGGAAGGGGCTAGAGCCTCCATTGTTGCACTCAGCTCTAAGTCTCATGACCCTCTATCAGAATCCAGAGTTTTGAGAAGATTGGGGAAACTTAATTTTTGGCCCCCCCCCAAAAAAACGTAAGGGGTACCACTGTCGTTTTTTTTTCTGGTCGAAATTTAGATTTTCGATATCTCCGCTCTGGAAGGGGCTAGAGCCTCCATTTTTGCACTCAGCTCTAAGTCTCATGACCCTCTATCAGAATCCAGAGTTTTGGGAAGATTGGAGAAACTTAATTTTTCCCCCCCAAAAAAAAAAACCGTAAGGGGTACCACTGTGGTTTTTTTTTTCGGGCCGAATTTTTGAGTTTCCATATCTCAGCTCTGAAAGGGGCTAGAGCCTCCATTGTTGCACTCAGGTCTAAGTCTCATGACCCTCTATCAGAATCCAGAGTTTTGAGAAGATTGGGGAAACTTAATTTTTCGCCCCCCCAAAAAAAACGTAAGGGGTAACACTGTCGTTTTTTTTTCGGGCCGAATTTTTGAGATTCCATATCTCAGCTCTGGAAGGGGCTAGAGCCTCCATTGTTGCACTCAGGTCTAAGTCTCATGACCCTCTATCAGAATCCAGAGTTTTGAGAAGATTGGGGAAACTTAATTTTTCGCCCCCCCAAAAAAAACGTAAGGGGTAACACTGTCGTTTTTTTTTTCGGGCCGAATTTTTGAGATTCCATATCTCAGCTCTGGAAGGGGCTAGAGCCTCCATTTTTGCACTCAGGTCTAAGTCTCATGACCCTCTATCAGAATCCAGAGTTTTGGGAAGATTGGGGAAACTTAATTTTTGGCCCAAAAAAAAAAAAAACATAAGGGGTACCACTGTGGTTTTTTTTTCGGGCCGAATTTTTGAGTTTCCATATCTCAGCTCTGGAAGGGGCTAGAGCCTCCATTGTTGCACTCAGCTCTAAGTCTCATGACCCTCTATCAGAATCCAGAGTTTTGAGAAGATTGGGGAAACTTAATTTTTGGCCCCCCCCCAAAAAAAACGTAAGGGGTACCACTGTGGTTTTTTTTTCTGGTCGAAATTTAGATTTTCGATATCTCCGCTCTGGAAGGGGCTAGAGCCTCCATTTTTGCACTCAGCTCTAAGTCTCATGACCCTCTATCAGAATCCAGAGTTTTGAGAAGATTGGAGAAACTTATTTTTTCGCCAAAAAAAAAAAAAACGTAAGGGGTACCACTGTCGTTTTTTTTTCGGGCCTAATTTTTGAGTTTCCATATCTCAGCTCTGGAAGGGTCTAGAACCTCCATTTTTGCACTCAGGTCTAAGTGTCATGGCCCTCTATGAGAATCCAGAGTTTTGGGAAGATTGGAGAAACTTAATTTTTCCCCCCAAAAAAAAAAAACCGTAAGGGGTACCACTGTCGTTTTTTTTTCGGGCCGAATTTTTGAGTTTCCATATCTCAGCTCTGGAAGGGGCTAGAGCCTCCATTGTTGCACTCAGCTCTAAGTCTCATGACCCTCTATCAGAATCCAGAGTTTTGAGAAGATTGTGGAAACTTAATTTTTGGCCCCCCCCCAAAAAAAACGTAAGGGGTAACACTGTCGTTTTTTTTTTCGGGCCTAATTTTTGAGTTTCCATATCTCAGCTCTGGAAGGGGCTAGAGCCTCCATTGTTGCACTCAGGTCTAAGTCTCATGACCCTCTATCAGAATCCAGAGTTTTGGGAAGATTGGGGAAACTTAATTTTTGGCCCAAAAAAAAAAAAAACATAAGGGGTACCACTGTCGTTTTTTTTTCGGGCCGAATTTTTGAGTTTCCATATCTCAGCTCTGGAAGGGGCTAGAGCCTCCATTTTTGCACTCAGCTCTAAGTCTCATGAATCTCTATCAGAATCCAGAGTTTTGGGAAGATTGGGGAAACTTAATTTTTCGCCCAAAAAAAAAAAACGTAAGGGGTACCACTGTCGTTTTTTTTTCGGGCCTAATTTTTGAGTTTCCATATCTCAGCTCTGGAAGGGTCTAGAGCCTCCATTTTTGCACTCAGGTCTAAGTCTCATGGCCCTCTATCAGAATTTGGGAAGATTGGGGAAACTTAATTTTTGGCCCAAAAAAAAAAAAAAACATAAGGGGTACCACTGTGGTTTTTTTTTCGGGCCTAATTTTTGAGTTTCCATATCTCAGCTCTGGAAGGGGCTAGAGCCTCCATTGTTGCACTCAGCTCTAAGTCTCATGACCCTCTATCAGAATCCAGAGTTTTGAGAAGATTGGGGAAACTTAATTTTTGGCCCCCCCAAAAAAAACGTAAGGGGTACCACTGTCGTTTTTTTTTCTGGTCGAAATTTTGAGTTTCGATATCTCAGCTCTGGAAGGGTCTAGAGCCTCCATTGTTGCACTCAGGTCTAAGTCTCATGACCCTCTATCAGAATCCAGAGTTTTGAGAAGATTGGGGAAACTTAATTTTTCGCCCCCCCCAAAAAAACGTAAGGGGTAACACTGTCGTTTTTTTTTTCGGGCCGAATTTTTGAGATTCCATATCTCAGCTCTGGAAGGGGCTAGAGCCTCCATTTTTGCACTCAGGTCTAAGTGTCATGGCCCTCTATGAGAATCCAGAGTTTTGGGAAGATTGGAGAAACTTAATTCCCCCCCCCCCCCAAAAAAAACGTAAGGGGTACCACTGTGGTTTTTTTTTCGGGCCGAATTTTTGAGTTTCCATATCTCAGCTCTGGAAGGGGCTAGAGCCTCCATTGTTGCACTCAGCTCTAAGTCTCATGACCCTCTATCAGAATCCAGAGTTTTGAGAAGATTGGGGAAACTTAATTTTTCGCCCCCCCCAAAAAAACGTAAGGGGTAACACTGTGGTTTTTTTTTCGGGCCGAATTTTTGAGATTCCATATCTCAGCTCTGGAAGGGGCTAGAGCCTCCATTTTTGCACTCAGGTCTAAGTCTCATGACCCTCTATCAGAATCCAGAGTTTTGGGAAGATTGGGGAAACTTAATTTTTGGCCCAAAAAAAAAAAAACATAAGGGGTACCACTGTCGTTTTTTTTTCGGGCCGAATTTTTGAGTTTCCATATCTCAGCTCTGGAAGGGGCTAGAGCCTCCATTGTTGCACTCAGCTCTAAGTCTCATGACCCTCTATCAGAATCCAGAGTTTTGAGAAGATTGGGGAAACTTAATTTTTGCCCCCCCCCCAAAAAAACGTAAGGGGTACCACTGTCGTTTTTTTTTCTGGTCGAAATTTAGATTTTCGATATCTCCGCTCTGGAAGGGGCTAGAGCCTCCATTTTTGCACTCAGCTCTAAGTCTCATGACCCTCTATCAGAATCCAGAGTTTTGAGAAGATTGGAGAAACTTATTTTTTCGCCCAAAAAAAAAAAACGTAAGGGGTACCACTGTCGTTTTTTTTTCGGGCCTAATTTTTGAGTTTCCATATCTCAGCTCTGGAAGGGTCTAGAGCCTCCATTTTTGCACTCAGGTCTAAGTCTCATGGCCCTCTATCAGAATCCAGAGTTTTGAGAAGATTGGGGAAACTTAATTTTTGGCCCCCCCCCCAAAAAAAACGTAAGGGGTACCACTGTCGTTTTTTTTCGGGCCGAATTTTTGAGTTTCCATATCTCAGCTCTGGAAGGGGCTAGAGCCTCCATTTTTGCACTCAGCTCTAAGTCTCATGACCCTCTATCAGAATCCAGAGTTTTGGGAAGATTGGGGAAACTTAATTTTTCGCCCAAAAAAAAAAAACGTAAGGGGTACCACTGTCGTTTTTTTTTCGGGCCTAATTTTTGAGTTTCCATATCTCAGCTCTGGAAGGGTCTAGAGCCTCCATTTTTGCACTCAGCTCTAAGTATCATGACCCTCTATCAGAATCCAGAGTTTTGGGAAGATTGGGGAAACTTAATTTTTCGCCCAAAAAAAAAAAACGTAAGGGGTACCACTGTCGTTTTTTTTTCGGGCCTAATTTTTGAGTTTCCATATCTCAGCTCTGGAAGGGTCTAGAGCCTCCATTTTTGCACTCAGGTCTAAGTCTCATGGCCCTCTATCAGAATCCAGAGTTTTGGGAAGATTGGAGAAACTTAATTTTTCGCCCAAAAAAAAAAAAAAACGTAAGGGGTACCACTGTCGTTTTTTTTTCGGGCCGAATTTTTGAGTTTCCATATCTCAGCTCTGGAAGGGGCTAGAGCCTCCATTTTTGCACTCAGCTCTAAGTCTCATGACCCTCTATCAGAATCCAGAGTTTTGAGAAGATTGGGGAAACTTAATTTTTGCCCCCCCCCAAAAAAAACGTAAGGGGTAACACTGTCGTTTTTTTTTTTCGGGCCTAATTTTTGAGATTCCATATCTCAGCTCTGGAAGGGGCTAGAGCCTCCATTGTTGCACTCAGGTCTAAGTCTCATGACCCTCTATCAGAATCCAGAGTTTTGGGAAGATTGGGGAAACTTAATTTTTGGCCCAAAAAAAAAAAAAACATAAGGGGTACCACTGTCGTTTTTTTTTCGGGCCGAATTTTTGAGTTTCCATATCTCAGCTCTGGAAGGGGCTAGAGCCTCCATTTTTGCACTCAGCTCTAAGTCTCATGACCCTCTATCAGAATCCAGAGTTTTGAGAAGATTGGAGAAACTTATTTTTTCGCCAAAAAAAAAAAAACGTAAGGGGTACCACTGTCGTTTTTTTTTTGGGGCCGAATTTTTGAGTTTCCATATCTCAGCTCTGGAAGGGTCTAGAGCCTCCATTTTTGCACTCAGGTCTAAGTCTCATGGCCCTCTATGAGAATCCAGAGTTTTGGGAAGATTGGAGAAACTTAATTTTTCACCCCCCCAAAAAAAACATAAGGGGTAACACTGTCGGTTTTTTTTCGGGCCTAATTTTTGAGATTCCATATCTCAGCTCTGGAAGGGGCTAGAGCCTCCATTGTTGCACTCAGGTCTAAGTCTCATGACCCTCTATCAGAATCCAGAGTTTTGGGAAGATTGGGGAAACTTAATTTTTGGCCCAAAAAAAAAAAACATAAGGGGTACCACTGTCGTTTTTATTTCGGGCCGAATTTTTGAGTTTCCATATCTCAGCTCTGGAAGGGGCTAGAGCCTCCATTTTTGCACTCAGCTCTAAGTCTCATGACCCTCTATCAGAATCGAGTTTTGAGAAGATTGGGGATACTTAATTTTTCACCCCAAAAAAAAAAATAAAAAACGTAAGGGGTAACACTGTCGTTTTTTTTTCTGGTCGAAATTTTGAGTTTCGATATCTCCGCTCTGGAAGGGGCTAGAGCCTCCATTGTTGCACTCAGGTCTAAGTCTCATGGCCCTCTATCAGAATCCAGAGTTTTGAGAAGATTGGGGAAACTTAATTTTTCGCCCAAAAAAAAAAAACGTAAGGGGTACCACTGTCGTTTTTTTTTCGGGCCTAATTTTTGAGTTTCCATATCTCAGCTCTGGAAGGGTCTAGAGCCTCCATTTTTGCACTCAGGTCTAAGTCTCATGGCCCTCTATCAGAATCCAGAGTTTTGGGAAGATTGGAGAAACTTAATTTTTGGCCCCAAAAAAAAAAAAACATAAGGGGTACCACTGTCGTTTTTTTTTCGGGCCGAATTTTTGAGTTTCCATATCTCAGCTCTGGAAGGGGCTAGAGCCTCCATTTTTGCACTCAGCTCTAAGTCTCATGACCCTCTATCAGAATCCAGAGTTTTGAGAAGATTGGAGAAACTTATTTTTTCGCCAAAAAAAAAAAAACGTAAGGGGTACCACTGTCGTTTTTTTTTTGGGGCCGAATTTTTGAGTTTCCATATCTCAGCTCTGGAAGGGTCTAGAGCCTCCATTTTTGCACTCAGGTCTAAGTCTCATGGCCCTCTATGAGAATCCAGAGTTTTGGGAAGATTGGAGAAACTTAATTTTTCACCCCCCCCAAAAAAAACATAAGGGGTAACACTGTCGGTTTTTTTTCGGGCCTAATTTTTGAGATTCCATATCTCAGCTCTGGAAGGGGCTAGAGCCTCCATTGTTGCACTCAGGTCTAAGTCTCATGACCCTCTATCAGAATCCAGAGTTTTGGGAAGATTGGGGAAACTTAATTTTTGGCCCAAAAAAAAAAAACATAAGGGGTACCACTGTCGTTTTTATTTCGGGCCGAATTTTTGAGTTTCCATATCTCAGCTCTGGAAGGGGCTAGAGCCTCCATTTTTGCACTCAGCTCTAAGTCTCATGACCCTCTATCAGAATCCAGAGTTTTGAGAAGATTGGAGAAACTTATTTTTTCGCCAAAAAAAAAAAAACGTAAGGGGTACCACTGTCGTTTTTTTTTCGGGCCGAATTTTTGAGTTTCCATATCTCAGCTCTGGAAGGGGCTAGAGCCTCCATTGTTGCACTCAGCTCTAAGTCTCATGACCCTCTATCAGAATCCAGAGTTTTGAGAAGATTGGGGAAACTTAATTTTTGCCCCCCCCCAAAAAAAACGTAAGGGGTAACACTGTCGTTTTTTTTTTCGGGCCTAATTTTTGAGATTCCATATCTCAGCTCTGGAAGGGGCTAGAGCCTCCATTGTTGCACTCAGGTCTAAGTCTCATGACCCTCTATCAGAATCCAGAGTTTTGGGAAGATTGGGGAAACTTAATTTTTGGCCCCAAAAAAAAAAAAACATAAGGGGTACCACTGTCGTTTTTTTTTGCGGGCCGAATTTTTGAGTTTCCATATCTCAGCTCTGGAAGGGGCTAGAGCCTCCATTTTTGCACTCAGCTCTAAGTCTCATGACCCTCTATCAGAATCCAGAGTTTTGAGAAGATTGGAGAAACTTATTTTTTCGCCAAAAAAAAAAAAAACATAAGGGGTACCACTGTCGTGTTTTTTTCTGGCCGAAATGTAGATTTTCGATATCTCCGCTCTGGAAGGGGCTAGAGCCTCCATTTTCGCAGTCTTTTTTGCACTACATAAAATATGCATCGAACATGAAGTAGAGCAGTTTTGACCTGCCAGTTTTCTTTTTTCAATATTTTTACATCATTACCATTCAAAAGTTTGGGGTCAGTAAGAATGGATTTTGTATTTTTGGGGGAAAGAATTTACAAAATACTTGTATTCATAAAGGATGAGTTAAAATGATCCAAAGTTACAGTAAAGACATTTATAATGGTAGCAAAGAATATATGTGAAATAAATGGTGTTCTTTTGAACTTTCTATTCAGCATGGAATTTTGGGGGAAAATGGTACACGACCATTGAAACATTGTGAACATTGAAAAGAATCATTTATGTTTTTTGAGTGTAAAAGCAGCATATTAGAATGATTTGTGAAGGATCATGTGACACTGAAAACTGATTGAATCAGCAACAGTAATGATGTTGAAAATGCAGCTTTCAAATGACATGGTCAAAAATATGAAAATAGAAAGCAGTCTTTTTAAATTGTCATAATATTTCAGAATATTCCTGTTTGTCATTTTGTTTTTTTCATCAAATAAAGCAGCCTTGGTGAGCAGAAGAGAGACTTCATTTAAAAACAGAAAAAAATCTTAGTGATCTAAAACTTTTGACCGGTAATATATATATACATATAAATAATACACTGTTTGGATGTGTATTTGTGTGTGTGTGTGTGTGTTTGTTTGTTTGTAGGGTGTCAGAAGAGTGAAGAAGTGCTGGCGAATGAGATGGTGAAATTGGTGAGGGACAGCATCGGGCCGGTCGCGGCTCTCAAGAAGGTCGTCTTTGTCAAAGCTCTTCCCAAAACCCGGTCGGGAAAAATTCCCAGATCGTGTCTGGCTAACCTGGTGAACGAAAAGCCTTTTAAGGTATTTTAAGGCAGCTGCAAATGCTCTTGTTCAGTGAAAGTATTATGGTACTGCAGAGCTTTCTAATGTGTATGTTTGTAATGTGACATTTCTAGATTAGTCCCACCATAGAAGATCCTGAGGTCTTTAAGGACATTGAAAAGATGCTGAAAGAAACTGTAAAAGAATGCGGTAAATAAATGACCATCAGAAATGGACGGACGGACACACACACATGTGAATGTTTGCAATCGAGGAAGGCGTTTCCCAATAGAATGTACTGCTCGCTATGCCATAATGTTTCTTTAATAGTGATGTTATAGTAAATTGTAAAAAAAACAAAAAGTTTTAATGCGTGTTATTTAGATAAGTTGTTTTGTTGTTGGTCGGACCAAAGTAACACCAATCCATTGATTTAGAAATGTTTGAATAGGTGAATGTTACAAACATATGTCCGGTTTATATTTGTTTCACCTCAATTTCAGGAGAAAATAGAAAGGAGTTTGATAGAATTTATGTAAAGAGAAGTGTGACATTTGTCTATTGTAATGTTAGTTTTCCTAAAAGTTGTCTCCTTTTTCATAAAGTGAAATATAAGCTGGACATGTTGTTGTGACATTCACCCTGTAACACACACACACACACACACACTCACACACACTTGCACTAGAAAAAAAAGTTAGAATGGATCAATCAAGGTGAAATGTACTGTACTATAGCAGTAGTGTAGCATCAGTTGAAAGAAATGCATTGTAAAAAGATATCCGACAACGATTGTTATAAAGAATCATTTGAGTGTACTTTTATTGACAAATAAAAGTTCTTTGATCACCACATAGTTTTGACCAAGATACAATCAGTAGTAAATTAAAAAAAAATGGACACAAAAAAAACCAATTGTCTGTGCGTGCAAAACAGGGATGTAGAAACTGTCGAAGGGTCAGAAATAACTCAAAGACAGGAAGTGGAGGGCTGTACAAGCGGCGTTCCCTGCGTTTCGAACACAAACAAGAGTGGGCAACATTTTTTACACCAAAGTAAGTGTACGAGCACTACGAGCTATGCCTGCCTTTTGGAGATTTCCCGTAACGAGAGGCTGCGGCGTGAACTTTGATCAAGAACTGTATGTGGGGTTTAAGTTGTTTCTAACCAAAGCAAACAATAACACGTGCGAGTGTACGCTAAGTCAACATGTAAGAGTCAACATGAGAGTTAGAAAAGGTAAAAAGTAATGTAGCCATTTGCGGGGGTGAGTGTCGAGGGTGTTTCGGGAGGGCCAAGTCACTTTGAGGTTTTTTACGTGGGTGCACGAATGAACGACGGAGGTAATGCGGCAAAAACGTCACGTAGACTCGGACGGGTACGTGATTTTTTCGGACGAGGGGCTTTCGATGGGCAAACGGAACGAAAAGCAACAGCGTGTTGAAAGCGTCTCTCAGGCGTTGGGGGGGTGAATCCGTAACAGTAGCAGCGTTCAAAACCTTGACGTTAAAAGACGCAATGTGCACAAAGTGTGAATGTGTGGTTTATCTTTTTTTATATATATATATATTTGTTTATGTATTTGTATTTATAAAAGAGCTTTATTTATAGTGATTTACAGTTGAGCCTACACATCCCCTGCAGAAGAAATACACAGTACCCAAGCCGAAGGAGGCGCGTGGCGTAGAAGAAGACGGAAAGGGCGAGAGCGCTTCGGCGGCGGAGAAGCGGGACGTTGGAGGTGGGCGGGCCTTCGCCGTCCTCTCCTCGCCCCGTCCTCCGCAGGCTTCCGTTGTTCTCTTGGCAGTGTGACTCGTCCGAATCGTTTGTTTGGGCCAACTTGAAAGTACGACTCTGAAGGAAACATGAAAGGACATGAGGGTGAGTGAGAGGTGAGAGAAAGGTGGACTAGCTGTGGTGCAGCATTGTTGTAGGACAGAGGCAGTCAGTGGATGTCGAGGTGTGATGAGGGCTTTTTCTGTAACACTTTGGCATTCTGAATTGGGTTACAGCTTAGCGTGTCAGGGTGGGCTTCTTGTTGCAGTTTTTTTTGCCTGGCTCTCCGTTGGTGCTGAATCTCGGAGCAGGTCTAGGTGGTCGCAGTGGTTGCTGTGGCTGCTTGGCGTTTTCATTGTTCTTGTGAGTAAGTGAACTGCATTGACATTAGAATAATACATAGGATTTGTATTGCAATTGACATGTTAAGGACACGTCTGAGAGTGCTACAGGTGTGCAGGTAAAAAAAAACAAGAAAAACAGTCAAAGGCAGCAAGAAACGAAATATATGAAGCAAATGCAATCGAAAAGAAATGTTTGATTTTTGGTTTCTAAGGGCAGTGGCACCCTCAGTTGGTCAGGGAGGGCATTCGACAGGCGAGGAGTTTGGATTCGGGCACCTGGAGTTTATGGCTGTCAGAGGAACGGAAAAGCAGGTTTGGGTTACGCGTTGCCGTAAAGACACCGATAGGTCAGAAGACAGACGTCGTTACTTGTAATGAATTGACGGAGGATGTGTGTGTGCTAGGTTCTGATTTGTGACAGCCCTATCTGGACCCTGGCAGAGCAATTGTGAATGCACTGCAGTGTGTGTGTGGGCTCCAGCCAGGGATCCTGATGAGGAGTGAATTGAGCCGGGAGGAGACCAAGGTGTGAGCTGTTTAGTGCGCATCAGAAAGAGAGGGAGGGATGCCGTGTAGAAACATTGTGGAGATGAAAGAATGCAGTCTTACTGAGAAGTTGTATGACTAAGAGGATGTCAGAGGGGTGGAGTTGTAGTGTGTTCCTGGTGTGAGAGATGTTCAGTTTTTGAGCTGTTTAATGGAAGGAAGGTAGCGGTCGTCCACAAACATAGAAATGCTCACCAGGTGTGTTTTTGGGTTGAGTTGCGGGTGGAGAGAAGTAGATATGGTCTTTTAGCAGTCTTGCAGAAAGTTTGTTTGGGTGAGGACTATCTGATTAAAACAATGGTGTTTGACTGAAGTAAAGCTGTAATATTGTAAGTCCCTCCTGTCATGTTTTTTTGCAGTCATGTGTTTGGAGCAAGCAACCTTGAAAACATTGTAGTTGTGATGGACTAGGACACTGTCGTGTGAGTGCAATTCATGAAGTGACAGTCATTGGGTGTTTTGATGTAACGAGTGCTTTATTTTGCAGATGGCACAGGAGAGGGGGAACGACTTGTACATGGGAGTCATTCACTCACAGCTTGAAGTTGTCATGTTTTCTCAGCAGGAGTAGGTCCTCACAGTGGAGCTGTCCAGACGCTGTACCGCTGATGGTCCGACTGCACAGAAACAAAGATACCGAGAGTGAGTGAGGGAGGGGTTGGGTGGGTGGGAGAGTTTGTATGGAAAAAATGAGTGTGTTTTCAGTAATAATGTGTGTTTTTCAGGTGTGGAAGTCAGACTCTGAAAAGGAGAGTACCTCAATTGTCTTGAGGCCCCTTGGAAACGTGTTCCAGCTTTGGAAGCACTGTCGGTTGAGTAGTTGTGTATTGAACAGGTTGATGTGGCGTCATGAGCAGAGTGTTTGGTTTGAGCCCCCCCCATCCCCAGATCAATAAAAAGCAAAGTACACAGGGAGTCAAGTGGCCCGATTGTAATAAAGAGATGTTTATTGTATTTGAGATGATATGAGCACGATTAGTATGAGTACAGAGGTACAGACATGAATGAAACTCTTGAGAGTAAACACACAAAGATGAGTGTGTGAGCAGTGTTGGCTTTGGACACACAGGGAGCTGTTGTGATTGGACTGTGGACACTCAGGGAGCTGTTGTGATTGGACTGTGGACACACAGGGAGCCGTTGTGATTGGTCGTAGGTAACGAGGAGGCGTGTGTGGTTACTAACGTGTAACGAGCAACCGCTGTGTAGAGCGTCAGGTGACTCGGAAGCAAGCGCGCGATTGGCTGACGAGTGGAGCGCCAGGTGCGGGCTGACGAGGTGAGCTGTATAAAAGGGTGAGCATTAGTGAAGCGGCAGCGGAAGCGGCATGAGGAGAGCGGCATGTGGAGGGCAGCGTGTTCATCCCTTTTCGTGTGAAGACCGACTCGGGTAAAGACAACGAGCAAAGACAGCGAGCCAAGACCAGCGAGTAACAAGACCTGCGACTCTACCTGCGCGACTCAACCGAGAAGACGAAACCGAGAGACGCACGCGGGTAACGCTCCTCTTGCTTGCACACTTGCTTGCACTCTGCCTACACCTCATGCTCTTTCTTTCTCTCTCTCTCTCTCTGCAGGCTCCCCTCATCTTGGCTGGCCCTTGGAGGCGTACGCGCTCTTCAGGTTTGAAATCCTCAACGACAAAACCAGCATTGTGCAAACCTTGGCATTCTCTTTTTATTCCCCTTTCATGTTTGCCGTCCTGCCGAGTTGAGCTCCAACCCTGATCAAACGCACCTGAGCAAGCTAATCAAGCTAATCAAGCGTGTTCGACCAGGGTTGCTGCTCAACTCTCCAGGACCCGCTTGGAGAAAACCCTGTTTGAAATGTCTACGCTACAATCCTCTCTCCTTGCTTGTGTAGTAAATACTTCAAACCCCTTTGACCTGCTCTGGCTATTTAAGACAACAGACATTTTTACATACACTCAGTCATGAACCACCAGGTGGCCTTAGTGTGGTTAGCTTGTGGTTAGCCTTAGCCTTGTGGTACAGCAAGCCATAAACCACTGCTTCACAAACATTTTCCAAAGCACTTCACCCCCTATACAAATGAGAACATTGACTGATTTGTGCAACAAAAAAAAAATGACACAAACACATTTCTTACAAACAACACAACATACTTTATTTGGAAATCATTTGGACCACAAACACAGCTCAAAGTACATCAGCTAGATCAACGATAGATAGTGCTCACTGACAGGTGCTGCCTTTTTGGTTGAGCATTGGGAACCTGGAGTCACGTCAACGATCAAACTGTAGACTCCGACAAAAGTGTGCGGACATAATGCCACCACGCAAAAGTCCTCCAGAAGGGAGGGCAGACCACAGGCCACTGAAATAGCTTCTGTAACCCAGTGGGAAATTCTCTGCTTCAATGCAGCAAGCCAACCGCCAGAGCCATCCATATATATAAAGCCCAGACCGGGCTAAGCAAGTTAAGCTTTCAGTCCTCCTCAGACACAAAAGAAGGAGGATGGAAAGAGCCAAAGTTAACCACATGAGACCACAATGCCGTGGACAAAACTTTGCCCACATATCGGTCTCAAAGTCACTCAAAGAACTAGCGGCTGCTCACAAAGCAAACTTCTCCGGCACTCTAGGTGCTAGGAATTCCAGCACTCAACCCACTGGCCAGTTGACTGGGTACAAAGCGTGTGCCAAACACCACCATTCAGAAACCCCTTAGAAGTGGCTTGCGCAAACAAATGCCAGCCGATGCGGCTCTCGCATTCTCAATGATCTCCTGAACGTAAGCAGGAACACCAAAGTTTACGGCTGCATAACTTCCACATTTCAGGGCGGGGATGCCTGAGGCTGGGATGCCTGAGGCTGGGACACCAGATCCTCCCCGACCGGAGTCTCCTAAGCTCGGAGAACCACGGCTGGGACGGCCACAATGCGGCTACGAGTAGGAGACGAGCTCCGCTCTCCCTCACTCTGGACAGAACTGCCTGGATCGATTTGACGGGCGGGAATACATACAGCTTCCCCCAAAGATGCAAAGAGGTCCACTTCCGCCTTCACAGAAAATCTGCTGCGAGGTTTAGGACCCCCCCCCCAGAACATGGACTGCCCTCAGTGAAAACAATTTGTCAGGACACCACAGGAGAAGGCGGCACGCGTGCCTGTCCAGGGTGCGCAATTGTCTGTTCTGATCCTGTGAACCGACCACCTGAGAGTTTCATCCACCACAGAAACGGTCTCGTGTGGAACAACCCTAAGGGAAGCACAGGGGATGCTGCGGGCACGACACCCAGGAGCCTGCGACTGACAAAACGTGTCAGAAGACTGGAAATCCGGCCAGGAGCCACACGGGCCTGCGTCGGAACCAAGGACGATGTCCTTGTGGTGAGTCACTAATTCCCTGGAGTTGGCAAAAAGGAGCCAATTGTCCAGGTCACTGACTAGACGGATACGCTGGAGCCACAACAGGGCCAGAGCAACCTAAAGAGAGGAACCTCTCCTACAGCTCCCTCGAGGAGAAGAGACGGAATCTCCCACCGTACGACAGAAGCCTCTGAGGCGCTGTCGACCACGGTCGGACAGACGGAACTGAAGCGTGTAGCCGAGCTGAACCGTGTGGAGGATCCGGGGCCAAACCCCTGGCAGATGCCTCCGTTCTGAAAAGAACCGAGATAGAGGAAATGGAGCGTTGCAATGCGGCGGACATACCCGAGTTAGGGTCACCACTGCCTGTCTGGCCAAGATCAAAGGGTCTGTCTGCTCATGACAAAAACCAAAAGTGTCTCCGTCAGGTGCGAGGGAACAAAGCTGAACACGTCTCCTTCCTCTTGCGCCAGATGCTTTGAACAAAGTTGAGGAGGAACCGCACTTCCAAACACACTGGGTGGCCAAGAGAAGGAGAGCGAGTGAGAGGTAGGCAGAAACGCTTGCGCAGTCTGTTCCAACCTCGTAGATCGAGGGAGCCTCTCCTTTTTGTGACCTGCCGGTCAAGAAGGATTTGTTCAATCAGGACACCGTGGGCTCCCCAGACCGTAGCAGCCGGGGAACGAGCTGACTCACTTCTCCTAGTGGCAAAATCCCGCCTATGAGAAGACCGTTTTCTGGGTTGAGATGGGGAGGGGTTCCAACAGGAAAACCTTCTCTTCATCACAGGTTCAGAGGGAAGGAGGGGGCCACATTTCCACAACGGAGCAGACGACGGGGAAAGTTGTGTGTGAATAGCGTGTCCTCGACCGCTGGAATAGCGGAATAGCCCTGCTCCACGGAACCAACGAGGTCGGTGAAGTCAGCGGCGCAGGTAAAAGGCTGCTTCCAGGATCTAGGTTTCTCGTGATGCGGATCGGTGAAAAGGGCCAGCTTTCTCCGCTCAGGCCCAGAATTAGGGCCACTCGTGGGGCTCGTCGGGCCAATCCATGGAACGCTTTTCAGTAGCGCGCAAAATCACCTCCGTAAGCTCCGCGTAGGCCACTCCTCCTGGCCACTAGGCGGGAGAGCGTCGGAAGCTAAAGCAGGCCCCAAATCCTCAGAGTCACACGCTGCAGTGTAAACAACATCTTCCAGCCCCAAAGAAACCCACTCGCATGTTCTCGGGCCGGCCCATAAATAATCGTGAGAACTCCACTGGCCAAGCTATCCTCGAGCTCTAGAGAAGGAGGCTGTCACACAATTTACATTTAGACGAGCCTAAAACGGCCTCGAGTGCCCAAACACTCAACGCGCTCACCGTGCGGGTCGTCGTTTGCAACAAAGCGAACGCATGGCGGCGGGCCACGACCAAAGTTTCACTAATCGCAGTAGCTCAAGTGCGGATGAAGAAGCAGACGAAGAAGCTGGTGATAATCCCAATGTTCGGCCCGTGAAAAACCAAAACAGAGGAATCGGACAAATCTGAGGAGCGGATGGCACGCACCGATATAATACGATGACGCAGGAGCGTCGGGCCGGCGCCCGAGCCATCGGCCAACGAATCGCCGTGATTCAATAAGGGCTTCAGACAATCGGCACACCCAGGGGGCGTCCCCACTGCGTCTTGAGCTGCGCAGCGCTGAGTGAACCAATGAAAGAAAACTGCCCATTAAGAGCCTTTGTCCTGTCCAGATAGTGAGGAGAACAAATGTACTGACCAGGCACAAACCCTCTCACTAACTCCTCTTCTAATAAAACGATCCAATAAAATTAGCCGTCAACCCAAGTCAGGGATGTCCGCTCAAGATGCCCGGTAATAAAACGGCCCTTAACAAAACTATTCCACCATAGAGGCTGACATTTTTTCCCGATTCCCCTGGGATTCCAGCAGGATGGGATAAATGGTTAAACGGGTGCAGACGGGAGCGGGAATCGACCACTAGCAGACAAAAGTACACGCACCATTTTGTACTTTCCTTTTAATACACCTACAATGTATCGCAATTAAAAAACAACTACACGACCCAGCCGTTCCAGAAGCCATCGGTGCTTTTTGTCACGGCTTACCGCCGGAATTCAAAGAGCGCTGATGGAGGGAGCTAATAGCCGCGGAGAAGTCGATGTGGCAAAAAACATGATTTACAGCGCAAAATCACAAGTAATGACATGTCTACTAAGTTCACAGAACTGCTCGGAAAGTCGGAAATGTTAATTAAGTATACGAGAGCACAATGTGACGGTGATAGCACGATGTACGCTGCTTGTAAGACATGCATAAAAGGGGGTCGCACACCGGGTCTAGGACAACTCCAGGTAACGTATCGCACGCCGGACGCGCACTTTCTCATCAGTGTATGGCCAGCAATATTGAAGATAACGTCTGTTCTACGTTATTATTGTACTGTACAATTAAATACAATCGTTGCTCAGTGTGCAGTCTGAACACTTTACCTCAGAGCATCCGTTACCTGAATGAATTGACAATCTCAACTGAAAAAAAACAGCTGATTTCTGTAACTGAATGCAAAACTAAATGTATATTACTGCATAGGGCAAAGTCAGGATACATTAGCAACGATTTGAGACAAAAATACTTTACATTTTACATAAAACTATGCAAATGGCCCTCTGTGGCGCAGCAGGGTTTTGAACGCGGTCCTGAGTCGTTGCTGGGCGCCGCGGACAGACAGAATGGTGCCGCCGGTGTGTGTGTGTGTGTGTGTACACTCAGAGAATAATGTGTTCGAATTTTAAAGATGTGGCGCGGCGCGGCGCTGAGCTTCTCGTCTGGTGTACGACCCCCTTTAGTCAAGTAGCAAGTGATTCACGGACGAGCAGTCTGAAGAGGCACGATTGCGAGGCAAATTCACGAAAGAATTAGTTCATTGCTTACAATTAATTGATGAAAATCGTTTAAAATGTCATTAAAAAAATAGATCAATGTATTGTTTACTCAACAATAAATGAGTCAAATGCAGCTTTATGTGCTGTTTGGGTTTGTTCAATTGTACACATGGTGTGATGTACTGTTTTTCTTTTATTTACTGTTTTCTGGACAAAATCTAGAAACAGGGGCTCAGCAGCTGGTCTAAAACAGGATGGATTGGAGAGGATGCAGAATTGCAGATTACATCAAATTCTATGCATTAACTAAACACTAATTGAAGAAACAAATATATGGGAGCGGGAGTCAATTTACCAGGAGCGGGATGGGATGGGATTTTTTTTTTTTACTTTGGTCTGGGAGTGGGACGGGACAAGATTTCTTTCTGTGGGAGTGGGACGGGACAGGAGTGAAAATCCACTCCCGTGTCATCCTCTATTCCACAATCCAAAGCGTTCAGAGAACACACACACCTTACGCCAACACCAAAGGTCACGCTCTCATTCCCGCACAAAACTGCAACAGAACAAAGAGAGCAACGCGTCTGTACACCTCTCCGTAGCGCAAACGCCTTCCGTTAGCCATCACGCTGACGCAGCTGTTGCATTACAAACAGTCCCTGGCAGCCTCAAATGCAAACCTTTGACCTTCACTTTAACATCTCATGGCCAAGGCCCGGAGAACTACTCTCACCAGGTTGTCCCTGTGGAACGGGAGAGGCCAGGGCAATTCACGCAGGAGCTGCGTTATCTTGCATCGTCTTCTCTTACTCTGATTTAGCATCTCTGACGAGGCAGTGCATTTGACCGCAGGCGCACCTCCACTTCTGCATCGCCTCTCTGAGGAGGATAGCCACGCAAACAGATCCTCGGCAGCTCGCCAGGCTGAAGATAAAGTCGCTCGGCAGTCGAGGTGGAAGTGATTCGCCGGTGACGATTCAAAGGGAGTCCGCGGCTCCGTGTTGTGCCCACCTACAAAAACCTTGAGGTCGACCACAGAGGAAAGCTTGCCCCAGAAATGTCACATCTCTGCGACACGAATCTATACCCATTATAATCTATAATCTGCGACACCAATAGTGACAATTTTGGACGAGTTATGTTACTTTTTCCACTACGTGTGGCAGCTTGGGGTGCGAGTCTGTCATTTACCACAGGCTACAATGGCTACATTCTCAGAAATTGAAAAACCCCATTACAACACGATCCAATTGGGAAATAGGAACCGGTGTCAAATTACACTTCCAGGGTTCTGACGTCACACCTGCACCCTCTCTATTAACGGACCGCGGCAAAGGACGTGACCTTGGCGTCTAGGAATGAAAGGAAAAAAGAGCTACTCCATATATTGTGCTGAAAAGAACCCACCTTGGAATGCTGCCGCCGGATTAGAGTGAACGCTGAAGACGGCTTCCCAAAAGGATCTTCACGAGGATGGCGATGACACGTGTTCCAAATTCGACAACTACCCAATATTTACACTCATTTTTCAATCTCTTCATGAAAAGTAGGAACTTCAGAGAAAATCAACACTGTTCCTTTTTAAACCTTTTCCCTGCCCTTGTTTTACGGTTTATGAAGTTTCCTTTGAGTCTTTTTATTCAGTTAAGTGTTTGAGAGGTAAATTGATTCTTTTTGCCATTTAAAACAATTGTTAAACATTATTGCAAAAAAAAAGTCTTCTTAAGGTTCAGAAATAAACAAGTTGATGACAAATTTATTTGCAGTGCATGCCAACCTATGAAAACCTTGATCTTTCTTTGTGCATTTCAAACACTTTTTCATCGCACAAATTTCGCTCTCTTTTCTCTGTCTATTTTGCGGTTCTAAATCTTTTGCTTGCGAGTGAAGCCTCGGTGGGCGGTATCTATCGATCGGGATGAAAGGCCCTTTTCTATTGGTCGCCATGGATCCAAATGACAGGTTGACCACACCCACTATGTTTTCCCACTGCTACCGCGCTCAAGGTGTGTCCGTCAGAGAAAAGCGAGCGAATTTGTTACATGTCCAACAGGTCATTTAGTAAGTCGACTAACTTGCGTAATATCTTCAACTCGGTGACGAGTGAACTGAATTATTCTCTTCTCATGCGCACCCATTTAAATACTTTAATAATAAAGGCTTTCAAAGATTTACACGCACTGCAAATAATTTCATCGACTACGTTATTTTTTAGCCTTAAGAAGACTTTTTTGCTATTTCTTTTATTGCTGTCGTTATTGCTATTACGAGATTCGCCACTTCTCTCCGTTCCAAGGCTGACGTGATGCTGCTCCAAATCACTGTTGACATACATTTCACAGGTTGACGGTTAAGAAAGGACAGGAGACATTGAGACCACGTAAGGGGATACGAGTACACTACACTGTAGGGACGAGGGTCGGGAAAGTCATATCTGACCTTGAAACCAGTCCAAATGCATGTCGTCAGGACTGTCGTCCATCGCCTCGTACAAGGCTACCCGGCAGCCGTCCGTAAAAAAACAAACAAACAACAGAAACAAAGTCAACCTTTGTGTGCTTGTTACTTTTGTCTGTCCATCTTGGGGTGAAATTTGTTTGTGTGCAACTGGCTGTGTTTGGAATAGTGTCCCACCCAGTGTTCGAAATGTGGGGGTCCCAGACACTCCATAAATCACTAGCGACCCCCCATGATTTTTTTTTTTGGGGGGGGGGGTGCCCGACAAATAGGCTATATTTTAACATTAACAATGATTGTGAAAATTAGAGGTCTTTAGTGACGCTTTATATTTATAATAGTAATTCATTTATTTCCTAGCGCTAAGTTATTTATAATATAATAGCTACACACTACCAAAGTGCTGTCTTCCTGAATGCCATCACGATTCAAACCGATATATTGATTTCATAACAGTTCAATAAACAAATAGTTCAAACAGTTCCAATTCCAAGTTACTTACATTTTTAGACGCAATGACCGTTTTTAGACGCAATGACTGTTCCGTTACAGCAGCGAAAATAGTTCCAAACAACAGAACCACAGCGCATCTCAGAGCAACATTCACCCATGATTCATTACTGAGTAATTCAGCGTTTTGATCTAATCATTCCAGTCAAAGATTACCCATTATCGTTCTGAATAAATCAGCCGTTTGAACGATTCAATGACACGCTCATTACTCGCTCACTACTCAAAGTATCATTCTTTTCAACATTCCTTATTTGTATATTCAAAAAACATTTCAAACAATCTCATAATGTCATTTAATACAGTTATAATTTTTCTATGTAAATTCTTTAATTTGATTGGTAACAGCCACTGTGCTAGGCTGTCTTATTATTTTAATTGAATGTAGCCTATTAATAAAATGTACGAATTTGAAATCAAATTTAGAACATGCACTCAAAAGTCAAAAGTTTTAGATCGGTAATATTTTTTATGTTTTTAAAAGAAGTCTCTTCTGCTCCCCAAGGCTGAATTTATATGATTTAAAAAAAATATATATTAATTAATATTTTGCCAATTATTATTATTACAATTTAAAACTAATATATATATATATTAAAGTGTCATTTATTCCTGTGATCAAAGCTGAATTTTCATCATCATTACTCCAGTCTTCAGTGTCTAATAGGATGATTTGCTGCTCAAGACATATGTATGATTATTATCAATGTTGCAAAACTGTTTTTTACATTTTTATTTCAGGATTCTTTGATGAATAGAAAGTTCAAAAGAACAGCATTTCTCTGAAATGGAAAGCTTTTGTAACATTAAACACTACCCTTTAAAAGTTTGGGGTCAGTAAGAATTTTGATTTTATTTTTTGGGGAAAATAAGAAATCAATACTTCTATTCATCAAGGATGAGTTACATTGATCAAAAGTTACAGTAAAGACATTTATAACGTTAGAAAAGATTTTATTTTAAATAAATGCTGTTCTTTGAACTTTCTATTCATCGAAGAATTTTGACAAAATAAATGTGCACAACTGTTTTGTTTTTTTGTTTTTTCCATGAAATCATCATATTAGAATGATTCCTGAAGGATCATGTGACACTGAAGACTGGAGTAATGATGATGAAATTTCAGCTTAGATCACAGGAATAAATTACACTTTACTATATATATATATTCACAAAGAAAACAGACGTTTTAAATTGTAATACTTCGCAATTTTAATGTTTTTTGTATTTTTAAATCATATAAATGCAGCCTTGGGGAGCAGAAGAGACTTCTTTGAAAAACATTACAAATCTTACCGATCTAAAACTTTTAGTGACCGGTAGTGTACATTGAATGAAATTAGGTGGAAAGTGCCTAATTATAAAGGTTATAAAAGGTACAAAAATGATTCAGATACGAGTATTTTTAAAAATGAAACATTTACGATTTAAGTTTAAAGGGAGTACAGCCTCTGTTTTTTGAACTGACAAATCACATTTTCCTTGAGCTTTTGTAAGTTTAAAGGTCCCCTGACATGAAATTTTCCATTTCTGAGTTTTTTTTTTTTTTTTTTACATTAATACGAGTTGCCCTAGACTGTATTTGGTCCCCTCGTGTCTAGAATTTCTCCCTATACGTATAACGTCATATAGGGGAAAGGTTACTCCCCTTTCTCTGCTTTGCCCACCCAGAGACTGACCATGAGATAACCAAACGAGCTAGGAACAGGAAGTACGAACACGCGCAGGCACGGTTTTATTTTTTCCTACAGAAACAGCTTTGAGATTTCAGTTTTTCCTCGAGAAATATCAAAATAAAAAAGTTTAGCAGGATTGATATTCTAAACGGTAAGCACGCGCTGCTTTGTTTACATTATGTGTATCTGCAGAATATAGACTAATATATATAATATAGTTGGCTCAATAAATGCTGGCGCAGACCGCACATTAGGCTATAGTTGACAATCGGCTGCAGTTCTCTCGGTGAGTTCAAGTGCAGCTTTTTACCTCGACGAGAGCGGACGAGTTCCGGGCTTTAGAGAGAACAGAAACTGCGTTACACTGCACAACGAAGCTCTTACTGTATGGACATCATCATCATGTCTGCATTGGTGAAAGCAGAGAGTGCACAAACTGCGTTATACAATAAGATCTTCATTCTCGCGATCGACAGAATGTCATTTTATGTGATGACAATCGAAATACTTCAAAAACTTCTCACGAATCAGTAATCTCCATATCTGTAATAGTAAAAACGTATAATAGCTGTAGTAAAACGTATTCAAGAGAGTTTCACGTGTAATATGTAGCTATTTCATGTGCAAGCATGTCAGCCAATCACAGCAGTGGACGGTTACATTGAATCCCACAGCAGACACGGCCCTTCAAACTAAGCGGAGGCTAGGGAAAATGCCTTTTTTTTCTAATTTATTTTTGATCTAAAAAACATACTAACATTAAAAGGGCAACCCAGGACACATTATAAAATACAAAAAAACACATGTCAGGGGACCTTTAAGAACTGAAAAACGTCCTTGTTAGTCCAATAAAAGCTTTTATTGACACCAGGCTCAGCAAACGACTCATTTTTCAAAGTGGGGAACTATGACGTCAAAGAGGATAAAACACCACCCCCGCAGAAGATCAACGCCTACTTCAACGTGGCCGGTTTAGCCCCGCCCACCGATTCGCGCATTACGCGCATAGCTAAATAACATAGATGCCTACCTTGTGATGTTTGTGGAAGAAGACAGTCGCTGCATATGTTTATGCATATGTTAACCTTGGACGTTTTCAAAACAATTTCCCCCAAGTGCATCGACGGGTGAGTTGAAACTCATTATGATACGCAAAACTGTTATCCACTCACAGCAGTGGGCGTTTACTACAGTGCGAGACGCCCATGAAAACCGAGCGTTTTGGAGCTAGGCTCACAACTAGGGTAGAAAATAGCCTATTACTTAATCAATTTGATGTTTTTGAATGCAAAAACCAAGCGAACGTCATAAGTTGACAACAACATGATCAAATTTAAAAAGCCACTTCCTGACCCCTTTAAAATGTTTCAAATTACAGAAACCCCCCTAGTGTCAGGATTTTCAGTAGCACCTCAGTGCAGAACATGAGATCCACGGGGAGGAGTCGGATCACGATCCAAGGGGTGGAGATGGGTAGGATTAGGGTTGGGTTTAGGGATCAGGGGTGGGTTTAGAGATCAGGGGGCGGAGTTGTTGGTTAGGTTTAGGTGTATGTCAGGTGGGAGGAGTTGGATCTGGATCCGACTCCTCCCCGTGGATTTCATGTTCCGCAGTGAGGACCATCTCCGGATTTTGCCACCTCTGCCTCATTTTGAGACGGGAAAAACCCAGACATTGGTCCATATATATTTTGCCTACAGTAGGCTACTAGTAGTCTTCAGAATTTTATTATCATTTTATATTTACATACATTTTAGGGGACCCCCTAAGAGTCACAAATCATTTCAAACCCTGGCCCCACCATACTATTAAGAATAATTGTATTCTATTTCCTATTATTTTTGCCAAAATATGTATTCATGGACAGTATTAAGCATCGGTTTCACTTTTTCTGACTCAAACCCATTGCACGCATAAATATCATGCGACACTGAAGACTGAAGTGATGGCTGCTGAAAATTCACATGTTTTTACAGAGTACTACAAACGAAGGCCAGTATGTGCTTACATCAATACTGACCGCTCTGTTAAACTGACTGACTGACTGACTGATCGATAAATCGAACTACTAATTATAACAATTCAACAATACAGTAGAACCGAAAGCTACGACTAAACTGCCAATAAGATCAAATATCAGGTTTATAAAATTATCATCACATTTTATTCATTATTTACGGACAATTATCATACATTGTACTTAAAACGATATTCACAATATTCAAATCCATTATAGTTTCACATTTACATGTGCCTTTTATATAGTTTGGTGATGTTTCTGTCATTAACGCAGATAAATAACTTAAACCCTAAGTTGAAAAATGACTAATTGCATAACCATTTGTTATCAGTACACTTACACCTGTATGTCCTGATCATTTAACTTAATGCATTGAACAAATATTAATTGCACAAATTGCCACATTGTTTTTCCCAGCCCTGATACTAACTATAAATAGTTTTGTTTTGTAGCACACGCCACACAATTGTAGCACAAGTATAAAAAGTCTGTCCCATGTCGAAAATCACCTAAACAGGCATGTGACTGACAAAACACATTATAATGTTCCAGACACTGGGCACACAAAATACAAACCTTAACAAGAACTGTTTTCAGACAAATACAAAACATTTCCAAACGACATCCATCCATTTGGCTGAGCACTTCAAAATACCACTTCATTTTCCTATCAATCATAGACATGTCTCAAATTATTATTACTATTATTATGATAAAATATATGATGGCAATTTCTTCTTTTTCTGACTTTCAGAATTGTATGCATACATGGAGAGAGAGAGAGAGAGAGAAAAAAGAAAACGTAAGGATTTTCATGTTTACTTCAGATTTTTTACCCAAAATAGGGTGTTTTCAGCAATATTGTCTGCGCACATATAATGTAATAACTGCTTTATTCATACTGGTAGTCGGACGGCGCCCTTGAGCTGAAATCCACAAGTGAGACGCATACAATTCCTAACGCTTATGACATTCCAGGAAATCCCATATATGGACTAAGGCATCCAGCTAGCTGTAGAGCATAAAACGCAGAGAGAGATGCTTTTGACTGACCAAACAAGAAACACATTAAACATACAATTGCAGTCATATATGGTTGATCTGTGTTCTTCTAGACGTCTCACCTATTTCTAGAAGAATAAAGTATATTTATAATGCAATGCTATTCCACTTCACCACTGTATAGAAAACAATAAAACTATATAATTTCTGCCTAGTTCTACGATAAGAAGCCACATCACCAACACTCGACTGATGTTATGAAATGATTTTTGAAGGAAAATTACATTCAATTATTTTACACGTTTGAAAATATGTTTGTCACGCGTTGATTTTTCAAATGCGTGTCATGAGTGATTTAAACTTAAGCCCCGTTCACACTACACGTGACTTTGTCGCCGCAGGTCGCCAGTGGCTGCGCTGGAGGGCGTTCCCCACTACTGGTTGCCTAGTAATGTTTGTGAGTGACATTCACGGATGTCGCTCAATGTTAGACAACAAATGCGTTTTATTGACGCTACAAACAAATATTTTGGAAGGAAAAGTCTAAATATAAATGGAATCAGTACATAAAATGCATAACATTAAAGATGAACGAGAAACAGTGAGCGCTCTTTGCCATCGCGGCTATTTAACTGCAGCAAATGTGCAAATACCGGTCTATCTGGGTTCCCAAAACCATTCAGTCACGGAGTCAGTACGGTGAACACCACTGTATGTACACGGAGATACACTCACCGGCCACTTTATTAGGTACACCTGTCCAACTGCTCGTTAACACTTAATTTCTAATCAGCCAATCACATGGCGGCAACTCAGTGCATTTAGGCATGTAGACGTGGTCAAGACAATCTCCTGCAGTTCAAACCGAGCATCAGTATGGGGAAGAAAGGTGATTTGAGTGACTTTGAACGTGGCATGATTGTTGGTGCCAGAAGGGCTGGTCTGAGTATTTCAGAAACTGCTAATCTACTGGGATTTTCACGCACAACCATCTCTAGGGTTTACAGAGAATGGTCCAAAAAAGAAAAAAACATCCAGTGAGCGGCAGTTCTGTGGGCGGAAATGCCTTGTTGATGCCAGAGGTCAGAGGAGAATGGCCAGAATGGTTCGAGCTGATAGAAGGGCATTCGGATGGTAGGGTCAGAATTTGGCGTCTACGACATGAAAGCATGGATCCATCCTGCCTTGTATCAACGGTTCAGGCTGGTGGTGGTGGTGTCATGGTGTGGGGAATATTTTCTTGGCACTCTTTGGGCCCCTTGGTACCAATTGAGCATCGTTGCAACGCCACAGCCTACCTGAGTATTGTTGCTGACCATGTCCATCCCTTTATGACCACAATGTACCCAACTTCTGATGGCTACTTTCAGCAGGATAATGCGCCATGTCATAAAGCTGGAATCATCTCAGACTGGTTTCTTGCACATGACAATGAGTTCGCTGTACTCAAATGGCCTCCACAGTCACCAGATCTCAATCCGATTGAGCATCTTTGGGATGTGGTGGAACGGGAGATTCGCATCATGGATGTGCAGCCGACAAATCTGCGGCAACTGTGTGATGCCATCATGTCAATATGGACCAAACTCCCTGAGGAATGCTTCCAGCACCTTGTTGAATCTATGCCACGAAGAATTGAGGCAGTTCTGAAGGCAAAAGGGGGTCCAACCCGTTACTAGCATGGGGTACCTAATAAAGTGGCCGGTGAGTGTATATCATCCATTATAGGATGATACTATTCTGACTGCTAAAATGAGCTTCTCGTTCAACTTGCCTCGGTCAGACTCAGCACTGAAGAGTGACGCACTCCACTGACTTCACTCCTATTGGTTGTCGCTCACGAAAATCGCTCTTCATTTGCATAAAGTTAAACATTTCTCAACTTTGTTGCGTCCGCGCGTGTCGCCAGAAATCGCCCGCTCACCATTGAAAATGAATGGTATCGTGTCGCTCGGTCGCGTGTAGTGTGAACGGGGCTTTACAGCGCTTGCCGAGATGGAGCAGCATTTGCTGCGAACCGATCGATCCGCTCTGATTCATTTCATTAAATTGTGCACTCCTACATTAACCCCACTCACAAACAAGCACACTGTATATACACTCACTTCATACAAACACGCCACTAACACACGTGCAAATAATCGGATGTGTGCTAATGTGCAAAATTTCATCGCACAGACCGTTTTTTTTTTTCAAGCAGCTGCACACGCACACACACACACACACACACACGCATACTAAAGAAATAATTCAATTTAACAAAGTCAATCGAGTTAGCGGTAAGCACAATGCTAGTATTATTCCATCTCAAACGTAGGCTCCGTTTCAAACCGCATGCTTTTTTGCCCCCTAGCCGATTTTTGCAATATTATGAAGCTGCAGACTCGGAGTCTGCATCTACAGTCCCCCACCCAGAGTCCCGCATTCTCAGACCCCTCGTTTTTCCAACACAGCGCCTCCTGCTGTTCGAAAGATCGTATAACACCCGCACACAGAGTACAGCGCAGGCTTTTCCAAATGCAATTAAAAACAATAGGATGCAATATTACGGTCTTCAAATAAATTATCCAATAAATATTTGCCTTCCCTGCTTAATGCATGTGCCAAAAAAAACTCACTGTTGATGGAAGGGATACAATTACAGATTGAACTATCTTCTGAAAAGAGGGCGAAAAAACATACATTAAAGGGTTAGTTCACCCAAAAATGAAAATTCTGTCTGTATTTACTCACCCTCATGTTGTTCCAACCCCGTAAGACCTTCGTTCATCTTCGGAACACCAATTAAGATATTTAAGATATTAAGATCGCTCCTGCATACCAGTCCATAGGCTTCTTGAGGGACTGGCTCTTGCTGTCCTCGAAAAGTCATTAAAGACATCGTTAAAATAGTCCAAGTGACTACAGGGGCTCAATCTTAAGTTTATCAAACGACGAGAACACTTTTGTGCGCAAAAAAAACAACAAAAACAACGACTTTATTTCAACTATTCGTTTATTTCTCCCTCTGCGCGAGTCAGGTTACTAGTTTAATAGCGTAAGCTTCTGTTATTGTACGTCACACGCATCACACACACATGACCAGCGTCGGCCAATAGTGAGCCTACGTGTGACGTAACTCTACGCAATCACACTACGTTAACTGACTTACAGGCTCATGGAGAAGGAAGTGAATAGTTGAAATAAAGTCGTTATTTTTGTTGTTTTTTTGCGCACAAAAAGTGTTCTCGTCGTTTGATAAACTTAAGATTGAGCCCCTGTAGTCACTTGGACTATTTTAACGATGTCTTTAATGACTTTTCGAGGACAGCAAGAGCCAGTCCCTCAAGAAGCCTATGGACTAGTATGCAGGAGCGATCTTAATATCTTAAATATCTTCATTTGTGTTCCTAAGATGAACGAAGGTCTTACGGGGTTGGAACAACATGAGGGTGAGTAAATACTGACAGAATTTTCATTTTTGGGTGAACTAACCCTTTAACGGCTCAAATCTTGTTACAAACTATCTTTACAAATATTAAATGTACTATTCATATGTTACGATGAGCTAAATTAGTTGAATTAAAAAATAAATCAAACGAGTAGGCTACTACGATTCGCTAAATAAAATTGAAGATAGCCTACTCACGTTTTGGCTTAAGTTCTTTACATGTTCTTCACATGTTTATCCCATACAATTTGATAGGAGGCGCTGTCTCGAAAAACGAGGGGTCTGAGAATGCGGGACTGTGTGTGCAGGGGGACTGTAGATGCAGGTCTCCGAGTCTGCGGCTTCAAACTACTCGATTTTTGTGCTCTGTTATCTGCTGCGAGTGGTAGTACTGTGTGAGTTCTAGTGCGCGGGTCTCACCCTCTGGTGGCAGTCGGCGTGAGTGTGCGGAGGTGGCAGTGAGGCGGAAGCCTGCGGGCAGGGTCTCCGCTGAGCCGGGCATCATGCTGATCCCGTGGACGTCCCGCGGAGGAAACTGCCTCCTCCACGACGGCCCTCTGAAGTCTTTCTCGTCGCACTACGGATGGTCCAAAGACAAATTTAGACCAAAGTGCTATTTCACACTGCTTATTGCAGCAAATTATTACATAAACAATATGCTTTTAGCTTTGCTGTGCAATTGATGTAAGCTTACATTGGCTCATTGCACAATTCACTGTCAAGGTCAGTGGAAAAAAAAACAAAAACAAAATGTTGATTAAATTCTAATAAATTTTTTGTTCTTTTTTTAGTACAGTTTTTCTCAAAATTTCTATTTTTATGCAGACCGACATGCTAAAACATTTGTCATTTACGCCTCCTTGTTTCTCGTTTGGAACTTGACTGTGAAAAGCGCTCGTTCTAAATTGCTCATTTTTGAGGTTTCGGTTTCTTTTACGTAGTCAGTAAGTAGCAATGCAGCTCAATGAGGATTTGGAAGAGACTGCTGTCGATTGTTCGGTTCTAAAAAATAAACAAACTAGTGCTTGACCTCATCTAATCGCCTTTCTGTTCCCAGCGCCAGCAGATTGTTGTACTCTCTTTCCAGAATTTGTCTAGCCTGTGGGGGGGAAAAAAAAGAGTGAATTCAATATTTTCCCCTCCAAATAAACATGTCATAGCTGTAAAGTGTGTGTGGATGGATGGATGGAGACCTGAGTGTTTTGGTTGGGGATCTGCAGCAGCAGGGCCAGGCTGCTGTAGTCGAAATTGTCGTCCAGCGCGATGAGCGCCCCGTGCACGCCGCTCTCCAACAGGATGTTGGCGTAGTCGCGGAGGCCGATGCTCTGGATCCAGCGAATCGCCCGTTCGTTACTCCACACCAGCACGTCTATGCGAACACAAAACCCTAGTGGGTGTTTTTGTTCATTGGAAAACCAACGCCTTTGCAGGTGGCCCCGGGGGACTATTACCTACCTCTTATCTCGTGCTGGCTGCTCTCTCTGCGTCTCTCCAGCTCCTTCCTGTCGTAGTTCAGCTTCTTCAGACACATAATGCCGTACTGCAGACTGGTTCTGTTACAAACAACACATTGACATTACAACCAAAACCAGTTTAAACGTGTCCGAGTCCGCTCGGATTTAATCGCTCGATCGGATGGGAAATGTTTTGGCCAATAGTTTGACACCAATGTTCTTGGACTGTTGACCTGTGAAAGCTGTCCACCATTTTTAAATGCACTCTGAGGTCCTTCTTGGTGAGGTGGTCCAGCATGCGCGCGTCCACCAAACACTCCATGAAGTAGCTGCGGTACTGAGGTAGACCGAGACTGGGTAGCCACTCGTTCCCGATCCACTCGTGATTCATGTCCCCGTATGCCAGCGTCTAAATCACACACACCAATTAGAAACCATGTTTACTGACTTTTACATATTCACAACATAACGTGGATGTGACATCGCACACAGGCGAGGTTTGTGCAATGTTTTATCGCTCTGCTCTCATGTTAACATTAAATGCATGTAAAATAACATTTGCTCTCACCTGTGACCAGCTCCCCTCCTCTGACTGGGACTTCTGCGGAGACACAGGGAAGCGATTGTATCAGCTCTACGTCTGCCAACTGTTGCTTACGTCAGTTTACTTTTCAAAGCACATACATGCATACTTAGTTTTATAATAAATGATCACCCAATCGTACATGCTAATGCACCGGATGCATCTGGCAGCTTTAAACATTATTAAACATGTAACACAACAGCACACACAGTAGATGAAACTATAACAACGTAAGAAACGTGTCCATCTCTCTCTCTCTGCATGCAAGTACAATAAAACATCACACAAACTACATTCACAAATCCAGAAAAGTTGGGACATTTTGTACAATCAAGAACCTGTTATGTGTTAAAGGGAAAGTCAGTATTTACCCACCCTCATGCTGTTCCAACCCCGTACGACCTTCGTTCATCTTCGGAACACGAATTAAGATATTTTTGATGAAATCTGAGAGCTGTATCACTCCTCCATACTAGTTCATAGGCTTCTTGAGGAATTGAAACTTGCCGGCCTCAAAAAGTTATTAAAGACATCGTTAAAATAGTCCAAGTGACTACACTGGCTCAAATTTTAAGATTATCAAACGACGAGAACACTTTTTGTGCAAAAAAAACAACAAAAATAACGACTTTATTTCCTTATCTCTGGGCCTGGAGTCAGGTTACTAGTTTAACAGCGAATGATCTGTTGTTGTACGTCACACACATCACACACATGACTAGCGTCGGCCAATAGTGAGCCGTAGCTCTTCGCTATCACACTACGTTAACTGACTAGAGG
Organism: Pimephales promelas; assembly: GCF_988280905.1. Lineage (NCBI taxonomy): Eukaryota > Metazoa > Chordata > Actinopteri > Cypriniformes > Leuciscidae > Pimephales > Pimephales promelas. The sequence goes on along the minus strand of NC_142792.1, from coordinate 11,441,081 downwards.
CCCACAGAGAAGGAAATGAATAGTTGAAATAAAGTCGTTATTTTTGTTGTTTTTTTTGCGCACAAAAAGTGTTCTCGTCGTTTGATAATCTTAAGATTGAGCCACTGTAGTCACTTGGACTATTTTAACAATGTCTTTAATAACTTTTTGGGGCCGGCAAGTTTCAATTCCTCAAGAAGTCTATGGACTAGTATGGAGGAGTGATCCAGCTCTCAGATTTCATCAAAAATATCTTAACACTGACAGAATTTTCATTTTTGGGTGAACTATCCCTTTAAATGTTCTAACTAAACCTTTATTTTAATGACAAAAGTATACAGGAGAATTATCAAACTTTTCACTGACCAACATTTCAATTTCGATGGCTACAACACCCTCCAAAAAAGCTGGGACAGAAGCTAAATAAAAGTGTTTTTTTTTAAAAAGTTTCAGTCCACAAAGTAGGTGAACTGGTAAGAGGTGAGGGAATCGGGATTGAGTGTGAAAGGAGGATCTCAGTCTTTGCAAGCAAGGATGGGTCATGGCTCATCACTTCATGAAAGAATTATCAAACATTTTCAAAATTGCAAAAAGCATTTCATTCTTTCACCTTCTACCATACATAATTATTGTGAAAATATTTAGGGAATCCAGAGAAATCAAGGCAGGAAATCTCTGTTGAACTCCTGAGCCCTCAGATCCATCATAGTGCTACAGTACTCTGGAGTTCTTTGGAAAACCCATGTCATTTAACACAGAAATGCAACCTGAATCTCTGTCACGCAAGGAGGAAGCTGTAGATCTGTTTAATACAGAGATGCTGCCGAGTTCTCTAGGCCTCAGAGTCCATGTTTGTCTGCAGTCCAGATCGCAAAATAAGGCAACCACAGACTTTTGAGTGTCCAAAATTACACTTGCAAAACTCTAACAATTAGTATACTCAATTCACAAACATTTAAGTGACACAGTGGTAAACATGCCTCTGTCCCAACTTGTATGGAGTGTGTTGGTGCCATCAAAATTTGTTTATATTACAAAATACACTTAAGTTGGTCACTGAAAACTTTGAAAATCTTTGTACCCTTGTAAGTTAAATAAAGGTTCAAGACAATTAACAAATCACATATTCTTGATTTTATTGCATTCTACAAAATGGCCCAACTTTTCTGGATTTGGGGTTGTACATCAGATTCACAACATGCATTCGTCTGATTCCGTTCCAGACTCGTGTTCTCGGTGCCGGTCGTATACTGCTGATGAGGGTGAACCGTGATGATAGTACGAGGCTCAAAGGAGAATAACGAGGCTAGTTTTTATTCTCCTTTGACTGATTACATTCCATTTGAATGTGAGAACTTCACATCCGTTCAGCCTCGTTGAGAGCTGTTCTATATGAAATTAGGGCCTCTGTCGCTGCTGGTTCACCCATCTAAAGATCGTTAGGGCTGGATGTGATTGATGGCGGCACATTTGAGCTGATTATATTCAAACGTGAACTGAGGAAATCTTCCTCTGCCCAGTTAAAGATCAGAGCTTGGAGTCGACATGAATCCCCATTCGCTAATCATTTTACTTCCTTAATTTGATTTTTTTTTTCTGTTGTTGTTGTTATTGTTGTTTTTTTTTTTGCTTTGAATTGAGCACAGTAAGACCAGGAA